>NC_088841.1:29568862-29833862 GCF_904066995.2 Poecilia reticulata
AGTTCTGATGGAGAGGGAATGTCATCATTTGAGAGGGGCAGCTGAACACCTGGTTTCCTCTTGGACGGAAATTGAGTGGGGGATGTGGCAAATGATCAGGCTCCTTCTCTGTTTTTCCACCCGACTTGAGTATCGGCCCGAGTTTCTGACCTTTTTGTTTCCTTTTATTTGCTGGACCCTCCCGACTTCATTTTCTTCCTCTACTTGCACACCACACCACACTCTTGTCCTCTTCATCATCCTCATTCAGCTCCTCGTCTTTCTCCTCCACGCCATTGTCAGTACTGCACACAGACGTAACATTACAGATTAGTTAGATTCTTCAATTACATGTTTTGTCTTATATATATATATATATATATATATATATATATAATATATATATATATATATATAGAGAGAGAGAGAGAGAGAGAGAGAGAGAGACAACTTACATCTCATGAAGTTGATCGATCCCTTCAATGAAGTCCGCTTCCTCGTCACTGTCCGCCGTATCAGGGTCTGAAGAATACCTCTCATCTTCATTCTCCATTGGGAGCGGTGACGAGCTCCAAGACTTCGGCCGCAGAGTAAAATCTTCTTACTCCTTGTCTTCCCATAATTTTTTTTGTGTTCACACCGTGTTTTCAAATAGATGCTGCGAAAAATATCGAGCACGTGCTTGCTTGCTTGCAAAAGCCGAGCCGAATAGCGCAAACACCTGCAGGAAAAACCTCACGGGAACCGGAAATTGCGTCCGTTGAGATTTGATGAAATGTCACGGTATTTCATGCTGTCAATGTCAGAACAAGATATCCAACACAGGAAGTGATTGGCCACACCCGAGCAGATCTACAAATATAAGGATGGATGCCACGTCATGTTTGCTTTGCATCTTTGGGCCCATCCTTATTACTATAATCTGTGAACTCGTCTGCGTGCACACTGCAACTCAGGGGAGATGTTTACGGTCGGAAAAGGAAGTGTAATTCTTACAGTTTTATATGCAAAAAAAATTTTTGCTTTATCTTACGTGGTTCGAATTCTACCGGCATTTGAAAATATGAAGGCAAAATCGGTCGCCGCCGATCTGGCCGCCAAGAACGAGTTAATTATTGAATTAATTAATTATTGTGGTTCTAACAGAAAGAGGCCATAAATTCAGAATTTTATCAAAGCAGCAATACTTTAATTTAAAGTAAAAAGTTAATTCAAATTAACAACTGATTTTAATATGCTCCTCTTAATGTGTGGCTTACAAATAAGTGATTAAAGTAGTTAAGTATTTCAGTTCCATTGGTAATACAGCAATACACTAGCGTTAGTGACAAAAAAAGTTTCCAACTATGCTTGAGAATGTGTTCCCCATCTTAGAATTAAGGTTTTGCTAATAATTATTTATAGTTGGTTTAATAACTCACACATCTTCTGATGGCTACTTCCAGCAGATAACTTGCCACGTCATAAACCTGAATCATCTTAGACATATATAAAATCTGAAACTATGAGTTGGATTTCAACTTTATGGAAATGACTGGTTAATTTAAAATAACAGCTAAAGTATCGTTATTTACTCCAGATGGGGGTGAGGCCTATCCAGAAGGTAGGCAAGGACTAAACTTTTCAGTGCTTGTAACATAACCAATGGGATAAAATCTACTATTAATAGCCTCAAAGTGTAAAGTTATACAACATAAAAAACAAACAAGTGCCACATTTCCTGATCAACAATTAATAGCAGCTACTTGATGAAATTGTGTTAAAAACTGATAACATGTTACCATGTTTTGCTGCTTGGGAGTAGTTCTTAATTTAGCAACGGTCATTTCTGTCATCATAAGAGTTGCCTTACTAGGTTAGACAAGGAAACAAGCATCTCTGAACCTCATATATTGAAATTTGAAATAAAAAATGTGTCAAGGAATTTCTCAGATTTCCAAGCTCCGAAATGTTTTCCGTATGTAACAGTAAAATACTTTCATTTATGCTCTATTAACCAGAGTAAGACTGCAATATTCTGACATGTTAAATTGAATGCTTTTAAGTAAACACTGGATGACTTAGATACATCTGTCTGGATATGTTCTGAAAAAATATGCTGATCACCAAGATACTGCCGTACTACAGTGACCCAGGTTATCAATGACTAACATTAATATTGTTGTTCAACAAGTGGCTTAAAATTGGGCCACTTTCGGTCGACAACTATTGAAAAGAGGGAAGGAAACAATTCTAGGAGTCAGCTAGATGAAAAAAGGAGGGATGTAGAGGGTAGAGTACAATCAATGGTGAATCACCTCCTAAGTATGAGGCAAAAACATATAATAGGAGCAGATTTTCATGGGCATGTTGCGAAGGTTACAAATGTTGTACACCATGATAACATGGCTTACACAATCATAGAGAAGACATTTAAATCAATCAATCAATCAATCAATCAATCAATCAATCAATCAATCAATCAATCAATCAATCATTCAATCAATCAATCAATCAATCATTCAAACAATTCATTTTATTTGGTAATATGTCAACATTAAATTGTCAACTTTTGTTGATAAGTCTCACTTAAATGCCGATAGCACGTTTACACAGGACTTCGCAAAAGCTCTCACAGCCAAAATCTGATCCAACCACAGTGTTACTGTGCTTGCTGGGCCAGAAAACTGTCCCGATCTGAGCTTAAAACTCTAAGGAGTATTGTCAAGACAAAGCTGAGAAACAGCAGAACTAATCATGCAGATGCCCTGGAAATTGCTATAAAAGTAACCTGGACTTCCATTATACATTGCAAAAAATGTTTTAATGGGTATAATTTAATATTGACATTGTTTTTGAAACACTGAATGTTGGGAGTTTATTATGTGTAAGCCATAATCATGAAATTTAAAAAAAAGACATTGAAATATTTATTGTATAATGATGATCTAATATCAGATAATCCATAAGAGAGAAGTCCAACCAGGTTTTGCGTGAATAGAAATGGACAACCTGACATTAGGATTTAAAACAACCTTTTTAGTTTGGTCTAATGTGATATTCTAATATTTTGAGAAACTAAAATTGACCCTTTTTTTAATCCGTAAGACATAATTGTCTAATTTACAATAAATAAAAGGTTAAAATAGTCCACTCAATGTGCAGTAGTCATTTAACTTTTGAAATGAGAAGCAATAAATATTGCACTTTCAAGCAATATTAAATTCTTTTAGATGTACCTCTATATAAGAGTGCGTTGTCAAATTGACTGTACTCTTTTTCTGAGTAAATTTAGATTGAAGCAAATAAAATAAAGTCAATGAATAATATTGATTATTAAGAAAAGAAAAAATATATCAGGAAAATAGTCATTAAAAAAATGTGTCAACAGAACAATGTTAGATGAAGTTATAAAACGTGCTGTTGCAATGAAAACCAGCCCTGTATTGTAAACAATTTAATAAAAAGTCTACTATTTGGTCAATTATGTTGAATCATGAGAATTACGGAGAAGAAAGATCCTCTTTTAGGTCTTTCAGAATCCATTGAAAACAAGGTCGATGGGTCTTTCACATTCTCATTACTTGAATTGTAGATAGTATCAGGTGAATTTGGAATTTTATTAATCTGTTAAAAGATTACAAAAACTAAGTATTCAAATCCTGTGATTGTACTTGCAGAGAGTTATTTTTTAAAATGTATTTCTTATTACCGTTTAGAGTATATGTTGAAAATAATTGTAATTCTCTATAATTATTAGATTTCTTTTACACCCTTTGTAGAGGTGAAGAGAAATCTTTATGGGAATCATTGTCAGCATCATCACTGTCTGAGTAGTCCACAAGAGAAACTTATTGACAATTGAAAGTTTTAAGTGGGGATGAAAATATATGTGTTGTTACAGTTAATGTGAGCTAATCTGTGGGTCAAACATGATCCAAAATGGCAAAACCTTGGCTCAATGCAAGAGGCCCCAATAAGGACATAAGATGCACAAAAAGTTGTTACACAGAGATAGGATAAAAGGCTCCAAAGTTTACTTGTTGCAACAAAGGCAAATTAGTTGAATGCTGTTTATGGTACACAAATTTAGAATCAGCAAAAAGGGCAAACACCAGTCATGGTTGTGATATTCCTTCCTTTAACATCATATTAACATATGAAAAGAGTATATTCCTGCTAAATACTAGGCTGACAGTGTGTCACCTGGAATTAAAACCACAAATAACTCACCAACATCTTCCTGACAACATCAATGACAAACTCAAGACCTGTAAATGTAAATCACATGAAGTATTTCCCAAAACCAAAAAAGCCTTTCTAGCTACTAGAAAAAATGCAATACTAGTCTCCCAGTCAGCTCTGGATGTCTAACCAGGTCCTATAACAGAATTTTTATGATTGTAGTGGAGCATCATTCAACATGATAGTTTAGCTGTTTAAGATGTGTGGAACATAAGTTATAATATGATGTACTTTTATGACATCAGGAACCTGAATTGTGATCTAAAACAATAAGAAACTCTCTGATCCATAGGGGAGGGCCCCACAAGGTCAAAATGTGTCAGAAATCCATGAGTATGTGTGTGAGTGACTGACTTTGTAGGACCACACATAGAAACATGTTCAGAAATATTTTCATAGGGGTGTGTTCCACTGGTTTTTTTGGGCTCCATGAGGAGGACCATTAAAATGTGTGATCAGATGATTGGTTGAGTGATGTTTAAGGTAAATTTGGACTGAATAGCAGCTTCCCAATTAAAGTTAGACTAAACGCACTAGCATGAAAGCCAAGAGAACAAGAAGAGCTCTCCAAAGATTATTTCTCACAATAAGGTCTAATTGAATGTTACCTGTAGGCTGGCATCCTGCTTGATGGTCTCATCATAGAAAAATTCAAGGAAGATTCTGGTACAAGCTTATGTCAAATTTTAATTAATCGAGTTTGATGGATTAAAATGCCACGCCCAAATTGAAAATCGATAAATCGATGCCATCGCACACGAACATCTGTTAAATCTACGTCATAAAATGCTTATCGTATAAAATCTGTTTTAATAAGGTTTTATAAAGTTCTTATCATAAAAACATATGTTTTGATTTAAATTAAGTTATCAAAATAAAACAGACAGGATTCTGGAACTTTTCTCTGTGCATCATGTAAACATTCTGGAACTTTCTCTTAAATAAGAAAACATGTCAGGGCAGCCCTCCCTCTCTCTTGCATCAAGTAAAATATAAGTTCTTATAAAACAAAGAGAGAATTCCGGAAAACATGTGTGTGTGTGTGTGTGTGTGTGTTGGTGTGTGTGTGTGTGTGTTGTGTGTGTGTGTGTGTGTGTGTGTGTGTGTGTGTGTTGTGTTTCTTTCCACTTCAGTGCATCGATAACATCCGCTGTAACGGCCTGATGACCAGCGTGTTTGAGGAGAACTCTAAAGTTCTGTGCCCCACATGATCAAGTGAGGAAATAATCTCATTCTGTCTGTGTTAAAGTCTTACATTTGACAGATTTACAGATCTCATAGCAGCACATCATGGTGGATACATTACGTCAATGAGAAGAAATTTTAAACAATGAAGTTGAATAATTTGCTCTGGCTGGGTGATATAGACTTACAGAATTGTCATGATATTTTGTGGTACTGTTGTGAAACATAAAAGTGACTATAAGAATATTTATTACTTCCTGTTTGGGTAAATGTATGAGTATGACTGTAGGCTTTGGGGGAGTAATTTGGGTAACACTTTATCTGAAGGGGTGTGCATAAGACTGACTGACGACGCTGTAGTAAACATAAAGGAGTCTTCATCAGTATATATGAATGTTGTCATGAAGTGCATTACGGTAAATAATGACGCTTTAATACAAAGTTAAAGCTTTTAACTCCACTTTGAACTAAAAGTGTCAACTTTGCATTATTTGCTAAATAATGACACATTTCATGCTAAATTGACACATTTAAAGCAGATTTGCATTAAAAGTGTCATTATTACTGAATGCCATTTCATGACTACAGTGTTGAACATTTATGCAAATGTAACATAGTTAAAATGGTTCGGGTTAAATCCTGCTAAAATGCACCATCTGCTGGTAAAAAGTTGTATTGCCTTCACCAGAAGAGCGGGGTATTATGGGTAATCCTCAGAGCCATGAGGATCACCGACGAGGTAACGTGTCTCTGCCATGTCATAAAGAAATATTATTTATGCATTTTGTGCAATGTTTATGGTTTTTGTTTTTGCATATTGTTGAATATGTTCGGTTTGAGTCACGCTAGTTCTGTTATTATGTCGTTTTTGTCATGTTTGAGAATGTTTAATTCGTGGGAAAGTGCAGTGGATTTCCCACGCGGTAACACTATGGCTCCTCCTTGCAGGAGCTTGTTGTATGCCAGAGACTGACTTTACCTCCATGCCCGTTCTGTAAAATGCAGGTATGTTTTACCAAATCTTCTGTAGCAGATGGTTAGCATGAGTCTGAGTTTTATATTAACAGTTTTATTTAATGATGTAGTTCATTTATGTTTCTGCATTGTTCTAAGGTTATATAAACTAAAGATAAAATGGCATCAGTAAATAAATGTCAGCATTTATTTATTTTCAGAATATTTAACTAGTTACTTTATTTTCTCTGTATAAGACACTCACTGGTTGTTCTTTTACTGTAAAACAAATCCACTATGCGATCACTGTAATTTATAATGATTTATTGTGTTACGGTATTATGGGTATCCTCAGAGCCATGAGGATCACCGACGAGGAGCTTGTTGTATGCCAGAGACTGACTTTACCTCCATGCCCGTTCTGTAAATGCAGATGGAGAATTAAAGAAACCGCTGATGCCAACTTGAGCAGCTCCTTGTCATTCATTGCTACACCAAAGAAGCCACCAGAACCACATAGGCCACATTGGTCCGTGACTCGTCCAGAACTACATCGGACCGGGCTGGTGACTTCTGATCCTCCGTCGCTGGAGCTCCACTGTGTCATCTGAGTTTCAACGGAAGTCTAAGTAGCACATCTGAGTGTGTTTATAAATCCTTGTGAAAGGACATTTCTTTGAATGCTCTTGGACTTTTGTCAAATGAGTTTCAGTAATTTTGGACAATCAAACGTGACTCCACTCTGTATTGGGAGAAGTAGAGGGTTCTTTAACACCCCTGTTCCATTTCACTGGGTGACCAAACACTGGGTATCCCTTACTTGATGTACATACTGTAAATGACTCATTGGTGACTGGGAAATTGTTACACCCAGTAGTCAGACCTGTCCTAATATTCACCTCCTCAGTGCTCTAGCACATCTATTCCAGATTCTCCTGTTAATAATGCTGGGCTAGTTGATCAGATGAGCACTATTGTCCACAAATAGGGCAACAGCTAGCTGATAGTGTTATGGCACACCTGAACTCAAGCAGCCCAAGTGGAACTGCAATTAAAACAACTCAAATGAGAGCCATCAAGTCCCATGCAGCTCACTGGATCTTTCTCAGGTCCAACTCGTCTCCAGAAGCCAGGTGAAGGAACCACCTATTTTTAAAGGGAGAGTTCAGATACGGTTACAGTTGATGAATGGGAGGACTCAATGAGAAATACATAAAAAGAGTGGTGTGCAGCAAGAACACCAGGCTGAGGAGATCCTCGTCCATCTTAGAGCAGAGCAAGGGATGTTGTGAGGTGTGGAATACGCAACTGTGGAATTGATGTTCAGCGCAATCCACAAGCCATCTATTCACTCTGCGCAAACATTTTGGGTCCGATCAGTGCTCCCCGTACCACTTGCTGATTTTTACTCCACCCGGCCGAGAGAGAATGAGGATCCATTCGAATATTGGCTAAGATTGAATGGAGCAGCTGATGTTGCTGTTAACCGACTTAAAGAACAGGGTAAGACCTTTGACAATCCAAGTGTTGAAGTTACTCGCATGTTCATCAGAAACTGTCCATGTAAAGATTTAGCTCTCACCTTCAGATCCAAGACCATAGAAAAATGGTCAGCACAAGATGTTCAGGAAGTGTTGGATGTATCACATGGAAAAGGGACTGCGGTCTGCTGTGAAAGAAAACAGAATCAGTGTGAACCGAGCAGAGGTGGACTGCACAGTGCCCACATCTGTTCATAAGCAGGAACTGCAACAATGTGTAGCCCCGGACAATTCCACTATGGAAAGACTGATTGGCATGTTGGAGAAAGTGCTACTTCAAGCCCAATGCAACTCCCAGTCCAACCGAAGGCAACTTGTTAAAAGCCGTTTGCCGAATATTAAAGGACTGAATGACATACCATGTTCTGTGTGTAATGATAATTCTCACACTGCACGTACGCACTGCCGACAGAACAATCTGTGCTTCTTCTGTCATCTTCCTGGTCATTCAAGTCGAAACTGCCGTCAGAGAGATCAGCTACCTTCCACAACCAGCAGGAAACTAAAAGATCTGCGTGGAGGGAGGACAGCGCAGATCGTCTTAGTGACACTCCCACCTTGGATTCTTCTGATGATGACTGTGAGACACTGTACGCTAATTACAGCAGCAAGATTCCACCGCAAAAGACACTGATTGTTCAAGCCCCTCAGAGACTTTCTAAGACTGACAGCTTGTTCTACACAGATGTGACTGTTGGAGGCAAACATTCCCTCAAAGCCTTGGTTGACAGTGGATCAATGGCATGCACCATGAGTGAGGAAGCTGAAGCAAAACTTTCAAGCTATCTCACAAATCGGATAAGAAGCCAGCTGCTGATTTTGTTATTGTTGGATGTGGAGGTCATGTCGTCACACCTTCTGCATTGTATGAACTCACTCTAACAGTTTTTGGCTTTAATGTCTTGATCCCTGTCTTAGTGGTTCCGGGCCAATCTGACGAAATGATATTGGGCAGTAATGCTATCAGATGGCTCATTTCACAATGAAAGTCTCTTTGATGAAACAACTGACTGTTCCTCTCAGAGAGGCATTCACAAAGACAAATTGCCCTGTTTAATGTCTCTGCTGTCAGATTCGATGTCCTGTGACCCAGGCATGAAACCCATCAAAGTGGGCACAGCCAAACTCAAAAGGTCTGTTACTCTCCAGCCCCTAACTGAACATTAGTTTGGGCCAAATTGCCTACATCTGATGTTTCTTTGGTTGGCTGTTCAGTCATCATTGAACCGACTCAGTCCAGGTGCAGACCCAGACAAATTCTAGTGGGGAGAGTTGTAGCGTCATTGTATGCTGATGGTTGTGTACCTGTCAAGATTGTAAATCCAACTGAAAAGCCTCTCACACTGAGAAGAAATGCAAAGGTTGCCGATGTGTCTACTTGTGTTTCTGTACATGACTTCACCAAACCTGAGTGCATCCAATCCAACACACAGTACACCAAAGACCCTGTAAAAAAACCAGTAGCTGACGAGGAGATGTCTCATATTCTGAGTGATATTGGTCTCCAGGACTTGGACCTCTCATCTTGTGAAGTCTCCCTCGAGTGGAAAAATAAGTTACTGCAAATCATTCAGCAGTATGAATACATCTTTTCTCGGCATAAAATGGACTGTGGGGATGCTACAGATTTTGTGCACAGAATACGTCTGGTGGATGACAAACCCTTCAGGCTACCATACAGGCGTGTTCCGCCCTGCCATTATGAAAAACTGCGCACTGCTCTGAGTGAAATGGAGGAGTTGGGAATTATTCGTAAATCACAAAGCGAATACTCCTCTCCTCTGGTCCTGGTTGTTAAGCCGAATGGAGATCTCCGTATCTGCAATGATTTCAGATGGTTGAATGCGCGAACCGTTAAAGACGCGCATCCATTGCCTCATCAAACAGATGCCCTCGCTGCACTTGGTGGGAATGTGTTCTTTCCACCATGGACCTGACTTCAAGGTTCTATAATGTGAGACTGCATGAGGATGACAAAAGGTTTACTGCCTTTTCGTCTCCTTTTGGCCTGCATGAGTACAATAGGATGCCTCAAGGCTTGACCAACAGCCCGCGACTTTCATGCGGATGATGATGTCTATTTTTGGGGACCAAAATTTCACTAGCTTGCTGTGTTATTTGGATGACCTGATGGTCTTTGCCCCATCTGAACAGGTTGCGCTTGATCGGCTCCAGATGGTTTTCTCTCGTCTGGCTGCAAATAACTTAAAACTATCTCCCAAAAAGTGTCACTTCCTTCGTAGGTCAGTGAAATTTTTGGGTCATGTGATAAGTGAGGATGGTGTAAGCACTGATCCCAGTAAAGTTCAGGCTATCAGTGAGGTACAGGAAACTGATCTTATGGAGCCTGATGGTGAGACACCATGTGCCAGGAAAATTAGATCCTTTCTTGGGATGGTCCTTTATTATCATCACTTTATTGGCAAGTGCTCTGTCAAAGCTAAACCACTCTTTGGCCTTGTAGCTGAGCCTGGAGTGACAAACAAAAAGGGACGAGGCAACAAACCCAAATTCAAAAAGGGTCAGGTTAAACTGTCCCCATCTGACTGGACTGATGAGTGCAAGGAAGCATTTAAAACTTTGAAAAATGAGTTAATAAGTAGCGTTACCTTGGCTCATCCAGATTTTAATGCTCCATTCATCCTTGCAGTCGATGCCTCTTTTGATGGCATTGGAGCTGTTTGTCACAGCTTCCTCCTGATGGAAAGGTGGCTAGGCCTGTGGCTTTTGCCAGTAGGACACTCTCACGCTCTCAGCTAAACTATCCAGCACATCGCTTGGAATTTCTGGCTCTTAAATGGGCAATCTGCGACAAGTTTAGCCACTGGCTAAAAGGGCGTCATTTCACAGTCTGGACAGACAACAACCCATTAACATACATACTAACCAAGCCAAGGTTAGATGCGTGTGAACAGCGGTGGGTTTCCAGGCTCGCTGCCTATAGTTTCGATCTGAACTATGTTCCTGGTAGCAAAAATGTTGTCGCTGATGCCTTGAGTAGAGAACCATTTGTTCAGTCATGCATGAGCCATCGCATTGTAACTGAACCATATACCGCACTACTTAACCAGGTGAACGGCATGGTGGACAAAACGGTCCAAGATGCGTTTCGTTGTACGACCAACTGTCAGTTGGTTGTTGAGTGCACGGACGACAATGCTGAGGTGACCTCACCGACTCCCCAGACATCATTAACATCGCAAGATGTGTCGGCTGTTCTTGAGGCACATGAGTCTGGAGGTTTCAGTCAGATGAGGGCCACTGACCCAGCTGTCTTGCAACTCAGTGACACTGATCAATCTACCTTGCTGCCAAAGAGTGAACTTGCTAATCTACAAGGTCAGGATGGTGTGCTGGGCAGACTTTTCTATTATATGCAGCGTCACAGAAGACCCACCAGACGTGAACGAGCAAGTGAGTTACCTGGTGTTTTGAACTTGCTGAGACATTGGCCTAAGCTGATCATTAAAGATGGCCTGATTTACAGAGTTAAGAAAGACAAACAAATGAATATGACAACTCATCAGTTATTGTCCCTGACTCTTTAAAAGCCAAAGTCCTCCAAGGAGTGCATGATTCAGCTGGTCATCAGGGCCAGGCCCGCACGCTGTCTCTCGCCAGACAGAGGTTCTTTTGGATTGGGATGGAACGTGACATCGTTAACCATGTGAAGTGTTGCTTTCGATGTGTGGTTGGCAAAACTCCAGAACCTAATGACAGAGCTCCCCTTGAAAGTATTCAGACCTCTGAGCCGATGGAACTGGTCTGTGTTGACTTTTGGACAGCTGAGCTCTCAGATAAGCGAAGAGAGGATGGCCTAGTTGTAACAGACCTCTTTTAGAAGATGGCACATGCATTTCCATGCATAAATAAGAAAGCCAAACAAGTTGCTCGTAGCCTGTGGGATGACTTCTTTTGCATATATGTATTTACTAAACGCATTCATTCAGATCAAGGAGCAAATTTCGAAAGTCTTCTCATCAAGAACTTCTGGAAATGGCTGGCATACAAAAATCTCACACTACACCGTACCACCCGATGGGGAATGGCATTGTTGAACGTTACAATAGAACCTTGGGAAACATGATACGTGCACTTCCTCCCCAGTCCAAGGCAAGATGGCCTCAGATGCTCAAAATGCTAACATTCTGCTACAATTGCACTGAGCATGAAACAACTGGATTTGCACTGTTTTTCCTTATGTTCGGCAGGATCCCGCGCCTGCCCATTGATGTGGTTTTCCAGCATGCTCTGTCAAATGGCCCAGTTGTAGACCATCATGAGTTTGTCTCCCGCCTCAAACACGACCTCTCTGTGGCTGCCTGCATTGCCCGACAAAACAGTTCATCAGAACAAGCCCACCAAGCAATGTACTACAACCGCAAAGCTAAAGGTTCTCCTCTTGATGTGGGTGACAGAGTTTTGGTTGCTAATCGTGGTGAGCGAGGGAAGAGGAAGATTGCAGACAAATGGGAATCGACAGTATATGAAGTGGTGTCTGTGAAGCCTGACGTAAATGTGTATTGCATCAAAGACCCTGTCACATCAAGGACAAAGGTTCTCCACAGAAATCTTCTCCTCCCTGTCAACTTTCTCACTTCTGCTGCCGTTTCTGATGATGCGGACAATTCCTCTTCCACAGCAGGAAGTGGACTCTCTGAACCTGTTGTGCCTGATGAGATACAGGACAATGGAACTAAAACTGTGAACTGGCTTTTGCAGATGGATGAAAATGGTTGTATGGATAAAGTTGTAGATCACCCTGACTGTGCTTCTGTGATTCCAGTGTGTGGTTCTTCAGTGGACATTGTATTTCCTGTCTCAGGTGATGTGACCAAGGATTTGCTTGAACCTGATTTCCCTGAATCTGTTGCACTGTCAAGCTCTCCTGAACCAGTTTCCAACCTTACAACTGCAGCTGTCCACTCTGAGCTCTTTCAGCATGACCTTTCAGCTGAACATAGTACTGACACAAAACTGGACTTGCCCGTAACTGATGTTGTTTGCACTCAGCCTTCTCGGCTATGCACTAGGTCGGGTAGGCCTGTTAAGCCTCCAGCCAGACTTATATGTGAAATGAATGAACAGATTGTGGATGATTCAATGTCGACTGTGGACTCTCTGTTTTCCTTTGTAAAGACCATGTTTGCTGGGTAGATTTGTGTCATTTCAAAGTTGTTTTTTTTGGTGATTACCTTGTAGAGCAATGGTTGTATATCAAAAGGTGTAGATGGCATCTTTTGGGTCTGTGGTGGTAAGAGTATTGGCCTCACTCTTGCTAACATTATTCCTTAGGGGAAGTTTTGAACTGATGTGATGACCATGTGCTCTCTTTATCGCACTTTTATTTTAGTGCTGTGTGTGCTTGTTTGATACAACCCCATTTTAGCAGAATTTAAGGGGGGTGTATGTAACATAGTTAAAATGGTTCGGGTTAAATCCTGCTAAAATGCACCATCTGCTGGTAAAAAGTTGTATTGCCTTCACCAGAAAGAGCGGGGTATTATGGGTAATCCTCAGAGCCATGAGGATCACCGACGAGGTAACGTGTCTCTGCCATGTCATAAAGAAATATTATTTATGCATTTTGTGCAATGTGTTTATGGTTTTCGTTTTTGCATATTGTTGAAATATGTTCGGTTTGAGTCACGCTAGTTCTGTTAGTATTTCGTTTTTGTCATGTTTGAGAATGTTTAGTTCGTGGGAAAGTGCAGTGGGAATTTCCCACGCGGTAACACTATGGCTCCTCCTTGCAGGAGCTTGTTTTATGCCAGAGACTGACTTTACCTCCATGCCTGTTCTGTGAAATGCAGGTATGTTTTACCAAATCTTCTGTAGCAGATGGTTAGCATGAGTCTGAGTTTTATATTAACAGTTTTATTTAATGATGTAGTTCAAATGAAGGTTTCTGCATTGTTCTAAGGTTATATAAACTAAAAGATAAAAATGGCATCAGTAAATAAAATGTCAGCATTTTATTTTATTTTTCAGAATATTTTAACTAGTTACTTTATTTTCTCTGTATAAGACACTCACTGGTTGTTCTTTTACTGTAAAACAAAATCCACTATGCGATCACTGTAATTTATAATGATTTATTGTAGTTACGGTATTATGGGTAATCCTCAAAGCCATGAGGATCACCGACGAGGAGCTTGTTGTATGCCAGAGACTGACTTTACCTCCATGCCCGTTCTGTAAAATGCAGATGGAGAATTAAAGAAACCGCTGATGCCAACTTGAGCAGCTCCTTGTCATTCATTGCTACACCAATAGAAGCCACCAGAACAACATAGGCCACACAAACACCTTCATGTTCAGTACCGGTCATGTTGTGTCATGTTTATGACAGAGTCGACCATGTCATGTTTATGACTCTGTCATGACTCTGTCATAAAGATGACTCTGTCATAAAGATGACAGAGTCATGACAGATGAAGTGTTGCCATTATTCGTGGTTCTCCTGGTCAGAGTTGTGGACTGACCGCTCTGGTTTCTTTTAGGTGTCTGGAGCTTTTCTTTGCCACCAACCAGGGCACCTGGGTATCCGACCCGCTGAACGACAAATCCCCCAGATTCTGCTGCACGTTCTGTCCCCGTCCCGTCTCCATCCCGTCCGGAACTTCCTCCCCGGTGTACTGCCGCAAGCTGTCCCCGAGCTCGCCGGTGGGCATGAAGGTCGGGGTGTTGGGCCTGTCTACCACCTTGCCGCTGTCCGTGGCCAACTCCCCCACCTCCAACCACAGCCCCTCCATCTTCTTTTCTCCGTCCGGCTCTAACCGGTTGCCGTTCGGCTTCTCATCGCCCCCGCCCACCGCCATGCATTCCCCCAGGCTCCCGCAGGCCTCTGTGGTGTCCTCGCCGCCTCCCGCCTCCACCAGGGTCCCACTGGACCTCAGCCAGGGCCCCAGCTCCCCAGAGCTGAGTCCGGCCGCGGGGGACGATGTCAGCGGAGAGCTGCTGTGCATCAACGCTTTCAGTGGGAAACTGAGGCGCAGCATCTGCAGAGGTATCTAACAGTTAGCACTCACACTCCTCCAGCTCTTCCACATGGCTTTACATGCAATAAAAACATAGAATATTTGTGACTGCTGCTGTAGATTCTGCTGTAAGCTGCTGGCAGACTGTGTTAGAGAGACTATATAGACCACCTTCTGTCAAATTTTAATCGGATTATTGATTGATGGCCGTGACTAATTGATATTAATTGATACAAACCCCCTCCCCCCATGGGAACCTTGTGACCTCCTGACCTTCCCCTGTGACTTGTGACCTCCTGACCTCACTAGTATATTCCAAACAAAGCGAATAAATAAATAATTATATTCCAAACAATATCTGACTGCTGAGGTTTAGAAGTGAAAGGGATGAGTGGAGATGCTGATACATTCAAAGCGGACTGACCCTGGCCCATCACACCAAGGCATTCGTGTTTGTGTCTGTTTTCACCATTGCTGCGTGTGGGGGTGGGTGTGTGTGTGTGTGTGTGTGTGTGTGTGTGTGTGTGTGTGTGTGTGTGTGTGTGTGTGTGTGTGTGTGTGTGTGTGTGTGCATGTGTATGCGCGTGTATTTGTCCTCAAGCATGAGAAATCCATAGAACATTCCTCAAGACAATACCTCATTAGAGTGCTGAAAACTTACGCTGCATTATTTGGTGTTGGACAATAGAATAACTACTGCATCAAACTAACATGGCATGTGAAAAACTTACAACCAGGCAGATGAAGTTGACCTCTTACCCTGCAGCCTCTGATGTCCTCAAGCATAAGAAATCCATAGAATACATCAAACAATATCTCTGGAGGATGTCGAAAGCTTACGCTGCAATATTGGGTGTTGGACAACAGAATATCTGCGGCAATATGATGGGATTTTTGTGACCTTGTGACTTCCCTGACACCCTACTGTCAAATTTTAATCAGTTAGCAGTGAATAAATAAATATAGTATATTCCAAACAAAGCGAAGAAATAAATACTTATATTCCAAACAATATCTGACCGCTGAGCTTGAGAAGTGAAAGGGATGAGTGCGCTTGATTCTTTTTGGGTGGAGATGATGAATACATTCAAAGCGGAGTGACCCTGGTCCTGCACACCAAGGCATTTGTGCTTGTGTGTCTGTCTGTCTTCAAGGAGGAGGGATCCGGGGAGAGTCTTGCTGTGTGTGTGTGTGTGTCCTCAAGCACGAGAAACCCACAGAATACATCAAACATTCCTCCAAACAATACCTCTGGAAGATGTTGAAAGCTTATGGTGCATTATTTGGTGTTGGACAATAGAATGAGTGCTGCATCAAACTCTTTAACAGGGCATGAGAAAAGACAAGGCTGACCTCTGACCCTGTGATGTTTTCTAACATGAGAAATCCATAGAATATGTCAAACATTCCTTCAAACAATACCTCTGGAGGGTGTTGAAAACTTTCGGTGCGTTATATGGTATTTGACAACAGACTTATAGTTAGGTATGAGGGATATCTCTGTCCTGCACACCAAAGCGTGTGTGTGGGGGTGTGGGTGCGTGTGTGTGTGCGTGCGTGTGTGTGCGTGTCCCTGCATAAGAGCGGGTAGAAACTTCTGAATGAAAACAACAGTTTAACTGTTTTACTGCAATGTTTTTAAGTACATAGATTTTTTTCTTCAGGCTCCAAGAGTTGGTCACAACATGGTAAATCGTTTTGTTACCTTTAAAATTATCTACAACTTTTTCCTTAGTCCTAATGATGCTACCTGTTCATTAATGTTCACTAACACAGTACACCTCTTATAATTGATAAGCTTATAAAAGCATCAGTATGCGTTCAAGAAGATCATATCAGATTTTGTAAAATATGATACTCAAAGGAATCAAAATTATAGTTCACAAATTATATTTTCAGGGAGCTTCGACTGTATGAAAGGAATGATTGAAATGTACTATGAAAATATTGTATTTGCAGAATCCTGATAATAAACTTCAGTTGTGAATTGAATAATTAGATTGCAATTAGACACAAAGAATCAACTGTTAATTAGTAATCATACTTTGGAAATGACTAGCAAGATCTGAACAAACAAGAAACATGACTACCTCAAGAGATTTCTCTCGCAATGAACCGTCTGACTTTCTTTAGCCGACTAAATTTAATCTTACCAAATTTTGCCGTAGAGCAAACAGGTACTGAGTCAGATGCCTCCTGCCGTCTGCTAAAGCCAGACTCCGGCCTTCCTCACCGTAAAATAAACATTCTGCTTAATAAAAGAGTTCAAGTGAACATCACTTAATTCTCAACAACTTGTTGTTGTTTGTACTCATCTTAAACAAGCGGCAGGAACTTTTGGATTTAAAAAGAAAAAAGATGCTTTACAAGTGAATCTATTTAAGCTGAGTCTGCAACAACTAGAATAAATAAAAAGTGAACTACTTGAAAGTAGTGAGAATTTTGGGTGGTAAATGTTTAACATACACAGACATTACTCCATTTCTACTCAAGCAAACCGAGAGGTTTTGAACAGTACAACTATGTCATGTAAAGACATGTAGTAAATAGATTTAAGGTGGCGCCGTAAAATCCAAGCAATAACGTGACTTATGTGTCTGTTGTCACCCATCGCCTCCCCCTTTACTCGCACGCGGAGCTCCAGACATGCGCAGTGGTTTCCTCTGAGCGGGAGAAGCTGTCTGTCTGATCATCAGTAATATAATAGCGCTGCATTAATCATAAGTTATGGCGACATGTAAAATCAGCAGCGCTTCGCTTTCACAGACGGTGACTTCATCTAACTTTTAGCGTCACTTGGAAGGAAAGCTTAAAGAAAGGTAAGATCTGTGGAAGTGATGCTAGCAAAGCTAACTGTACTGAGACACATGTTGCATCTGCAATGAAAAAAAAGTTGTCACTGATGCACTGAATTATTGTGTGGAGGATTTGACTGAGGTGTCGCAAATATGGGACAACATTGGTACCAAAGTGCAATATAGTAATAAGACATTCAGGAACGATCCGATTCTTCCGGATGGATCTTTATTGATTAAATTTATTTCAGCTCTAAGTATTTAATATCTAGGTGTTTATGGAAACGTGGATCTTTCAGATCAATTTGAGAAGCAATTTTGATAGGTAAAACTTAATTTTCTGTGTCATGTAGCATGGGTGCTGGTCTTGACGTGGTCTTGTCTACAACTCTGCTTCGTGGCTCCTCGGTTGCATGTCCCCCCCCCCCCCCACCCTCTACAACACACACGCACACTGACATAAAACCTAAAGATAAAATGTACACTTGTTAGTGACTTGACTTGTTTATATGCTGGTCATCCCTTGCAATAATAAGAAGCTGTTGTCAGAAACCGCTTGTTAAGTTTGACGTACAAAGCAATTTTCAAAGACATAAGTCATAATATCCTGTTCAGCATAATTCACAGTACACAAAGTCTAAAACGTTTAAAAACAATATAACAATCACCATAAAGTCATGACAAAAAAGCTTGTGAAAACATTTTTGGTTCTAAATATAGAACCCTTCAATATAGAATCTTCAGCTGCACATTTATCTAAGGAATAAAAGTTCTTCAAATAAAAGTACCACAATGAAATCTGTTTCCTGCCATTGATTCAAATGCAAAACTTATTGCAGACATTGATGTTGCTTTCATCTTTGCTTTCATCAACCTATAAAACATTGCTCATCATTTCTCTTCAGTCCAGTCCGTTGGGCAAATTTTAACCTTTCATAATACGGACCATTTTCCGTATCTCTTTATTGTAGTGCTAAACCGAAGTAACCACAGAGTGAGAGCTTGCACAGCTCACCATACAGGACTGTACCAACTCAGGTAAACCGTGGGGGGTAAATACACCACAGACGCCATGGATGTGCAGCCCTCTGCTAGGTCCTTATGGAAAACCGAGAGCAGCAGAGATACCAGTGTATAAGCCCAGTGCAGCTTGTATATGTACGTTTCCAGTTTTTTGTTTTTTGTTTTCCAAAAAATATGAAGGTGCCGTTTATTGTATGGGGCGCTATATAGTTCGGAAAATATGGCTATTGGTCTTAAAAGATTTTTTGAAAATGAATTAATTATCTGCAAATAATGTCATCTTCGAGTGTCTGCTGTAGCAGTGACTATCGGCGTAATCATGTAATTTTCTTACCACTAGATGGCAGTAGGTACAGAACATTTTACATTAAAACAAGAGAATTAGTGATGCATGAATATTACAGGTAGCCGTGACAGTCAGCTCAAGTTTGCAGAAAACACTGACTGTATTTTCAAAAACTGTTCTCATAGACCTTTTAAGAAGACTTAATGGTCTTGGGGTGACCCAACTAGGCTCTAGTTGGGTCACCCCACTAGAATTTGGAAAAAAGAAAAATCATATTTTATTTATCATTACAGAAGGGTTCAGTGAATACGCATATGAATCTGGTGGGTTCGGTACCTCAGAAAAGGTTAAGAACCACTGATCTAGATCTGTTAACAGCTGTAAATGTAATACGACAGTGCAGTGCGGTGTGCTCGTGTAGTTTTATTACCTCCAGACTGTCTGTAGCGGAGGTGTCTGGGTGTGGATGGGGAGTAGCAGGGGGACAGGTCCCCCGGCTCACTGCTGGATGGCGACTCAGGGATGAACCTGTCCAGGGATACTGACTCAAGAACAGCTGTGAGGGAGGAAAGGTCAAACATCTAGAAAGACTGTGATGACAGTGATGGAAAAGACAGTGAAGCTCAGCAGTTGTTGGAAAATACATGAGTCCATTTCCCACAGCATATCTGTGTGAAATGAGCTTCTCCAGCCTGGCTACTATAAAAACTAAAACCAGAGAGAATGAGATGTTGAGGAAAAGCTTTGTCTTTCTTCAGTTTCTGCCAGTAAATCAGCTGTTTTCATCCAAACATGCTCAGGTTTCACACTAGGTGGGTAAAATATACAGATATTGACATTTTGTACATGCAACTCTTCATATTGTAACAGTGAATATGAAGTGAAATGTTTCTCAAATATTATTGCTTCTTTAGAATAAGAATTATTTTCTGTATTCCGGCTATAAGATGCTTTTGGATTAGTTTGTAAAACACTTTTAAGTTTTCTACATCTTCCTTAAACTTAACACCACTGTCTTGTGATACTTTTCAGCTGTATTTTTGAAGTGGACATGTTAGGTGCAATTTGAAATAAGAAATGTAAAATATGATAAAAATATTTTTTTCTGTTTATTTGATTCATATTCAAGACACTTTGATAAGAATGACTATATATGTAATATAGGTGGCTACAGAGTATCTTTGTTTACATTTTTGGTTGATGGTGTGCCTTGAGATTTTTCCAATTAAAATAATGTACCTTGGCTCAAAAAAGGTTGAAAAACACTGATTTAAAGATAACAGGAAGGAAATGGCTGCCTGTGAAGGAGATTTCTAATGAGCTAATAAGCTTTTATAGTTTTAAAAGCACATTTGTTTTTAAAAATCGATGTTTTAGGGTGCGCTCATGCTGCAGCCTGAAGTGACTCAATTCCGATTTTTTTGACATAGTGCGACCTGTATCTGATCTTTCCATGGCAGTCTGAACAGCACAGGTCGGATTCTATTTTGAATCTGATCCAATTCAAATGCGACCATAACGTTCAGGTCGCATTCATCCGAACTGAACGTCACTGATTCTCAACAAATCTCATTATTCTGCGTCCTGATACGCGCAAGTGGAAAGAAAAACAACAACCATGATGGACTTTAATGTGGATTAAGTTGTTAATTTGCTGCTCCGGCCAGACAACAACTTCAAATGTGTAAGCTAAGCTCCACCGTTAGCCTCCATGTTTACTTCTGCAAACACGCAGCACTTCTTCTTTTTATGGCGGTTGGCAGAACACTGAGAACGCTGATGCTATTGCGCCCTCTACTGCGCATGCGGGACACTTTCAGGTCGTTTGCCTGTTTACACTGCAGAACACATACAGGTCGCATTTACTGGCAGTGTGAACGGCTCCGGCAAAAAAAATCTGAATTGCCAAAAAAATCGGAATTGAGTCACTTCAGGCTGCAGTGTGAACGCACCCTTAGAAGCCTGAAGCAAGCTACAATGAAAAAAGAAATACAAATAGAGCATTATTTACTTCCTTTATTATAGTAATTACTTTAAAAATCTCACATTTAGAAAACTGTAGTAATATGTTTTTAGTTTTTTCAATATATGTATTTGGATTGAAGTCATTTTCACAGAACTAAAGAACAATATTTACACAGAAGGTGTTTGCTAACTAAATCTGGACCCTATATATATATATATTTTTTTTTCTTTTTGGTTTCTTTTCTAGGTTTTAGTAACTCGGAGAGAACATGTGATAAGGAATTAATCATCCGCAGAGCTGCTACCAACAGAGTCCTCAATGTGCTGTGGCACTGGGTCTCTAAACACTCCCAGGTGAGTCAAAGAGGAAACACTTTCCATATCCACAGTCTGTTTCAATCTGTCAGACTTTAGTAATGTATGTATTCTAGCAAAAACATACTTAACAAGATAAACTGATTTGTTTTTTGGGGATTTTCCTTGTATCAAACAAACCTGCATTTGTTTGAGTTAGCACTAGGAGACTAGGATGATTTTAGTTTTATCCTAGTTGGATGAAATTAATCTGTCTTTTCTGCCCAAACACTGGTCGAGGTAGTCTTTGACTCATTCAGATTAGTTTGAACTGTATTATTGCAACATCAAAATATGTAATAAAACATGAAATAACTCAAAGAATGCTAAAGTAATATTGTACTCCAGTATGAATATGTAGGCCGTGCTTGAACACCAAGGTTTGTTTTGGAGAGGACACCAAATAAGCTCTAATTTGGTCCTCTTAGTCTTGGAATTAGCTTAACTTGAGAACAACCAGTTCACAGCACAGAGCAGAAGTGAAGATAAAACATTATTTTTATAAAGTAATGCTTCCATAAATAATAACCTTTGGACAATTGATTCCTAATCTATTTATTAGCTATCACAATGATTGACCTAAATTAGTATTTTGGGAAACCAAGAAGGCGGCTTTTGAGTGTGTTTACCCTCCCAAGATGGTGACTTATACAGACCAACAGAATCTGGTGCATTGCTGTTTAAATCAACCTATTTTATGTACTTTAACTTAAGCACCATAAATAACATTAAAATTATAAGAAGGGATTTTGTAAGCTAACTTACAAACAGGTGAGTCAATAATGGCTTCCTTTAGCTTAACTAGCATATAGCTTTTGAGAATATGAATACTGAGCATATTTTTAAGGATGATTCTGTGTAGCTTGATGAAAAGAGAGGAAAGGAAAATTCCAGTAAAACACAGTAAAATCTTGTGAGATTAAAATGACTCTTTATAACCTTATAAAACATTGTTTATGCCACAGGCCTACCAGCCTGGTTTGTGCCGCAATAATTTGAAGGATTAGCACAGTGAAACAGACAATCAAACAATATTGAAATTGTTTTACCTAAGCAGCCAGACACAACCTCTTACTTTTGTCTTGTGAAGGTTTCCACAGAACAAGGAAAGCTGTGGTGTAACCTCAGTGAAAAAAACTGAGAATGGGTAAACAGGAGTATTTGCCATGTTTGTGGGGAAAAGGCGGTTAGCCACTTGGCTAGCGGCTAAAGGAGAGCTGGCACATCCATAATAAAATGCTATTAACTTTGCACTTCCATCTCATTCACATTTTCAAACATTAAATTATGTTGTGGAGAGATATAAAAGGCAAAATGGACTGAATGCGAAAGTTTTACATAAAACTTTTGATTAAACTACAAACATCTTATTCTACTTTGTTTGCTAATGTGGCAAAACAAAGGTAGGGCCTGTAGGTTACCATGGCTGCAATTATGCCACACGCCCCTCAGTGCTTTTCACATACAGCCGAAAGAGACAGCCCCCCTTTGAGAAGCATGCCTAAAAAAGCTGCTGGTTGCTTTCGCTCTTCCGTTGTTGCTCTCCGTGACAGAGGTGCTTTTTTGCACTGCATGTCCTTCCCACCTTAGACGCACGCAGAAAGGTCAGCCTCATCCCCAGGGAGCTTCAGAGAACTATCATTTTTGTCTAAGATATTATAAGGAGCTATTTTTGTAGCTGGATTCTACCTGGAAAGATAAACTTGTTTGAGTCGGCTGAGAAAAACAGCTCTTGGTTTAGGAGGACGATGTGTTTTTGACCTTCCAGTCACAAATTATTAAAGTGAATGGAAAAATATATGAATTTGGTTTGGTTTCTAACACTATATTGATGAGTAAAATGTGAAGCTCTTCTAGTGTTGAGGTGTCCAAGTTGGTCAATTGCAACTAACAAAGTTGTACTAACATCGAGTCTTGTTACATTTATGAAGTGTCACTTTTGATGTCCACCATTGTGAGTACTGAGGATGTAAGTGAGATGAAAGGTGTAAGACTCTCAGTGCAGCTGAATTAGGACAAAGCAACTATTGCCATGATATCAATCAATCATGTAGCGCATTTCAGCAACAAGGTTGTTCAAAGTGCTTTACATTGTAAAAACCTAAAAATAAAATAAAAAATCATAAACACAACAGCTGTGGAAAACAATAACAAACATTACATTTTATAAAATGTAACAATTTTGATTGTTAAAGTCATCAATACTCATCAAATATATTGGTAAATTCTCCATTTATGATGATTCAAAAGCATCTTTAAACAGGTGGCTTTACAGGAATTCAGTGTTTCAGCTGTTTTGCCGTTTTTTGGAAGTTTGTCCATGATCTAGCTAAATTTATCCTTGCTGTCCTTGACTAAATGTTTGATGCACCATCCCTGAGTGATCCCAAATGGTGAAATTGTCATCAGAACTTATTTTTAAAAAGTCATTTTAGGAGAGAGTCAAACTTAATGAGAGCAGAGAGCATCTGTGTAGCACAGCATGAGTCTGAGTAACATTAATATCAGGTCATTGCAATAAGATTAAAGTAAAACTGTAATTCCAATAAGTGGTTTGTATGTGAGTTATTAATGCTTCTGTAGCAACGCACATATCAGAATTTCTTTTCCTACTTTTTCATTAGTTTCTCTACCAGATTTTCTCACAATGTTCCTTTTTTCTTGATGGATTTTAAACTGGCTGCCATTATGTCACCAGTTGCTCTGATGCTGTACTGCTGTGTGCTTCACATCATCTCAGCTGAAGCTTTCCGATGCAGTATGCCGTGTCTCTGTCAGGACTTTGACGTGAACGGTGAGCTGAAGACAGGAGTGATCAGTCTGCTGGAGGAGGTGCTGCGAGACCCAAATCTTCTGCCCCAAGAGAGAAAAGCAGCGACCAACATTTTAAGGTGCAGACCATTTACTGGCAAACTTCATAATATCTGAGGTTTCTTTTACTCATTTGTTGTAATTATTTTGCTGTCACATGTTAGATATTTATAATTTTCCTTGATGTATCTTCAAAGTGACACTGCGGTTTGCTTTGCAGTGCCATTTGTCAGAATGAACCAGACGACACTCAGCTTAAGATAGAAGACCTACTGCAGATGGTCAGTGTGAGTTTATGTGAAACGCTTCACTGAATGCGTTCAATGAAACAAAGTTTGAAATGACTTCTCTTGTTATAATGAAACAGAAAAGCTGCCCTCTTCTGCATTTTATTGTGTTAAGTATAATTCTCTCTCTTTCCCTGTTAAACGTCCACCAGGAAGTGATCCTTCCTGTAAATTTAAAGTTGTTAGCAATCTTTATGCTGCGGTTCCCACACAGTAAGCTGATGTGTGTCTGTGTGTGAACAAGGTGGAGAGTCCTAAAGCCGAGTGTTTTGAGTCCCTCTCAGCTATGGAGATGGCAGAGCAGATCACGCTGCTGGATCACATCGTTTTCAGGAGCATTCCCTATGAGTGAGTACACAGTGATACTGTCAGTGTGAGTTTGTTTGTTACAGTGATACTGTGTACTCACTGTCATACTGTACACAGTCATACTGTACACAGTATGAGTACACAGTCATACTGTGGCCACTACTGTACCATCAATCGGCCCCAGGAGGTTTATGTTTGGATGAAATCTGTCCAACTCTATCCAAGCATTATATAAATAACAGCAGCTGGAATGGGTAAAATAACTCATATAAAACAGTAAGTAATGATAATCTAACAGGAGATTGCCTTAAAGTAGCAGCAGACCACCTTTATTTACATTTTGTTACATTACTAAACAGACTGCAATCCATTTTATTGAGGTTTTACATGGCAGTTCACTACAATACAGATCATAATTGTGATAATTTAAACATTTTCTTTCATATTAAACAACTAGTTTAGTTTCACTGTCTTTAATTTCAGTTTATATCAATCTGCTGTGAGGCGGTATTCTAGAACTGTCCTGTAGGCCAGCAAGGGGAGCTAGAGAGCAAAAAAGCCATACATTTCTAATTAAATGTTTTGTAATCTGTTTTCAAATTGTTATTATGAAGCATAAGTAAAACTAATTTATTGAAATGTTATTTGCCAGGCTCATGTTTGTGATTGGCTGCTGGTCATCGCTACAAAACGTGAAGTGGGGAAATTTCTGTCAAGAAAAGACTGAAGGAACTGTGGAGAATAAATAAAATTTGATGTGTGATGAATGAATTATTACATATTTTTGTCATAATCAGAATATGGGATTGTGGTGGAGCATTATTTTATCACATAACAAATATGTTGACGTAATATGACATAAAGATCAAATTAATAAAGTCAAAAATCTTCTACCACAGAACTTATGGACAACTAAATCCAGAAGATACGAGGCAACACTAAATGCTAGCCAAATGAAACAATTATCAAACAGTGAGTCAAAGTGAGGAGAAACATTTGGAAAGTTATTGTTTCTTTACATATTTTGCAGCAAGGAAAATATTCCGATGTTCTCCTTAAAATCTGACTAAGCTGAAGCCACTTTTCAAAGAAAAATATGTAAACATTTCAGTTTGTTGGTGTTCAAAGCAGCTACAGACAAATCATGTAAGATGTGCAGCTGTGATTATAATGAGAAGCAGTTCTGCAAAAAATGTATTAAACCATTCAGTGGATCATGTGAAAACATTAAAGGATCACCTTTCAGATTGACTGACCATCTCACTTTGTTTGTCCACTCAGGGAGTTTTTGGGTCAGGGCTGGATGAAGGTGGACAAGACTGAAAGGACTCCATACATCATGAAGACCAGCCAACACTTTAATGATGTAAGAAACCCTCGTAGAAAACTCGCCTTAAGCTGCCGTTTCAAACTTTAAACTATAATGAACATTTAACACTGGAACTGGAAGACATTTTAATATCCAAAACAAATAAACAAAACACCATAAATAACAAATAGAATGAATCCTGAAATATCTGTAAACAAAATTGTCCTTCAAAAAAAGTTCTGGTTGAGACCAAAACACCAAACTGAAGACTTTTGTCATGCAGTTTTTGGTAGAAAGAGAAAAGACACAAAACAACTAATCATGCAAATGGTTATTGAGCTTGTTTAAATTTATCACGCGATTTTTTGATTTAGTTCTTATTGTGATATATAGAATTGTGAATAAAAGTGAGAAAAACATTCTTCAAGTTAGAGTTTTATACATTTTGCCACATTGTCAGCAGGCTTGATAAGGGTTTCCAGGTCAAAGGTTAAAGCTGTTTGGGGGAACCATGACATGGAAAAAACCATCTAGAGGACCAAAGAAATACCTGCAGCGTTCAGAATTTGGGCCGTGGGCCTGGAGTTTGGCACATGTGGCTTTGATTTATTTTAAACAACTAACACTGGGGGGATTTATATTATACAATCAGTGCACTTCATCACTGCTTCTTGCTTTGTGAATCAGACCAACATGATGGTAAAAATGTATCAAATTTTAGTGGATAACAGTTTTAGCAGATCAGATTGTTCTGTCTTGTGATTCCTGTGAAATCTCCTCAGATGAGCAACCTGGTGGCGTCTCAGATCATGGCCCACAGCGACGTGGGCTCTCGGGCCGGATCCATAGAGAAGTGGCTGGCTGTGGCCAACATCTGTCGCTGCCTCAACAACTACAACGGCGTGCTGGAGATCACCTCTGCTCTCAACCGCAGCGCCATCTACAGGCTGAGGAAAACCTGGGCTAAAGTTTGCAAACAGGTTAAGCTGAATCAGCTCACAGTACTAACATTACCTTACACACACAGAAAACCTCCAACGTTACGATTTATCTTTTGGTTTTTTTGTTTTCAGACCAAGGCGCTGATGGACCGGCTTCAGAAGATCATATCATCAGAGGGAAGGTTCAAAAATCTCAGAGAGATGCTGAAAAAGTAGCTACAGTCACAGACATTCACACTCTGCCCTACAGCATGATGCTGACACCACTATGAGATCATTTTTATCTCCTTGTGCATAGCTGCAACCCTCCATGTGTGCCGTACCTGGGCATGTACCTGACTGACCTGGCCTTCATCGAGGAGGGAATGCCCAACTTCACCGAGGAGGGGCTGGTCAACTTCTCCAAGATGAGAATGGTGAGACTTTCTGTCTTACAGCCCAAAACACAACTTAGTTTGGCTTTTATTGTCAATACATTTTATGAAGGGCCAGCTTATTTTCTGAAAATAAAAAAATTACTACCATAATTTTAGAGAGGTTTATACTCTCTAAAATTAAAAGTAGGGTGTCTATGAATGTTTTTTGGGGATATGGTAGAACAATGAAAATTGCCGAATCAACACAAATTATGTCTTAGATTTAGCGAGAGTCAACAAAAACATATTCTTATTGTAACGCCTTTTTAAAACAAACTTTTTGTGCCTTTTTCTAATTTCATCTGTTCACTGATAAACAAAAAACAAATGGATCAGTAAATGATTATGGACACAAAGCATAAAAAAGGTTTTGCATAAGACATGCCCAGTCGATTGTTTTCTTATTTGTGTCTACAAGATTTGCTCTGGAGGTTCTAGTTATTGAAAAATTAAGATGAATGGAAAAACTTTTTTTTAAAAATGGGAATCTATTTTTACACCTAATACTTTTCTGTTTAAGAAAATGTTATTTTCTGTGCATTTTTTTTTAAATGTATCATTGTTTTTATAAATCAAGATTTATTGGTATTCAAAAGCTCTTTTTGTTGCTCTCTCTGCTCCTACAGATCTCTCATATCATCCGGGAAATTTGTCAGTTCCAGCAGGCTCCTTACAGGATAGAGCACCAATCCAAGGTTTGCCTTTTTAATAATCATTTATTTATTTAAAAAAAATACAATTATTTCTTCAAGCAGTTTTTACTTAATGTCCAGGTAACTCAGTTCCTGCTGGATAAGACCGTAGTAATGGATGAAGATACTCTGTATGAGCTCTCTCTGAAGATCGAACCTCGAGTCCCTCCAGGTTAATTTTACACCAGAAACCTGCATCTACTGCACAGATTCACACCTCTCAGCTCACAGCACCACCTTTTAAATAAAACTGGTGCTTTTATGTCACACAGGTAGTCAGCAGGTGTAGTAGGGGAAACTCAGTAGACAATGCGTCTTGTTTTATGGAGATCTGAGGTATTTATCTAGTTATTGTACTGTATCACAGAAACAACTTCTTGCCATATTCTCAAAACTTTATAAGTGTAGAAACACATCAGCACCAGAATGTTTCTGCTGTAACTCTGTGATTTGTCTTTGTTGTCTTTAACACAAAGTTCAGCTATTTCTTCATATTATATCAAACAACCATTTTTGCATTAATTAATCACATTTTAATATTGTTTCTCTGTGTGACTCGAATATTCAGGAAATTAAAGGAGCAGTATTATGTAATTTTTAACCACAAATCATTTTATAGCACAATCAAGTAACTACGTTACCTTCAGTTCATGTAAAAATGATGTATATAGCATTTATGACTTTAAAGAAATTTTAATTCGATATATAAAGGCTTTAAACTGGGTCTCTGTCTCTTTAAAACCATGGCTCTTTCTGAAACTCCACCTTCAGGAAATTATCATGACATGGCTTCTAACAATGTTTTTACCAACTTTAGACTGAGAAGTAGCTCCTACAATAAGCTCGATGTTTGCTCAGGTGCTTGCCAATTGCTGCTGGCTAGTCTGAAGGAGCTGAGTGGAGGGAGAGGAAGAGGCTGCTCTGTGAGGGGGAAACTTAGAAGATTGAAAACTGCAGCACAAAGGAGGAGCTTCATCCTCGAAGGCAGGGCTTGGTCCACCCAGGCGTTTTGTCACAGCTGAATGGTTGCCATGGAGATTAAAGGATTTCTCAAATATGCATGAGAGAATCAAGGCAACATTCCAGGTATGTTTTTCATGACGAAATAACATGATGGAAAGCTTAGAATTTTTTTAGGAGAGTATTTTGATGGTCTCATCCAAAAATAATGAATTTCCTTAACAAATGTTTCAATAACCTTAAAATAATGTGAGGTGGAATGAGCTTAATCCTGTCTAGGACTTTAAATATGACATTTTGTCACACAGTGAACCTTGTGATCTCTGAGTTCATGGTCACATGAAACATCAGCTGTAATTTAATTTTTAATTTTGTAAATTTACTCTATCTGATCAAACTGAATGGTTAGGAGCTTCTATTTATTTATTTTTTGCATGTTCCTCTTTTTTTGAAGTGGCTTTTAGCAAATGTAGCTCTTTTATTCAACTTAACAAACAACATGTCTTCTTTTAGTTTAGAATTGCTAAGAATTTTGTACACATTTTTTCTGATCAATATTATTTAAGAATTATCTCCAGAAACCACCTAAAGAAAAACATCACTGTTCATATATTTCTCTGATGTTATCACTGTAAATAAGTCCTGTTAATGTTATATCTTTAAAATCTTTAACTTGTCCCTGGAAGCTCTGTCTAAAGTCTGACACTTCCTGAATTTTTTTGTAATGGATAATTAAAGAAAATAGCGCATCCGTCATTTATTTTCTACTTCTTAACCATAAAGTTTCATTAAATACAAGTTGAGGTTGCAATATGACAAAATGAGAAAAAAATGATCAAAGGGCAATACTTACTATTTGCACTGTTGGCTTTCCGTACACAGAAGATCAGCAAATGTTATCTTGAGGTAAAAAGAACATGGAAACAATGATTACATACACTAAAGTGTTTTGAGTTGTTGGAAAAATGCACCAAATCTCCTTCAGTGTCAGAGTTCCGCTCGTGTGAAAGTCGTCTTTTATTTTCGAAGCTGCAGGAGAGTTTGAGGCAACTGAAGGAGAGAGGAAGAGATCATGTGTAAATGTGAAGGTCAAACCAGACAGTGATATTAGATCCATCAAAGTTAATCATGGGTCTGTTTACAGGAGATCTCTGCCTTCATTGGTTTATATGTGTGTCTTAACTTGTGATTGGCCCTCAATTTGTATTCCCACAAGTGGAGTAGAGTTTGGAGAGGGCGGGGGGCGGAGCCAATGACAGAGGTAACTCAAAATCTGTTTTTTAGCAACCTTCACTCTGAAGGCAGCAGCTTTTATCCAGGTATGTAACCCTCTTCGTTTCTGACAGAGTGCCTCCATTAGCTGATATGTTTAAGAACATTTTCAATCTAGAGTTTCTTTGAACACAATTGTTAAGTGAGTACATGTGTCAAATTTGTGTTTAAATTGACAGAAGCTATTAGAAGCTGGTTATGATCACAACACACTTTTCTTACCAAACAAGAGAATGCTTAGTTAGTAAAACAAACACAAAACTTTTGCAAACTACTCTGAACAGTTGAGTTTTAACTTTTTATGTCCTGCCAAGTTCTCAGGTCACATAATGGACCTTACCAAGCTCCGCCCAGAAACGCCCCTCGACAGTCCTACGTGACTTCATTGCTCACAAACAAAGCCTGGCGGGACTTAGTTTCTATGTCTAAACATGGCATATTTCCTTTCAACTGACTCTTTACACAGTATTTCTGAATCGATTAGTGTTGGATTTCTGCCGGATTTTCAAAAAATATCAGCCACAACAATGGACAAGGGAACAAAGAAGTTCATATCATCTTGTTTGGAGACATCAAGGTGTTTGAGCCACGGGATGCCTCCAACATTGTGCGCGTCACAGCTAAATGCTACCGATCGATGAGAAAAACAGCAGATTCTCACACCCTCAGCATAAATATAGCTGTGGACAAGATCAATGATGCCTACTGTTCTTGTAAGGTAAGTCGGGCATTCATGGTTTAGACTAGCGGTTCTCAACGTGGGCGGTACCGCTCCCCAGGGGGCGTTCAGAGGGCGGCCGGGGGCGCTGGCGGACATTTTTACAAAAGGGGGGCGCTGGGATGCCTTTGGGGAGCGTTTGGTCGAAGGTAAACTTTACACCTTAAATGCACAACAACACCAGTTTAGACTTTGAGCAACTTGGTAAAATTGTATTGTGTAACATTAAATCATGCCTGACTGCAACTGTATCGATGGCAACTCTTCTGTTCAGTGTTTGTAGCTTCATGGCGCAGCTCCGCTCCGCATCAGTTCAGCGTTACACCTGCTGATGACGCTGCTGTGATTCACTTTGTCTGGTATTTATGTAGCTACATATGTTTTGGCAGTTCTGTGATCATGTCAAAGCAGCAATTTATATTAAAAATTGTTTTATTTCCGTTTGAAAGCCGCTACCATGGAAGGACAACAGAAAATCGCTCTTATAAACATATAATTACTAAAATTACGATACTCTCTCTGTTTATCCCTCTGAAAAATGAACCCATTTAAATAAAGAAATAAAGAAATCCCTCCATGGGTGATACCACAATAGAGAGTGTTCATTTTATAGCGTTAACACGGAGCTGTAAGTGGTCCGGTATGAAACGGGGGTGATAGAACAACACAGCACTTTTAAATTTCAATAATCAGAATGCAGAAATTGTTTCCGCTGTTTTAAAAGGTTTATGTCAGTCTGCCTTTTCCCCACCGATACGCTTCCCGACCGCTCTGCACCTTAGGGAGTTAAAAAAAAAAAAAACTCCGCGCACATTGCGCAAAATTCTGAAACAGGAGAAGCGGGCAAAACGGAGCGACAAACTAGATGTAAATTATGGCATAAAAACAGAGAATCCGACACTGAACAGTGAAAAATCAACACATGACGATTAGGCGTCGCAGCAGGTGATGAGTGAAAATTACTGATGGTCAATAAATTATAAAATAAATGTAGCAACAGGAAAGAAACTAAAGTGGACATAGCAATAAATCAAGAGAGGATAATACTAATCAAATAAAACTAAATGGAAATAAATGAAGAACAAAATGCAAGAATACGCAACTACACATTATTCAGGTGCGAAAACATAAATCGGCACCCCCCATGAAGGAGAGTAGAAACATATGCTTGCCTCCAATAAAATCTTTAATGTATGTCAGATATGGTACACATTGCATATTGATCTGTTCAGCTAACGTAAGGCTGTAACAGAAAGGCTTCAGGATGTAGAAGTTGTATTGGTACTGCCATTATGCTGTACTTGGCTAAAAAGTTTTTATAATGGATGTGTTTATTATTGACTCTTCTTTTCATTCACTAAACACAAAGAAAGCAAAGCAATAATATTTACGCCAGCAGACACTCCTTTGTTCTTATTGATCCCACAACGATTGAACTGCAAATGCGGTCGTGCACAAACTTTAATCCAAGCAAGGTTTTCCGTTTCAGATTTTGGAAATCTGTGAATTTTAGTTCCACAAACACGATCAGGATACCTGACATCTCCTGTGCAGATACCCCACAAACAGGGAACAATTTTTTTTTTTCGAGTCCTGACGCAAAAACTTTGTCGGTCTGGTAGTCCACACTGTACATTAACATGAGTTTGTGAGACGGTAAGGCACGTGATAGCTGCGCAGTGACGTCAAATGGACATTAGCCAATGAAACGCAGACCCTGTGGTAAGGTCCATTCTCTCCATATCCATTTTCCGTCTCTCTTTAACATTTTGTTGACCTTATGAACTTCTGTCCAGAAAGATTCTTTATCCATCAGCCAAGAGGGGCTTTGGTCTTGGCACCAAATGTCCCTCCACTGATCTATTCATAATAATAATAATATCACCACTGAGCGAAACAGTATGTGTCCTCCAGTCTGCACTGCAAACTTTAAGATATAAACGCTGTGGGTGAAAGTTGGGTCTGACATGATTGGCTCATAAAAAATATTGGATCAATTGGGGATTTTTTTTTCCTCCCCCTCTGATTAACAGAAGCAGTCTGGTCCTCACGCTGCTCCTCTATTTTTAGAAACAGTCTCCTAGACACCATTGTTTAAAGTGACTACTTCAACACTGATGGACCAAAAATGTGCCAACACAGGGAGCAGAAAATCAGCCACAAATCAAACACAAAGCAATCAGACTTACCTTTTTAATTTTTTTAGCGCTAAAAAAGGAGACACTTACTCTCACAGATGACCGAGTCTATACAGCATTTGATCAAAAACGGGATGATTCGTTGCTTATACTCTAAGAACACGCCCAGTGGTCATCCAATGTTTTACATCAACTAAGTTTATATTTCCTTGGAGACGGGAGTCTGAAGATGGTTCAGTTTCTGTATCTGTTACAAATACAAAGGTATTTGTGTGAAAATATAAGAATGTAATATGTGAAAGCATGTGATTGTACTTGACCTTGATAAGCATCTCAACACAGTCTGATTCTCACGCCGCTCCTCTATTTTTAGAAACAGTCTCCTAGACACCGAATCAGAGTCAAGCTTAGCTGTGACCTCCCGTATACTGAATCCGATTGGAAAAAGGTGTAAATCTGGGAACAGATAACTGGAATTTATCTGAATTTATCTATTTTCCTGTGTCATGTTCATTTATAGTAAAGCCAAGAAAAGAAAAAAACATAATGTGGGTAATGTGGAATTAGGGTTGCAGAACAGGATAAGGTCTAACGCTGAGCATTTCATTTGTGGAGATCAATGTGGTTCAGACAACAGCAACTGGTTCTTAATGGTCTAATTAACAGAAATTTGAGAAATCTTCAGCTTACAAGGTTAACAAACAGACGTGTGATGCAAACATCCACAGGTCAATGTGCAAGAAAATGATCAAAGTGTCATTTTTACCATTTAGCCAAGACCAACATGGACGTTTTTGAACTGAGAGGAAAGTGGAGTATCCCGAGAAAGCTCATGCATGCACAAGAAGAATATCGGAATAATTAGTCCTTTTTGGCCTAAAGTGATTTTGAAAAAAAAAAAAGAAAAGCACCACCTGTTTTTTTTTTTTTGTTTGTTTGTTTCTTTAGGGTTTTTTGTCAGTGACTTTGCTGACTTACATTTAAAATGAAACAAAAACACTTGGCAAAATATGACTGAGGCTATCATTTAAGAAGATGGCAATATGCAAATTATGTTGTTCTAATAAACCGCAGATGACTCAGAACAGATTTAAATGTATAGTTTCAAATAGAAAGTTAAACTAATGTAGTTAGCAGGTATACAGAGAGACTGCATACCTAACCACATGAACCACACCTTAACCTCCACCAACCCAAATGGGTGATTGCTCCATCCAAAGGGGTGTGGACCAATCAGAAAGCGTCAGCCAAAAGAGAGGGTGGGGTGGAATGAAGTTTCTAAGAACAAGCCAAAGAAAAACACCTGGAAGGCATACAAGAAACTGATTCACAATCCAGCAGGACAGAATCTGATGATCAAAGCAGCAATTATGAAGTTTCCATAAATCCAATGGTGGCCAAAATGTGGTCTGGGGGCCATTTGTGGCCCTTGAAGTAATTTTGTGGGCTCAAGAATAGAGTTTTAAAACATTTATAAATAATGGTTCAAAATGTTTTACTGCCTTTATATAAAAGATATGGTTTAAAAAAGGTAAGTACAGCACAAAGTGCTGATCTTTGATCAATTATTTTTTTCACGTTGACTCAATTTTGTAGCAAATAGGACGACAAACATCCAGCTAGTTTTTACTTAAGAGCAGATTTTGGCGACCAGTTTGGTGAATTCTACTAAATAACGTGGGATGTTTTTTTTAAGACTGAGCTAAACCCGTTGTTCTTACTGAGAAGAATGAACATAGAAAACAATTTATTATTCATGATTCATGTTTTAGATAAACAACCAGTTGCAGCTTCCTTCTACAAAAAGAAAGACTTTAAGAATTACTTTATTATATTAAATAATAAAGTCAATTAAATAAAGTCTGCAATAGTTACAGGAGTGATCCTGCATGTGTTCACAAAACAATTCAGTTATTTATTTCCGCTAATATGAATAATTTCCAGACCTTACCAATTTCTTTTGTGCCTTTTTGCCATTTCTTCCATCAGTTTAAATTTTTCTTGGCATTTCTAGCTCTTATTCTACTGATCCGTACTTGAGGTACTTTTCTGAAGGAAAAATGTTGGGCTCCTTCAGGCGTCTGATCTCACGCCGCAGCACGGCCGTGCTGTTGGCTATGGCCGGGCACCATGGCCACCAGCGTCCTGCTGAACGAGATCGGCTCGCTGGCTGCCGAGGCCAAGAAGAAACTCTACCCTCCCAGCAGTGGTGGAGAAAGTACTCAAAAAATTTACTTAAGTAAAAGTACAAATACACAGACAAAAATGAACTCCAAGTTAAAGTAAAAGTACTTGCTAAATGCATTACCTAGAGGCTAATACAATATTATTAAGTGTAACTATGGTATTTAATATTAATACATCAGTAATGGGCCATTTTAATAAATGCCACAGATAAAGCATGTTTTTTCAAGCGCCTCCACACCCACCTACTCCATTGAAAATGTTGAGGAATACGATTATGTTAGTAGTTAAAAGTTGTGTTAATTCACATTAAGATATGTTTTACTGAAAAGGAATGTGTTATGTTGTGCTGGTTCAACACCAAATAAGGTGTTGTACGAGACATTCCAGGCAGGCAAGGGACTCAGCCAGAGGGTGCGTTCACACTGCAGCCTGATGTGACCCAATTCCGATTTTTTTGACAAAATGCGACCTGTATCCGATCTTTTCATGGAAGTGTGAACAGCACAGGTCGGATTCTATTTAGAATGCGACCCATATCCGATACGTATCCGATTCAAATGCGACCTAACTTCCAGGACAAACGCCACTATTCTGAGTGCAGGAAGAAACAAAACAACCATGGCAACCCTGGTATCCATGACAACCATGGCGGATGATAATGCGGAAAGCAGTCAGTGGAGAGAAAGCGAGGTATCTGACCTAATAAATATATGGGGGGATAGGTCTATCCAGTCCAAACTGGAGGGATCTTATCGGATCCGGGCGGTTTTCACTAGCATTTCACAAGAAATGACCGTGCGTGGGTATAGACGTTCCTGGCTCCAATGCCAAAGAAAATGAAGAGCCTCCGTAAAAAATATAAGGAGGCTAAAGACTCAAACAAAAGAAGCGGCAGTGGACGTGTTACTTGTCCATTTTACAACGAGTTGGACCGCATTTTAGGAGACAAGCCCAGCGTTCAACCTTCGGACCTGCTGGATAGCTGCTGTGCCGAAGAGGAGCAGGAGGAGATGAGCCCAAGTCCTGCAGCTAATACAGCTGGTCCAGCTAGCAGCGCTAGCGCCGATTCAGGTGGGATATTTACACAGAGGACTATATTGCACTCATGAAAAAACTGGAATGCTACTTCAGTTTTGGCTATTTTATTTACCCCGGGCTTTATCCTTTGGAATGTTTCTGTCTGAAGCAGCCGGGTATTAACTCACAGAAAAAAATTGTTACAAACTTTCTTCTTCTGGTTACAACTTTACAACTTACGCTATTTATCTTTTAAAAACAGTGATGCAACACGCAGCTCAGATTCTGTAAAACTTCTGTGCCTGAATAAAGACTAGGCAGAATGTCTTAAACAATCACATTAATAAGACAAATAAGATATATTAAATAAAAGATTGTTTTATCCATAACCTATAATAATTTAAATACTTCTAGGGTATAACATATATTCATTTTTTACATATCATGATCTCATGTGTATTTACATATTATGTTTATAAAGGTGATGGGACACCTGCCTCTACCTCAGAGGAAAGTTCTTCAACAAGAAGTGAAGATACAGCCTTTAATAGCGGTACATCTTCCACATCCACTGGCTGTAAGACACCATTTATTTTGTCCAATTATAAACAAACCTTCTACTAACTAAACTGAGGAAATATTTTGTTAAGGGTGCTTAAAATATATTTGGTATTATCATAAATATTATAGTTTGAATTGATTGCAGTTTTAAAGTTTTTCTAACTGTAGTACAAAAAGATAACATGTAATGGTTTATCTGATCTTTCTCTTAATACAGCTACTTCTGCCAAGAACAGAAAAAGAAAATCAAAGCTGGAGGTTTTTGGTTTTTTAGGTCTTGAGGGTTTTGCTGACAAGATCAGTACTGCCCTCAAAAGTGAAGATGCCGATCTTTTGTTGAAGATGCAAGCAGCTCAGCATGAGCATGAATTGAAAATGCTCACGATGTTATCACAGTTCTTGGAGAGATCAAACCACCTTCCACAGCAACCATTTTACCATACTCCAATGCCGCCCTCACAGCCTTACAGCTCAGGACAGCATCCTGCTCACCATTCCTCACCGTTTCCTATGACTTCTGCACCATCTCCCACCATTGCTGTGTCCTATCTTCAAGACTTAAGTTCACCACTGCCCTTCAACAATGCTCATCCACATCCTCAAAATCTCCCTCAGCCCTTTTTCCAGACACCAGCTGATATGCGAGCTTATTCTCCACCCTTTCAGTTTCAAGATGAGGATGAAATTTAAACCAACTTGAAGTATTTTTGAACAGTACTAACATTTGTTTTGAAGCAGGCACTTTCACTAAATGTTACTCAGTTGCAATGCAATTTTGAGCAATGCAATATTTTTAAAATATTTTGTTCTGTTTTCAAAAACAAATTTTAAAAATATGATTTTTATTTTTTTTTTAAAATGTGGTTCAGAATTTATACTCAGAGGTTTTTCTTCTATGAAAAAGAAATAAGATTATTGAAAATGTAATTTTGTTATTTAACAACGATGTGGTTACATGTGGTTACATACTTAAAACACTATAAATAAAAATATGATAACATGCTAAACAGTTGAACTTTGTAAATAAAAATGTGATAACATGTTAAAACACTTGAACAACAAATACAGCTATTAATTCAACGCTGCCTACTAAAATTTTACAGTAAACAAAAATAATTTTTTATTGAAAAAAATCAAAATTTTCTATCACTATAACTAACTTCTATTACTAACACAATACCAAATACTTACTGGTGGGAAAAGATCCCCTTTCTCTGCCAGTGCATAAACGTGTGAATTTTAAGGACCCTGGCATCATGAACGCTTCCTGGCCATCCACCATAAATGTTGGTAAAGCTGTTGGAAGACATTTTTTAGTTTATAAACTAAATATTTTTAAAATTAGCAAATATCAATATTTATTACCAAAGACAATGATCCACTATTCCCTGTAGAATGACTGAGTGCCATCCCTTGCAGTTGAAATAATTACCGGGATTCTTCTCGGGAGCAACTATGGGGATATGGGTGCCATCGATCGCTCCTCCGCACTGCGGGAATCCCCATCTCTCTTTGAAGCCTGCGATCACCTCCTGCAGAGCAGCTCCGTGGGGCATTTTAATGTACTCCGGCATGAGTACATGACGAACTGCTTTGCAGAATTCGTGGACTATGGAACAGACGGTGGACCTCGCAATACCGAAGAGGTTGCTTATAAAGCGATAGCACGCACCTGTTGCAAGCCAATACAGTCCCACGGCAACCCTTTTTCCCACTGGTATGGGTTGCCGAAGATGTGTGGCTGCACGTGTGAGTGTCAAAGAGAGACACTCACATATGTACATAAATGTTTCTCTTGACACTAAAATTTTGGATGAAATTGATGTCGTCAAAGCCAATTAGCTACTTCTGTTTCCCACCACTCCTGACTTCGAGTCCGAGCCCACACATTGCGCTGAACCGATGTAGCTGCCACTGCCCCACAAAATGCCATGGCCAAAATTCTGGCTCTCTTTCTTTTCGATCTTCTTAAGAGGAGTATGTTATTAAGATGCCTGCGGTTGGACAATAATTGGAAGATCGCTAAATATGTTCGATTTCATCCATGTTTCCATCCATTTCCATGTTTTATGTTCGTCTCAGGTCGACCTTACGACAGATGCACTCAGGTTCAACGTATTTATTCTAACAAGATAGGAAATTAAGTTGGTTATTTCACCAGCTTCTGCCCCTTCACATTACATAAAATACATGGTTCCCGAGGAGCAGTTAAAATTTGTAAAATTCAAAATACACATTATAGGTTAAATACAAAACATCGCAATATTTGTCCATTACACCCGGTATATAAATACATTTGCTTAAAATACATTTTATAACTACAATACGTATAAATACATCACAGATCTGACCATAATACATACCGCAGTAAAAGACGGCAACAGAAAAAGGGGACGAGGCGTCACTTGGTTGCTATGGTTACGACAAACGGTCAACAGCAGTATAACATAATTAATGACCGGAGAAACAACTTTTTGACTAAACAAAGTGAATTTGAAGAGTGAATATTTTTTTTTATTCACTTCACATCACAGATAGTCATTGCACCCTCTACTGCGCATGCGGCACACTTTCAGGTCATTTGCCCGTTCACATTGCAGAACGCATACAGGTCGCATTTACTCGCAGTGTGAACGGCCCCGGCAAAAAAAATCGGAATTGGCAAAAATTGGAATTGGGTCACTTCAGGCTGCAGTGTGAACGCACCCAGAGTCTCTGTTTGGACAGATAAGAACTAACAAATTGACTATTGTCTCTGAAGGAGCAGATTTAACTTCCACGAGGTCGGCCCAGAATTCTCGGAACTTCCAACACATACTCAATGTAAAACAGAGCCAGAAGCAAGATTCAGAACGCCATTGGTCAGACGATTTCCAATACACAATAGCAGACTGAAACAGTATAAATGCTCGAAGCCAGAAGAAGAAGACAAGACATTTTGGATTCTGAGACAATGAAATGAGATGATGAAAATGTAATATGTGATTCCGCAGATGTGCATTAAATGTCTTCCTGGTTGTCAGTGAGCCGGAGAGAATGGAGTTTTGTGTATCGTCTCTTAATTCATGAGTTTAGCACCTTTGAATTCCTCCATAGTCTGAGACGAAGGCAGGAGTCAGAGTTCATCCTCAGGGTGTTTACTCAGTGAGTTTTTCTCTCTGAACTGTTTTCTGGTTTTTCTGTCAGTTTCAGACTCTGGAGGTGAAAATGATGTTTGGTGATCAGGAAAGTTTGTCCTGTTTTCAGAACAACTGGATCAGAATCAGAAATGTTTTGATTTAAATTCAATCAATGCCCTGATTTTTTTTCAATCTGAAAACTGGAAAACAGTAAATAATACAGTTTTCAGTTGGAGTATTTTAAAGTCCACATTTACTTTAAATATTAAACAAAAATGAAACCAGAGAAGAAGAAATTATTAAAAAACCCATAAAAGCTGCTGCAGTAAAATAATGACCCTCTAATGATTCAGTGTCTCCTCCTCCATCCAAGCTGGCAAAGAGAAACACAATCATTGCTCTGATTGCAAACTGAGGATTTCAGTGACAGAGTTTTAAACAGATACTTTACTTCATATTGATCTTTTTTACCTTCTAGTGGTCAGAAACAGGTGATTCCTCTTTGGTTACTGTGTATAAAACAGACTGAACAGCTGAATGAGATCTGAGTCAAACCAATGAGGAAACATTGAAACATTTACAGGAGATTCTGCTCTGCTGTGACAGAAGAGATGAAGAAAATATAATAGATCCCAGTTTCTATAAGCAGGAAAAACCAGTAAGAATAAACAGAATTACAAACTGTAAATGTCTCATTAAGTTTGATCAATAAATCAAAAACCAACTGTAAGATCCATATGATTTTTAATTTTACCATAGTGTCCAGAAGAATATTAAAGTCTTTTTTCAGAATCTACGATTTTTGATTCTGTATCTGGCAGCTGATGGAGGAACAGCTTTTCCTGCTCTCTCCCGTCCTTACTGATAACTTTGCCTGTGAATTATTTTTAAAGTTACAAATTTTTAGTTATATTTACATTGTCGACATCATAACTGGATTACTTCAAACCCAGAGAAAACTGGGAGATTTTCTCACTTTTATTTTTACCTTACTTTTCTGCATCTCTAAGTTGAACTAGGGCAAAATGCCCCCGTCCGGCCCAAGGACATTAGCAGTATTCTACAACGACTTCAGTATATAGAAATTAAGATTCAACGGCTGGAGGTGAACTTTGAGATCAATGCTACCTGTAGATATGAAACAACTCTTCCTCAAATCGGTGGAGAGGTTGTACACCCCGCAACAAGCAGCTTACCCTGGATCGCTCAGGGCGCCAAGCTGAAACAAAAGTCTCACACTGCAGAACCCATGAGACGACTAAAGGGAGAACCCCTCACCTGGATGAATCAGCGTGGCCGGCTCTGAGCCGAAATCCACCTTCAACCTCAACACCTGCTCCGCCATAGAATAGCAAACAAGCAGCTGGACCCAAAACGGCTCCACCGACCCCGCTCACAAGTACAAAGGACCAGCCCAAGTCTCAAAACATTCCGACTCCGTAGGAATCCCACTAAAAAACAGATTTTCTGAACTCCAACCTGAGCCTCTGAGTGAAAACCCACCTTCAAACACCATCAATGAGGCTAAACCAACACATCCACCCCCCAAAAGCTCCGAAGAACAAAGTAATCCTGGTGATAAAAAAAGTCCTTAAAATCTTTCTGTGGAATTTTGCTTTAATTAGTGTGACTGATTGTAAAATAGAGAGCTGAGACACAACAGAACCAGTCAGATCAACTAGATGTTCTAAATTTCATCCTCAGCTTAAAAACTGTGATTCTTTAAATATCACCCAGTTAATTAATAACCCACCAGACTTAATAACAAATGTCCTCTAAAATCATCACTTCTTGATTTAATTATGAAAAACGCATCGCATAAATATAGAGGGATAGGAGTTTTTGAAAACGACCTTAGTCGTTTAGGACACCTTTTAGGACACCTTTTTTAACCGTGACCTTAGTGACACGGTTAAAAAACATAGACACCAAAAATCAGCAGGGCCAGATAACCTGAATCCTTTTTTTTCTAAAAATAGCTGCAGAGTTTATAGCAGAGTCATTGTCTCATATTTTTAATCTAATATCTCCAATAAAATCCCAAGTGTCTGGAAATCAGCATTTGTTTTGCCTCTATTCAAGGGTGGAGAATCATCACAGGTAAACAATCACAGACCAATTTCTAAACTATGTATCTTAGCAAAATATTTTGAAAAATTAGTAGCAGATCAATTGAAGATTTTTTTAATAGTGTTTTTAAAAAAGTACAGTCTGGTACATAGTACTGTTACTGCCACTTTAAAGGTTATTAATAATCTTATTCAGGATCTTGATAACAAAAAGCTTTGTGTTGCTCTGTTTATTAATTTATCAAAGGCATTTGAGTTCTTGGCCCACTTTTATTCTCTATTTATATAAATAACCTGTGTGAAAATCTGTCAAAGGTTTTTTTAATCATTTTTATGCAGATGATTTAGTAATTTACTGCTTCATCACTTGTACAGGCAATTCAGTATTTGCTTTTAATGTAGTTCAAACCCCTCTTCTCAGGCTGCCACCTTATCGTGGTGGAGGGGTTTGTGTCCCAATGATCCTAGGAGCTATGCTGTTTGGGGCTTCATGCCCCTGGTAGGGTCACCAAGGCAGACAGGTCCTAGGTGAGGAACCAGACAAAGCGCAGCCCGAAGACCCCTATGATGAGTAATAACTTTGGACTGCCTTTTCCCTCGCCCGGACGCGGGTCACCGGGGCCCCACTCTGGAGCCAGGCCTGGAGGTGGGGCACGATGGCGAGCGCCTGGTGGCCGGGCTTTTACCCACGGAGCCCGGCCGGGCTCAGCCCGAAGAGGAGACGTGGGTCCCCCTTCCCATGGGCTCACCACCTGTCGGAGGGGCCAAAGGGGTCGGGTGCATTGTGCTATGGGTCGCAGCAGAGGGAGAGGACCCTGGCGGTCTGATCCTCAGCTGCAGAAGTTGGCTCTTGGGACGTGGAACGTCACCTCTCTGGTGGGGAAGGAACCGGAGCTAGTGTGCGAGGCTGAGAGGTTCCGGCTAGAAATAGTTGGCCTCACCTTGACACATGGCTCTGGTTCTGGAACCAGTCTACGTGAGAGGGGCTGGACGTACTTCCACTCTGGAGTTGCCCGCGGTGAGAGGCGCCGGGCTGGAGTGGGCATACTTGTTGCCCCCCATCTGGGCGCCTGTACGTTGGGGTTCACCGAGGTGAATGAGAGGGTAGCCTCCCTCCGCCTACGGGTGGGGGGACGGGTTCTGACTGTTGTTTGTGCTTACGGGCCAAATGGTAGTTCAGATTACCCACCCTTCTTGGAGTCCTTAGAGGGGGTACTGCAGAGTGCCCCTCCTGGGGACTCCCTTATTCTACTGGGAGACTTCAACGCTCACGTGGGCAATGACAGTGAGACCTGGAGAGGCATGGTTGGACCCAAGCGGTGTTTTGTTGTTGGATTTCTGTGCTCGTCACGGATTGTCCATCATGAACACCATGTTCAGGCATAAGGGCGTCCATATGTGCACTTGGCACCAGGACGCCCTAGGCCGCAGTTCGATGATTGACTTTGTCATCGTCTCATCGGATTTGCGGCCGTATGTCTTGGACACTCGGGTGAAGAGAGGTGCGGAGCTGTCCACTGACCACTACCTGGTGACGAGTTGGCTCCAGTGGTGGGGGAGGAAGCCGGTCAGACCTGGCAGGCCCAAACGTGTAGTGAAGGACTGCTGGGAACGTCTGGCAGAGTCCCCTGTGAGACGGAGCTTCAACTCTCATCTCCGGCAGAACTTCGAACACGTTCCGGGGGAGGTGGGGGACATTGAGTCTGAGTGGACCATGTTCCGTACCTCCATTGCCGAGGCGGCCTATCGGAGCTGCGGCTACAAGGTTGTTGGTGCTTTCGAGACGGCAACCCTCGAACCCGTTGGTGGACAACTTCGGTGAGGGATGCTGTCAAGCTGAAGAAGGAGTCCTACCGGGCCTTTTTGGCCTGTGGGACTCCAGAAGCAGCTGATGGGTACCAGCGGACGAAACGGCATGCGGCTTGGGTTGTCGCTGAGGCAAAAACTTGGGCGTGGGAGGAGTTTGGAGAGGCCATGGAGACAAACTTCCGTACGGCTTCGAGGCGATTCTGGTCCACCATCTGGCGTCTCAGGAGGGGGAAGCAGTGCAGCACCAACACTGTTTATAGTGGGGATGGAGTGCTGCTGACCTCAACTCGGGACGTTGTGGGCCGGTGGGCAGAATACTTCGAAGACCTCCTCAATCCCACCAACATGCCTTCTGTTGAGGAAGCTGAGCCTGGGGACTCTGGGTTGGGCTCTCCAATCTCTGGGGACGAGGTCGCCGAGGTGGTCAAAAAACTCCTCGGTGGCAGGGCCCCGGGGTGGATGAGATCCGCCCGGAGTTCCTTAAGGCTCTGGATGTTGTAGGGTTGCGTTTGCTAACACGACTCTGCAATATCGCATGGACATCGGGGGCAGTTCCCCTGGACTGGCAGACTGGGGTGGTGGTGGTCCCCTGTTTAAAAAGGGGGACCGGAGGGAGTGCTCCAATTACAGGGGGATCACACTCTTAAGCGTCCCTGGTAAGGTCTATTCAGGGGTCCTGGAGAGGAGGGTCCGTCGGATAGTCGAACCTCGGATTCAGGAAGAGCAGTGTGGTTTTCATCCTGGTCATGGAACATTGGACCAGCTCTACACCCTCAGCAAGGTTCTGGAGGGTGCATGGGAGTTTGCCCAACCAGTCTACATGTGTTTTGTGGACTTGGAGAAGGCGTTCGACCGTGTCCCTCGCGGGCCCTGTGGGGGTACTCCGGGAGTATGGGGTACCGGGCCCTTTGATACGGGCTGTCAGGTCCCTGTATGACCGGTGTCAGAGTCTGGTCCGCATTGCCAGCAGTAAGTCGGGCTCGTTTCCGGTGAGAGTTGGACTCCGCCAAGGCTGCCTTTGTCACCGATTCTGTTCATTACTTTTATGGACAGAATTTCTAGGCGCAGCCGAGGTGTTGAGGGGATCCATTTTGGTGGCCTTAGGATAGCATCTCTGCTTTTTGCGGATGATGTGGTCCTGTTGGCTTCATCGGAATGTGATCTGCAGCTCTCACTGGAGCGGTACACAGCCGAGTGTGAAGCGGCCGGGATGAGGCTCAGTGCCTCCAAATCCGAGGCCATGGTCATGAGCCGGAAAAGGGTAGAGTGCCTTCTCTGGGTCAGGGGGTCATCCTGCCTCAATTGGAGGAGTTTAAGTATCTGGGGATCTTGTCCACGAATGAGGGAAGATGGGAGCGGGGGATTGACAGGTGGATTGGGGCAGCGTCTACTGTGAAGCGGGCGCTGTACCGGTCCGTCGTGGTGAAGAGAGAGCTGAGCCAAAAAGCAAAGCTCTCAATTTACCGGTCGATCTACGTTCCCACCCTCATCTATGGTCATGAGCTTTGGGTCATGACCGAAAGAACGAGATCACAGGTACAAGCGGCCGAAATGGGTTTCCTCCGCAGGGTGGCTGGGCTCTCCCTTAGAGATAGAGTGAGAACCTCGGTCATCCGGGAGGGACTCAGAGTAGAGCCGCTGCTCCTCCACGTTGAGAGGAGCCAGTTGAGGCTCGGGCATCTGGTCAGGATGCCTCCTGGACGCCTCCCTGGTGAGGTGTTCCGGGCACGTCCCACCGGGAGGAGGCCTCGGGGAAGACCCAGGACATGCTGGAGGGGCTAGGTCTCCCGGTTGGCCTGGGAACGCCTTGGGATTCCCCAGGAGGAGCTGGAACAAGTGGGAGAGGGAAGTCTGGGCCTCCCTTCTAAGGCCGTTACCCCCGCAACCCGACCCGGATAAGCTGAAGATGGATGGATGGATGGATGGATGGATGGATGGATGGATGGATGGATGGATGGATGGATGGATGGATGGATGGATGGATGGATGGATGGATGGATGGATGGAAACAAAACAAACAAAAGCAATGGTTTTTTTCACACTCTAGAAAACTACCAGAAATCCCTCTGTTGCTTATAACTGCTGTAGGAACACAAATTGAGTTTGTCAGTAATTATAAATATCTCGGCTTTATTTCAGATAAAGAGCTTTCTTTTAAAATCATAGCAAATTTGTTACAAACACTGAAAATTAAGATTGGGTTTTATTATCAAATGGAGCTTGTTTTTCTCTCAAAGCTAAAAGTAAATTGGTAGCTGCAACATTCCTGCCACTCCTGGATTATGGATCTGTTTTATATATAAATGCTTAGACCAAATGCCTTCAATCATTAAACACTGTTTATCATTGTGTTTTAAGGTTTGTAACTGGTGGCAGACGTCTCACACATCATTATGAGTTTTATGCAGAAGCTGAATGTCGTCCTTTAACCGTACGGAGAAACAATCACCTGATTACCCTGATTTATAAATCTCTACTCAGCTTAGCTCCAACATACTTAAACTCTCTTTTACATAGATATGTTAATTCCCATTTACGTTCTAACAAATTTTTTTTTTTTTGCATGTTCCACGTTTCTGAATTGAAAAAGGGAAGAAAGCTTTCAGTGTGATGGAATCAGCTCATGCCTGAGCTCAAGATGTCAGAACTGGTTTCTCTGGACTTATTTCTTAAAATAGACAATGAGATGCTACCAACAGTGTCACCGTTTTTAAATTATTTTCTACTGTTTTACATTTGTGCAAATGTATTAATTAGTTTTATTTTGTAACCAGGTTGCTGTGTGTTGCAGACTTCTGCCCAGGTCCCTCTTGAAAATGAGATCTATATCTCAACGGGGTTCACCTGGTTAAATAAAGGAAAAATAAAAAATAAATAAATGATTCCCATCAGAACCGGTCCAATCCTTCAACATGTTCCTGATCATTGATCCTCCTGAATAATGTCCAGCCTTGTTTAAAGAGCAGAAAGATCTGATTCTGAGACAAACATGTTGGTTTAAATGACTGAGAGAAGTTTGGTGATGTTAGTGTTGATCTCTGACATGGAGAAGAACCAGGAGTCGTTTCCACTCTGACCATCCAAGGAGGATCTGATGGAGCTTCAATCAGAACCAGATGGTCAGTTAGAGACACTGAAGCTGAACCAGATCCACATGATCCTAGGATCCCTTTATTCAATATCTATATTCTCCCACTTGCTCAGGTTATAACAGGAAATAAGATCAGCTACCATAACTATGCAGATGATACACAGCTCTACATCACGATGTCACCAGGTGACCTTTGAACCCAATCAATCACTGAACAGATGCTGAGAACAGATAAATGTGTGGATGGTCCAAAACTTTCTCCAGCTGAACAGAAACAGAACTGAAGCTATTTTTGGGCCTAAAGAGGAGCAACCTAGAGTTACAGATCTAGAGTTATAAACCTAGAGTTATAGATCTAGAGTCAAGGCACAGCTTCAATTATCACAGCTAGAAACTTGAGATCAGGCTGAAACCTGGGAGTAGTGATGGACTCTGACCTGAACATTCAGAGCCACATTAAGACAGTTACAAAGTTGGCCTTCTATCACCTGAAGAACATCTTCAGGATTAGAGGAGTTATGTCTCAACAAGATCTAGAGAAACTCATCCATGCATTTATCTTTAATCGCATTGATTACAGCAACAGCGTCTTCACAGGTCTGACTAATATATCAATCAAACAGCTGCAACTGATCGCAATCAAGTTCTAATGTCCCTACAGTGGCTCCCTGTTGCTCAAAGAATAGACATTAAAATAATGTTGTTAGTTTATATATCACTGAACGGCTCAGCACCACCATACATTAAAAATCTGTTGTTGTATCAAGCGTCTAGACCCCTCAGGTTCTGGTTCTGATTATACATCCATAACCAGAACCAAACAAGGAGAAGCAGCATTCAGTTTCTAGGCATCACAAATTTGGAACAAACTTCCAGAAAACTGTGAAACAGCTGAAACACTGGGTGCCTTTAAATCTCAACTTAAAACTCACCTGTTCAGAGTTTCTTATGGAACGTAATCCGTAACTAATTTAATGATGACACTTGACTTCATGTGATGTTTTGATTGTCGATTCAATGCTCCATAACTGTGTTTTTGTGTTTGTTGGGATGTAAAGCACATTGAAATGCCTTGCTGCTGAAATGTGCTATAGAAATAAAATTTGATTGATATAAACAGATCAGTTACAGCAGTTAAAAACAGCTCACCTCTCTGATGATGGAGATCCAGAACATTTAAAGTCAATGAATCCACCCTTTGACCTGTCACTTTTGTAGGACACACAGCTGGGTTCTGGTTCTGGTTCGGGTCTGAGTCTCTGATGGATCCTAACAGAACATGATGATTAAAACGGAATCTGTTCAATCTGGATGAAGCAGCAAAGAGCAGCAGCAGCAGCTTCATCACCACGTCTGTTTTGGCCTAATATAGTGAACGCTGTGTGAAAAGGGCTGTGGACAGTTAGAGATGGTGACCTCACCTCTGACCTTTGCTCTGGCTCTCATCTTCCCACACAGAGTGGTTTTAGAGGAGGGACTCCCTCCTCTCTGTCCTCACACTGATCCATGCTGCTGAATTCACATCAGCTCACACACACTTTCTAGCTTCACCTGCAGAGGAAACACACATCATTCATCTGCACATCAACTCTGATCATCCTTTACATCATTAGATTGGAAAAAGATCAGCTGCTCCTCCTCTGATTGGCTCTTCTTCTCTGCTTCATATCAGTGTCAGGTGAATGCAGTCAGACAGCAGAGAGGCAGAGGAAGCTGCCATCAGCTGCTGCACTTCTACTATCAGTCCACTAGATGGAGACATGGAGCAACATTTACATTCACTGATTCAACCTGAACAACAGGAAGGATTTTAGTTAATCATTAATTTCTACAAGTGGATTATCTGCAGGTCAAATATTAACTATTCAATAATCTGAATGAATCAAACCAATTTTAATATTATTTTGAAAAGAAGCAACAGGAAACTGTTGCTGATGTTAATGGTGGACACTAGAGTTAGGTATCACAAATTAAAACATGAATCAGTTCGGAGAAGAAAACGAAGAAACATCAGATGTTCATCATGTTGTTTGATTTAATAATCCTGTAGATTAACTTTAAAACTGCAGATATTAAAGTTTGAGCTGAAATCAAAAGTGAACATTTTCTCCAAACATCAGAAATTAGAAACAATCAGGAAAGTTTCTGATGAGAAAGTTCAAGAAATAAACAAATTAAACTTACATTTTGTTAAAACGATAAAAATAGTTAAAGAAGAAAAACAACAGACTGAGACACAACAGACGGACTGGAGCCACACCCGAACAGGTGAATTCAAACTGGAAGTAAATGTGACGGATGTTGCGTGACTGATGACGTCACATCACACCTGACTTGTAGTTTCTTTTTCAGAGCAACAGAACAGGAAGTAGAAACGCTGAGGTGAAATCAGAGGAAGGTTGATAAAATCTTCATGAGGAAGGAGAGAAGTTCTGATGGAAATGAGGGTGTACTTACTTTGGTCATGATAAGTGACGATTGATTGTAAAAATAATTAAGAACAGTATTTTATTCATCATGTCAGAAAAAAAGTGAAAATACTTTTTTCAAACTAATGTTTTCATGATGTCCACACGTTCTTTCTAAGGTAAGTATTTAATTCAGAAGCTAAATATTTACTTTGAAAACTAAATTTTTGGGAAAAAAATTAGCAAAATATTTAGCTTCAAAATAAATATTTAATTTGCAAACTAAACATTTAATTTTCAAATTCAGTATTTATTTTTAAAACTACATATTTAATTATCTATTTTCATGTCTAGTTGTTCAGTCAGACGCTCCATCATGTTGTCATGTTTCAGTTTCTCCTCCATTCAGCAGCAGGTGGTGAACAGGTTTAATCCAGTTTAGTGTAGTGTGAACAGGTTTAATCCAGTTTAGTGTAATGTGAACAGGTTTAATCCAGTTTAGTGTAATGTGAACAGGTTTAATCCAGTTTAGTGTAATGTGAACAGGTTTAATCCAGTTTAGTGTAATGTGAACAGGTTTAATCCAGTTTAGTGTAATGTGAACAGGTTTAATCCAGTTTAGTGTAATGTGAACAGGTTTAATCCAGTTTAGTGTAATTGTGAACAGGTTTAATCCAGTTTAGTGTGATTGTCTTTCTTGCTACTAGCAGCAGAATGTGCATCAATATGTAACATTGATCTTTAGTGAGTAAATCCTTGGTGTTTCTGTCCAGCAGAAACGGAAGAGGCTCCATGGGGACATCTGTCCTTAGAATGTCCTCAATCTGCTGCTTCATTTTCTATTAGGTCTTGTTTGTGCTCAGTCCAGAAGACGTGTGAGATGACCGACCAGTCCACAGATTCCTCCAACATCCATCTGTGGTTGGATCCTGGAAACTAAAGTTTTTAATGGAGTTCTGTTAAATCTAGTTTTTACTTTCCAGTCAAACTCCACTTCTGCTTTTCAAAGATGTAGGTTTATATAATTGAGCATCTATTTGAATTTCTTTTGGATATAAGAAGGATTTTGAACAAAAATGTAATGAACATGTTTAGTTTGGCCCACAGACCAACCCAAACATATTCAGGTCACTTGTAAAGTGTATGGAAGTATTTTGGTGTCTTGATCTCGTTGATGTCGTCTCGTCCAGAAGCCGATGTGATCATGTTGATCCGGGTGGATCCTTAGCCAGAGGTTCTGCTGCCAAAGTCTATAATAAACTCCTTCCATGGTGTAAAGAAACATTGTTAGAAATGAAAGAAACAAACTATAAACTAACAGAAAATGATTTATTTAGGATGAATATTAAAACAATTGTAGTTCAGTTAGAGGGATTTCTAGTTTGCAGTAATTTAGTGAGGAGTTAAAACTGATTTTCCCTCTGAAATATTTGCTAAACAAACAAAATGAGGTTTGATTTTGGTTTTTTTGTGAGTTTGTCTACAAATTTAGCTGGAAATCCTTGAATATGTTTTAGAAATATATCCAGAAATTTTTCTGCTGCTTTGATTTTATGATGATTTATGTAGAACAGAGTGAAAGTTTTATATGTTTGTTTTTCTACCTAAACTTTTTTCAGTCTAAACTTTGTATTTGACAGTAATTTAAACTTTAACTATTTCTACACTTCTCTTGTTTTTCCAGCTTTGTGTTTTTTCTTGGTTTTGTGTTTGTTGGTTTTCAGATCTTTTACTTTAATGAATAAAATCATCATTTGAAACTGTTTATTGTATTTAATCAGTTTTTCTTCATGAAATATTAAAATCAGTTTGATGATCTGAAACATTTCAGGAGGATAAAAAGGCGAAACAGCAGAAATCTGTAAAGGAGCAAATAGTTTTTCACAGCACTTTATGTTTCAGGTCCAAAGAAATCAAGCGGTCCAGTCTGGATTTAGAGCAGAATGTTCTGTTGAAGGTGTGACTGGAGTCCAGTCGATCTGGGTTTCTGGGTGAGTCCAGAACCTTCTGGATCAACCAAACCAGATGCTCAGATCTTCTCATCTGGGCCATCTGGGAGCTTCTGACTAAACCCACAGACATCAGGTTCAATGAGGATCTAAGATCTGAGAACGTTTCTATGAAGCATTTTAACCATCTCGTCTCTGTCAGGTGGAGAAAAAGCAGAACTAAAAACTGGGACATGATGGAAACCAGAACTTTCTGAGCTCAGATCTGGAAAACAAACTTTTAACTGAGATGTTACTGAAGCTTGATGTTCAGTTGATCCAAATCTAAAGCTGATCTGCAGGGACGACTTTAGGGTTTGTTTGTTTCTGCTCACCTGGAGCAGCAGCCGGGTGGAGTCAGTCTGAGTTCCTTCATCATCTAAAGAGAGCTGGAAGCTCCTCCTAGAAAACATTGAGCTTTGGAAAGAAATGAGCAGGAAGTGAAAGAAAAATGGATCTTTATCACTTGTGAAGTGACGACATCAGAGTTGGATTCAGTGGAGTCACATGAAGAACAGAAACACTGAGGCTAGAATAATAAACATCATGTTAAATATTAGCTGCAGCTGTCAGAAGAAGCTTCAGGTTGATCTAAAGAAGCTCCATTCAAGGACTTGGTGCTCAATAGATGAAGTCAGATTTCAGCTTTTAATGCTGAAATTATTGATACTGATGATATTTAAGTGGTTTCAAAACCTCTTTCTGCTGATGTGGATGCAAGACTGAAACCCAAGAAAATCACTGAGATTCTGGAGGAACGTCTGTTTCAGGGTCGTTGACGTATCAGGATTTTCATCAGGGGAAATTAAACATTTAAAAATATGTAAATCCATTGCAATTATTAGAACATTTGAAATGTTGTGCAATGATAACAATAGAATAATTCAGATTAATTATTTTAAGCAGAACCAAGTATGATAAATAATGTAATTCATAAGTTCCCCAAATGTTGCTTCTTTCAAAACGGAAAAGATTTCAATGAACTTCTAAACCTTCATGTTCCTCCTGGGTCGAGACGATCCAATCAGGTGTTTTACTGCCGATCACTGCTGATCACAGATATTGATCACATGGATTGGCTGTTAATGTTTCTCTTTAGGTAGAAATGCTACAATGTGATCTGGCAAAATGGATCCATGCAATACTTGCAGCTCATTGTTTTGTTCTGGTTCTGATTAGTTGGTTCTGACCCAGAGGAGTAATTCAGTAGAACACAGTGTTAGGTATTTTCTGAAACCTACATGGAAAAGAGAACCACAGACAACGTATATGAGTTTTTAGCCAGCTTCTGCAGAAGGAGAAAAACTCTGTCAGCTCCTCCGAGCAGTTCACAGAGCGTTCTGCCAATCTTTGGGTAGAGCTTGTCTTTTATTATCAAACTTCAAAGAGGGAGGATAGGCAAGATAGACAGCAGAGGAAACAGCAGGGGTCGTAAAACATCGTACCCAAACACAGCAAAGGTCGTAAAACAATTTAACATCTGTCCCATGATCTGAGCCTGGTTCAAATCTCGGTCAAACTGTTTCACATGAAGATAACAGGCAGCTGTGACTTCTAGGTCAGTTCACACATACAGTTTAAAGCAGAGAATACTTTAAACTGACGAACATTAGACTGAATATGAACTAAAGTAACAACAAAATTATAATACCAAAAATCCCTATCACACAGGTGGAGGCAGAGGAACTACATTTGTTTCTCAGATTTTCTCATGTTAGGACTCAGAGAAATTACATTAAAACTTATTTTTAGTTACTTGCTGCAGCTTTAAAGAGGTTTAATGTTCTAATAAAACTCTGGCTGGTGGGAGGCGAACGGCGCCACATCTGTGAAATATTACTGCTCAGTACCGCGTTGCGGCGGTCCAACAGCAGAGCAGAACCCAGTGTCTTACACTGCTGTAAATATTGCAATTTAAAGAAGTATTAGTGTGACGTGAGATGAAGTATGTGTTTTATTTGGTTTTGCCATTTGGTCACTGAGACAGTCCGTCCGGTACGTGACTCGTGATTGGTTGAGAGGAGAGGAGGCGGTGGTTCCTGCTGCAGCTCAGTGTTAATCTGGTTAATCTGAGAGATTAGCTCCAGTCTAACACTGCAGTGAGGATTAAAAGCAGCCAGACAAGGTGAGGGATGGAGGAGAGGTCACCATCAGGAAGTTTGAACCTTGTCTGTTACTACCCAATAGTAAGTCCCGCCTACTCCTCACAACTCTTTGGACTCACTACTGCCCAGTTCTCTGTCTAACAGGCCCGGAAAATCCCCATAACTCGGGTCTTACGCTAGAGATGGTTCATGGAGGATTATCTATTTAAACTGGGGTCGGAAAGGACTCGTCTAGCTCTGACTACCTTCGATCCAGAAGTTATGACCCTTTACAGTTGAGGAACAATCAGCTGAGTAGCCCTCACAGCTGCATAACCCCTACAACCACTCCTGTTAATGGTAGCTCCTCTCCTAATATAACAGCACTTGTTAACGGCTAGATTAAGTTCAGTGACTTAGATATAAGTCCCAGGGTCATTATTTTAACACTCACCAGAGGAAAACACAAAGCCGACAGGTAGAATCATGTATATTAACTTTACCAGGAGAACCAACAGTAATTAAGACTGACACAATTAAACTCACTGTTCACAATTCTCATTAGAATTTTAGAATACAATTTTATTAAGCAAGCTTTAGCAGGGGCATATGACAACAGGTTAAATTCCCAAAGGTTATAAAAGAGGCAAAAATAAAATAAAATCACTAGGATCAATCACATCCTATCCTTGTTCTTATCCCTAACCTGTATCACTAAGTTCTCTGAGCAAGGCTTTGGGGGAAGCTGGTCAACTCATACCCGATGGTTCTTGGTCTCAGCAGCTGTAATCTTTAGATGTCCTTGGTCAGAGTCTTTGTCCAGCCGGAGCAAATTATTTTCTGAAATTATTTTCCTCTTTTCTGAAGAGAAGCGGAGCAAACCGTGCGTTGTCCTTATAACATGCAGAATCTTTGTCTTCAAATGACCTCTGTCTCTTTTCCAAGTTGGCTGCAACTGAATTGAGAGCGTTGGGTAGAGGCAGAGGAGTTGGTCGGATCTGGAACCAGGGTAGGTGGCGGGTGGAACTCGTCCCTTCTAGGCGGCGTGAAGTCCTGGAGCTTCCCTCGGTCCGGGGTGTGGTCCTCTGCTGGTCTTTAGCCTGCTTCCTCTGGTGGCTCCTCTTCTGCGCCGCGGACGAAGAACCCCGTTTCTCTCCTGAGCTCCACATTTTAAACCCTCTCAACGTAGGGCAGTCTTCGGGGCAGGCTGCGTCTCTTTAGAACCTTCCTCCACGTCTCACTGTTTGTGGAAAGTCCCTATCTTCCCCAACTTCCCCAACTCCCTCGTGACACATTCCTTGTTTACTGGTGACCATCCGTTTCTGATTATGCTGCACCATCGTCAGTACTTCCCTTGTTCACCAGTGACCATCTGTTTCTAATTATGCTGCACCCATCGCCCCGCTCAGGAATGTTGTACTTTGCCGTATGTTTCTTCCTCACTCATCATCCTTAAGCTTTAATAAACAATGATTATTATACAACAATCAAGTTGTTCAAACCTCAATTCCATAATACATTATATCAGTCAGCTGATTAAAGTACAGAACATATATTTGATTATACATCACAGGCATTCCTTCATTGGCATGTGTATTATTATTTAAACCTTTTACAAACCATAATCATCATTAAATCATTATACAAGGTTTACTGTTATTTCTCAGGCTTTTATTCCGTTTTCTGCGTGTACCTGGACAGATCTCACATGCTTATACCAGGTTTCATGACAACCTCTGCAACAAACTGCATTTTAATCGCAACCAGCTGCTGATTTTACTGAGTTCTGGGATTTCCAGTTAAATCCTTTATTTTCCGGTTTGGGTTGCATCAGGTGTGGCCCACGTTGGGCTGTGGCGGGTCATATCCCTGTTGGTTTATTCTCAGCTAAAAATAGGTTTACTGTTGTTACCAAATGTAAAATATGTCAGAGATGCAGCGATCAGAGCTTTTCTCTCCAACACTGATCTCTAGTTTTTATTCTGCTCTGACCTTCCAGTTCCTGGTAGAAGTTCTGAATAAACCAGAAATATTAAGATTTTATCACTTTATGCTCCAAAGCATTGACCTCTGACCTTCATGGGATAGGAATGTTTACTTTAATTAGGACTTTCTGAAAGGCAGAGATGATGAAAAAATATTCTTAATCCAAATATTGAAATTTAACAGAATGAGCAGCAAATGAACCAAATGCAGAAGAAAAATGTTTTAATTTTAAAACACATGAAGAAAAACTGCAACAAATAAACAAAAGGAAGATTAATATTCAAGTCCAGCCCCCTGAACAATACCAGAGAGTTTTCAGATTATTTTTCATATATTGTATTTTCCGGTTTATATGTGGATTTTTCTTCAACACCAGGGGGCTCTTTAGCAGGAAGTGTGTACTGTAAACTGTGGGTGTTAGGTTTTGCATGGCGCATTGCTGCCATCTGTTTGACTTTTAGGGAACTGCTTGACTTTTTGTTATTTAATCAGTATGGTTGTTTGCTAGTGGTAGAGCAGATGAACACACGTGTTTGTTATGAACACCGCATTCCAGTAATGCCCGTAAGTAGCAGCTTATACTTTAAAACGAGCCTTTATGTTAACATATGAGGAATTTGATCACTTTCCCTCAATGGAATATATACTAGTCAGTCCCAGTGACCATTTCACTAATGGTTTTTGCCTATGTGCTTTCTGGGCAAAAATCAATCAAGAAACGCGCAAAGCCCCCCCCCCTCCCCCCCCCCCCCGCATCCCTGTCAACAACAATTTTCGGCAGTGCAGGTGATAATGTGTAACACTTTTTCTGTTACAAACTGACTCTGGCCCCCCACCAGTGAAGGGAGAAGTTATGTGGCCTCACAGCAAAAAGTTTGGGGACCACTGCTTTAGACTCTTTAGACTCAAATCAGTAAAGAAACACTGAAGAGGAACTATAATTGGTCCAACAGAACCCAAATCCAGGAATCAGAGGTTCAGTGAATGTGGTGTTGAAGGTGTGGAGGTGGATCAGTGAGTCAGAGAAGACTCTGTAGAAGGACAGAATGCCAGCAGGACAGTCCACATACACTGATACTCTATTAGAGACAGAGGAGGAGAGATGAGTTGGTCTGTCATTGTGCCAGAAAGAGTAACCATAATCATCAGAGCATCTCAGACTCCAGGAATGATCGTTCCATCCAAACCAACAGTCTCCACTGTTTCCTTTTCTCCTGATTCTTCTGTAACTCACTGATATCTCGACATATCCTCTCCACTCGACCTCCCAGTAATAGTGACCAGTCAGACCAGTTCTACACAGCAGCTGAGGATGATGATCAAATCTGTCTGGATGATCAGGATATGACTGAAGATCTTCCACAAGTGTCACCTTCCTGTTGTCTTCAGACAGTTTGATGTTTCTGCTCACTGTGTTTGTGTCGATGGTGAGTTGACAGGAATCTGATGGAGAGAACAAATACAATCCAGCTGCAGTTATTGATCAATGTTTGATCAATAACATCTTTGATGATGATCCTGAATGAGTGATGTGACAGTTTGAAGTTGGTTGAATGTGAGCTGCTTTGTTGTCATGAATCCGATGAAAAACACACTTACACTTCCTCAGACCTGGTGTCAAGAATGGGCCTCCAGCAGGCTCCACCCTGAAAGGAGGAGGGAGTCAGACCATCAGTCTCTTTGAGCAGCAAACATGGACATTACATGTCTCTCAGACACACATTGTCCTCCACTGAGACAGGAACAGTCCAACATCTGGACTGCAAACTGCAGTGGATGTAGGAAGGACAGTTGGTGCTGCTGCAGCACAACTCATTTCTCCAAACACAGGAAAAGCTCCAACAGAGAGGAGAAAGGAAATCCCTCAGTAACAACCTGAAGAAACTCACTGAAGCCTAAAAGGACATCTGGAAACCAAGGAAACATTTCTGCAAGCTCAACCTGATTTAATAATCAGCATTAACCTCTTACACACTAAGGGTATAAATAAATTTCCGCCTGACAAAAACACACAAAAGTAAATCACTTATAGCCTCACAGCTTTAGATTTAATAAGAAACTTTTGGTACCTCTGTAAAGGTAAGATGTCATAGAATGGTTTTCTGGTGTCAGCACCATTGTAGCTTTGACCCTGCCTGAAATATTAGGGACAAAATACAAATATTTTGCATTTTTTTAACCTCGCCAAATTTCTTTGAAATAAACATTGAAAACACTACCAAAATAGTATTTGTAACACAAAAAAGTAGTACAGACTTTTAAATCTAAATGTGTAAAAGTATACTAAATTTGGACTCAATCAGATGAATCATATTTATTTTAGAATGTTATTAGTGAGAAATTTCTTAGGCGGAGAGGCCATTTTGGCACATTTATCCAAAATGTCACCAAACTGTGCCAAATGTGTTTTTTACATCAATACTGGGGGTTTGTTAAAATTAAATAGCTTATTACCATCTAATGACACTTTCTACATATAATATAACCATTGGTCATGACATTTACCCCATTTATATGCAAAATATACCATTGTGCACAGTGTAATATGTATAATAATGATGAACTGAAAGCTCTTTCTTTGACTCCAAATAGAAAACTTTTATTGAAACAAGATAAAACAGTCAAAATACTTTTTGAATAATTTAAAAGAGCAAATAAACAATTTTGAAAATCCACCACCACCATCACCACCAAAAAAAACAAAAATACAAAAACAAGTTCAAAATAAAAAAAAGACCACAAACTACACATTTTTGTGGTAGTCTTCAAAGCAATTCCTGTCTGGCTGAAGACAGGGCAACGTTGCATTTGGGATAGTATATTGGTGTTTTTCTCTTATTGCCATTCTGCTTGCACCACACACAAATCATTCACTTTTCCTCTGCTGTTCCCCCAAAGTATCTGGGAACTGACCCAGGGCATTTGAATGCACTGGGTTGAGCCGAAAATGATGTGCTTGGTTGAGGACAAGCTGTTTCTCCTTTAGACTCCAGTAAGAGCTCCTCCATGAGTTTCTCTCTGAATTGCCGTTGGGAAATGGCATTTTCCTCTCTTTTTTCTGCAAGCATTTTGAAAATAATAAAACTATTCACAACAGAAATGTCAATAAAATGGTAAAAAAAAGTCTTATACCATTTCATTGTCTCACTGAGTAGTATTGAATCAGGGCATCAGACAGATCAACTCCTCCCATGAATTTATTATAGTCTTTCACAGAGTCAGGGACGGGAACATCTTTCACTACGTAGTGCCCTGCCTCTTTGACTCTCCTCTTTACAGTTGCTCCACTGAAAGCTTTGTGGAAGGTGCTGCAGACCGTCACCTCCTTGGTGTCCTTCCACTTGACGAATAGGAGTCCGTCATTTCTGATCCACCGCATCTCTCCCCTCTGTGCAGATCTTGGAAGGTTGTTCACTATTGTTTTGGGAAATCCCACACGATTTTGCCGGATGGTGCCACATGCAGCTGTGCTGTTTGAAGCCAGTTTTTGAAATAGGTAAGGACTACTGTAGAAATTGTCCAGATATAAATGGTATGTGTGCGTTAGTATCCAGATCAGAGAAGGACAGTTTTCCTCTGTCCCAGTCCAGATTCACTCTGATCCTCTTAAGATTCTTCTGGACTGAGAGACGAGTGGAAGGAGCTGGAAGAGACCATGCTGAGTATTGACCTGAAGAGAACAATATAACCAACAATCCAGACTTTATGAGTCCCTTCCTCTGAACTGACTCTTCTAACACACCAAGTCTCCAGCCTTCACTGTCTCCAACATCAACATCCCAGCTGTGGTTCCCTGAGTTAAAACCCTCAGAACTCAGAACAGACCACCAGTAATAATCAAATCTCTCTGGATTATCAGGAAGCTGCTGTTTCTCTCCCACCTCCAATTGGTCAGATCTTCAGACAGATGTAGTTCTGGACCAGCCGTGTTTGGGTCCAGAACCAGAGGAGTGTAGGTCACAATGGTCTCCATGTTGCTCCAGATGTTGAAGGCCAGGTTGCCCAGATGTTTGGCCTGGTCTATCAGAGCTCCTGAGGGCAGCTGTGGATCCTCCAGCAGGGGCAGCGCTGGACTCTTTCCACTGCAGCCTTGTAGTTGTGCAGGAATAAGACGTCTGCAGCTCTCAGCTCCTCCTCTGTGGCTCTGACTGTGTCTGAAAGAGCTGCTATCTCTCTGCTCAGAGCCTCCATCTTCTCCTTCATCATCCTCTCTTCTGCTCCTCTTCCTCCCTCAGTGCAGCCAGCCTGGCCTCCTCTTCCTCTGCTAGAAACTGATGAAGCTGCTTAAACTGCTCCCTAATCTGCCTCTCTGTCTGTCGGGCCTGGACCTTCAGGTGTTCTGCTGTCTGATCAAACTCCTCCTGAACTTTCTTCCTGAGCTCCAGCTTCTCCTTTAAAGGCTCCAGAGTTTCCTGAAGCTTCTTCTTGTGTTGCTGAGCAGCTTCATCGATGGGTCTGAATCTGTGCTTGGTGTGTTTTTGTGAATCTCTGCAGAGGAGACAAACTGGCTGCTGATGGTCCAGACAGAAGAGTTTGAGTTTCTCAGAGTGCAGAGAGCAGACATCCTCTGAAGCTTTTTGGTTTCTCTGCTGTAAGAAAGACTCACACAGATTCTTCAGAGCCAGACTTAAAGGTGGATGATCTTTAGAAGATCTCCCTTTACAAACTGGACACTCTCTTCCTGGTTTCTCTCCCCAGTATTCTGCAGACACTCCTTACAGAAGCTGTGGCTACATGATAGAAGAACCGGATCCTTAAATATCTCCAGACAGACCGGACAGCAGAGATCATCGTCTGATCTGGAAGCCATTTTGTCTCAGAGTGAAGCTGAAACCACAGCAGACAGAAAGTCAAACCAGGAAGTCAGTTTCTCTCCTGTAGAAACTTTCTGAACTTACTTTCACTTTCATTTGCTTGTTTTTCCTCCTACAGCAGTCTGTGTTTCAGAGTCTAGTTGCTCAGTTCTCTCTCTGTTCTCCTTGTTCAGAGTTAGTTTGATTTCAGTCGGAGACAAAGGCAGGAGTCAGAGTTCATCCTCAGGGTGTTTACTCAGTGAGTTTTTCTCTCTGAAGTGTTTTCTGGTTTTTCCAGATGTTCCTGTTTGAATCAGTCCAGAGGCGGAGATGTGGCGCCCTCTAGAGGATTTAATCTTAATCTGCAATTTTATTAAACACTACAGCTTTTTCTGATTCATGACTTTGTTCCTGCTTTAAGTGAAAATATATTTTTCCTCTCATAAAACTCTTCCAGGGTCTCCACTATCTATGAAATTCAAATGAACACATTTCATGTTCAGTTTCCTTCTGTTTGCTGTTTTTCTGTCAGTTTCAGACTCTGGAGGTGACAATGATGTTTGGTGTTAATGAAAGTTTGTCCTGTTTTCAGAACAATTTAATCCAGAATCAGAAATATTTTTATTCAAAGTTGATAAATGATAAGCATGGTCACAAAAACAAGTTGTCTTTTAGGGCAAAACAATAAATTTCAATGGACTTGGGAGAAGGCATTCGACCGTGTCCCTCGGGGGGCCCTGTAGGGACTTATCCGGGAGTATGGGGTACCGGGCCCTTTGATACGGGCTGTCAGGTCCCTGTATGACCGGTGTCAGAGTCTGGTCCGCATAGCCGGCAGTAAGTCGGGCTCCTATCCAGTGGGAGTTGGACTCCGCCAAGGCTGCCCTTTGTCACCAATTCTGTTCATTACTTTCATGGACAGAATCTCTAGATCAGCCGAGGTGTTGAGGGGATCTGTTTTGGTGGCCTTAGGATCGCATCTCTGCTTTTGGTGGATGATGTGGTCTTGTTGGCTTCATTAGATCGTGATCTGCAGATCTCGCTGGAGCGGTTTGCGGCCGAGTGTGAAGCGGCTGGGATGAGGCTCAGTGCCTCCAAATCCGAGGCCATGGTCTTGAGCTGGAAAAGGGTAGAGTGCCTTCTCCGGGTCAGGGGGGTCGTCCTGCCTCAAGTGGAGGAGTTTAAGTATCTGGGGATCTTGTTCACAAATGACGGAAGAAGGGAGCAGGAGATCGACAGGCGGATTGGGGCAGCGTCTGCCGTGAAACGGGCGCTGTACCGGTCCGTCGTGGTAAGAGGGAGAGGAGTCAAAAAGTGAAGCTCTCGATTTACCGGTCGATCTACGTTCCCACCCTCATCTAAGGCCATGAGCTTTGGATCAAGAAGCAGCTGGGGAGAGGGAAGTCTGGGCCCCCTTCTGAAGCTGCTGCCCCCGTGACCTGACCCCGGATAAGAGGAAGTAAATGGATGGATGAATGGATGAATGGATATAATTCGATCAGGATTATTCTCCAGAGCTTCAGAAACAGAGAGCGTGACTGCAGGGTGTAGTCAGCAACTTAAGGAAAAAGGGATTCAGGCAAAATGCTGCTTCTCGGCTCAACTCAGAATCTACCTGGAAAGTGACACGAAAACCTTTCCTGCACTGTCTGACGCTGGAGGAGCTGGGCGTCTTGGCGAAGGTGAGCGAGAGGGAGAAGATGGAAACGGAGCTCTCCAGAGAGGCTTGGAGCCAAAGAGACAACAGCAGGAGACATGGGGATGCAGGATTATCTGATGCAGATGTAAAAGTTTACATCTGAGACTGTGGTGAGACAAACTGAGGATTTCTTGTGGACCATAAGGTATTCTCTAAGTAAATATAATTTCAGATAGGAGGATGACGTTATCAAAATAGCCAATGTCACTTAATTCATTGAGTTTGGACTAAATATGGTTACATTTTCAGGGGTAGCCATCAACACCGTGTTCTGTATTATTCCCATAACGGGGCAGAGATCTTGCCAGACATCTAATGCTTTTCTTTGGTTTGTGATCTGGACAGCACTTAGTGCTTTTTTCCCCAAGAACCCAAGTTTCTTAAATCTGGGATCTAAAGCAGCAGCAAGTAGGACAGTGTTTGAGGATTGAGGCCGACACATAGTCATTCCCCTCTTGGGATCTGTGTCATCACTTAAGCCTGGTCTCAAAAACTTGGGCCTGTATGAACTTGTTGAGGCCCAAGTTGTGGAAGAGCAGAGAGAAAAACTGTTGGAATCATTTAGCTTATATTTTATCACTTTTATGCTAGTGTGGTGTGATTACCTTCTACCATTTTAATCTTCTCTCTGTGTGTGCAGGTCAGAGAGGTGCAGAAGTGACAGGTTAGAATATTCTGCTTCACGTGATGAGCTGCAGCTCGGCCTGTCTGTCTGGAACTTGATGAACAGAATCAGCTGAAGCACGGCTCAATGCACAGAGTTCTGATTGTTTTTGTGTTAACTGGAATGTGATTTAGACTGCACTGTCCCCCACCCCTTTAGCCAGTCTCAATCTGTGTAACCAGGGCACCATAATCTCTATTAAAAGAAGCAGCGCACAGGAAGAGACTCAGAGTCGTAGAAAACTGACTGTAACTGAGATCTCCTTTCTGTTGCTCTCCTCGCCAGTAAAACCTTATTCAGGTCTCCTCTCTCATTTGTGTCTGTTTCATGACTGTTCTAGGTTTCCAGACCTAACAGTAACATAGACTTGCCCACTCAGAAACATTGCTACTTCTTCAAATGGCTCAAGAGCCTTGCTGACATCCTCCATAACATCCCCCTGCTGGGCTTAAGATCATCAGTTTTTCCTGGTGGCGTCAATGCTGGGTCAGACAGTACAGCAGTTTTCGGCCATCTTTGCTCCAGCAGCCTGGACATCATGTGGAAAGTCCTGTTCCAACGAGTGCTACATCTTGGATGAGCATGTGTGATGCTGTGCCCATCTGCTGCTGCTCATCCTTCAGCTTTGTCCAGCCAGTGCACTTTTTAAAATGTCTAACAAGACGTATTGCAGCTGCACACACTTAAGAGATGCTCTGGTTGCTCTTCAGAGCGTTCTGTACCACCAAGGTCAGGTTGTGCCCTGCACACTGCACAGATAGCCACTTATGCTTTTCTGCCTAAATCTTCACTGCTGCTACAATATCGGCACCATTATCCTGGATGACAGCTGTGACTTTCTCAGGTGGAGCATCAAACTTTGCAATAACATCTTCCAGCCACTCTGCAATGTTTGCTGCTGTGTGTCTTTCTTCGTTGTTGTCAGACGGTGGGACTCCATTTTCCAGTCCTCTCCAAGAAAGTGGCTTGTCATCCCAAGATGCACCTCTGCTGCAACACTGGTCCAAATGTCTGCTGAGAGCAAAGCTACCGTCTCTTTAGGATGTTTTTCAACTCGTCTCTGATTTCTTCATACTTTTTCTCCACTGTTTTTACAGAGTAGGTTCTGGAAGGAAGGACATGATGTGGACTGAAGGTGGAGATCATCTTCTGGAGCCTTCATCCTCCACCACGGACAGCGGCTGCATGTCTGTGATGATCAGGTTTTAATGCTGTTTGTGAACTCAGCTGCTTGAACAATCGAACATCCTGGAACCATTTGAACGAAGCTGTTCATTGTACGACTCTTCCATTTACTGAAAAGAAGCAAGAGAAAATTATTACTGGTTTGTTCCTTGTTATGCCTTAATAAATATATTTCAGGTGATCTTCATTAGATAACATTAGATAATATTGTTAAGGGAGAATCTACACTTTCTGATAACTCTGCTGCAATCATAGTAGCTTTAGGAAGTCAGTTATACTTTATTTATGGATTTAAAACTTTCATTTATGTGGGAGGTTTGATACAGTAGCAAGAAAAAAACCCTACTAACTAAATATTCACCCTAAATATTCAAATTAAATTAGAATGGAAGTACAGCATTAAATAAATGTGTTTCAGCTTATGCCTTCAATCTGTGGCTGCAGCTTTTATTGTTAACAAACTTACATAAAGTCCTGGATAGTTTTTAACTCACACAATTTACAGACACCAAGTAGCTGCTGTGTTTAGTCGGTAGATGAAACGTTAGCAAACAATACGCCTCAGTTTACATTTATAACATGACAGATTATCACACATTTAGATTAACATATTTAGCAAAGAGAATATAATCGATACCTGTTAGCAGCTGTGGACGAGTTCGATGCAAACAGCGGCTGTTTTCTATTCAGATGCTGCTTGATGAGCTGTTGTGGTTCGTCAATTCTGCTTTGCAGTGGATGCATTGTGCTGTGTTGTCTTTTCTCTTTAGACTAAAATGTTCCCAAACTTTGACAGTTTTTGTCGCTTTCATTCCTTCTTCTTCTAAGCATCTCCGTTTCCTCCGTAGCTACAAACTATGGCACAAACGCGTCAAATGTTTGCATTGTGCAACACAAAAGCCTCCCGGCTAGACCGCAGTGCGCTGAATAGTTTACAGTATTATTTATTACAATTTAATTAACGAAGCTTGGAGGCAGATTAATTTACCTCGAGGATTTTCAGTAATCGAGTTAGTTGAATTATTAGAGGAATCGTTTCAGCCCGAGTCCAAACTAGGGAGAGTTTTGCTGGAAACTAAGAATGAGATTTTTTACAACCCCAAAGGTAACACCCAGTTATGATAGTAATGCTAGCGCCCTCTGCTGGGAGAAATGTGGATAAATGGAGGATTTTTCCACATGTTCTGGGAGTGTCCTATGGTAAGACTATATTCTGAAACTGTAAAAGGAGAAACCAGGAAAATATTAAACTCCACTACAACCTTTGAAATTCACTGTTTAGTTTTAGATGATATAAACATTGCTGCTGGAGAAATTCATAGTTTATATGTTGAAGCCCTTGGGTTAATTGCTCATCAGGTTATTACTGCAGACTGGCTGAAACCACATCCACCTGCCCTGGAACAATGGATCCAGAGCTGAAGACTGTCAACTTAATGGAGGACAAAGCTGCAACTCTGAGACTGAGGAGGGACATTTCTGTTACCTCTTACCTGGAACAATAGATTTGAGTTTTTCTGGGGAAAAGGGGAAAAATATCTTAACTACATGTCTGTAGAGCTATTTCTGTGAAGATGGGTTTATACTTATGAGTGGATCATGTCAAGGAATTGTTCTAAAAACAGGTTTTAAAGTCATGAGGATGAATTTTATGATCTTGTTAACATGACACTGCACACAGCGAACTCTCAAAATGTTCACCTTTCTATCAAGATAACAACAAACTGACTTTTATCCTTTAGTCGTCTTGTTCTCACTTGTTTATGGGTCGATCCAGCAGAGACAGTAACGCTTTGTGCTCCTTTAACATGGAGGGATTTCCAGGGAAACTGCACTGATAGCTCCCTGATGAAGCCTTTGACCTGCCAGAGAAAATGCAGTTAACAAAACACCAACTAAAATACATTATACAGAACCTGGAGCCTCCCATGTAACTTATTACTAAATGAATATGCTAAATGTTGTGAACAAAAGCAATGCTATCCGCCTTGCTTAGCTACTAGTTATTTTAACCGCCATGAAAACCGACTGCAAAGGGTTAAATTAACCCAGAATCAAACCGCATTACGAAACTAGCCAAGATGGCGTCAAGTAGCTAGCTTGTTAGCTGTGATGCTAGCGTGCATTGGTATTGTCTGGTTCAGCAACGTGACCCAGATAAAACTGCTTAATTAACCACAAACTACATAAATGAAATAAATACTGATGTGGTGTGATATAAACCACATGGTTAGGAACATCTGGAAGTAACAGATCAGGATTTCTCTGCTTGCTTACCGTCACTTGGACCAAGTACACCTCGCTGCAGCATGCAGAAAGGGGCGGGGACGGACCACTGTCAGCCTCATACCTTATATGGAAATGGGACCATTGCAATCCGGAAGTGAAGGGGGCGCTAGTGGCGCTATTTCCTGTACCAGCCGCGTTAATAATAATAATAATAATAATAATAGAAATAAAAATGTAACGTGGTATGTCCCTTTAAAAAAATAATTAAAACTATTGTTTTTTAATGTTAAAATCACATTAGTAATAAACAACTTAAAACAAGCAACAATAATGAATTATTATGTATATGTATTTATCTATTGTCACCCAATCTAGCTGAAACAAAAGGCTTAAAAAATCTTTAGGAACACATTTATCCATCCATTAATTATCATACACGCACGCATGACCCTGGGCAGATCACCAGTCCATCCTAGATTAAGAAAACAGATACCAAATACTTCAAGAACGCTGTAGTTCAATTAATAGATTGTGATGTAGTGAAACGTACTCTTATAATAAATACATTTAAATCTAAAATATAACTAGTGCCAAAAACTATTATGCTTGGTTGCAGGTGAGCTCAACTATTGTCATTGTTTACCATAAAGTCTCATTGGAAACCTTTCCTGTAAGGACTCCAGCTTAACCAGTAATCTGATAAAAGACACTGGACTGGTGTCCCACTATTCAATTTAGAAATTCTATATCAACTCTACCAGTTGTATTTGATTCACAAACTGCGCTCAAATATTCAATTGTTGCAAAACCCAGAGAGACTTTTGTACAATTTTAAATGTAGCTTCAAACTGGAAACACTCAGAGAAAGTAGGTTTTAGAAAGTTTATTTGACAAGAGAATGATCCACTGTGGATTAATCATTGTTTCTGTATGAAAAGCTTCTTTGAAGTCACCAGATAAATAAATCAGGCTTATGTGTACATTCTAACGCTCTTCAATTCAGCCAATCAGCTCATCATGCACCTCTGTCTCAGCCTATCGGCGCCGGTCTCCTCATCTTCTTGAATTACCCTTCATAAAGTCCGGCTTGATATGAACAACTGCTCCTCACCCGAGTTTCCATCACCTCCACCCGGTCTCCACCGTCGCTCAGCATACCTTTAATCTTTGTATTATGGTATGTTTCTAACTGAACATGTTTCTGTATTTGGTTGCTTTATTTAAATAAAAACTGTTGATTCTGATTGCTAAAACATAAACGACTGAGGTTTGCAAAGACAATTTTTATTTCTTCCAGTCATTGTTAAAGTATATGAAACGTTACACATGAAATACTGAAAGGTATTATCTTTGCTTGTATTTCAAAATTTTAAAACAAGGTTATCCAATTGTTAAACAATGCTGTTACAATATATTTACAACTACTTTATTGGTTCTACTTTCTCTTTAATATATTAGAGCCACAATGTTACTTTTCCTGGAAACAACAGTTCTACCAAAAACTAAATAATATAAATCAACTGAACTACAACAAAAGGAACACTAAAAAATTTACATAATGTTTAAAGAACACATTGTGAAAAACTAAAGGATGACAGAACAAATCCAAATGTCAGCAGAACAGATTTACAAAGATGTCACCAAAAAAGAACAATGTGTGACAACTGAAATGTGTGAAAGACTGTGGAAAACAACTATTATTCTCCTTGCATTCAGTACTGACATCCAGGGCAGTGTCCAGGTCTGCCATCACAGTAGTAACGAGGGTAATCTCCTCGTCTTCCATTTCCAGTGAAGCCCACAGTCTTTATATTGCCGGTTACAGGAAGAACACGTAACAACTGCAAAAGGAATCCGGTTTTCTGCCTTGAATGACTTTGAAAATTTACCCCAGTTGATCTCACCTGTAAATGAATGATAAATTTCATGTAGTTTAAATCTAATTTAACATGTTTTATGTGGAAAAAAGTCAAAGGTTCTTACCATCCAGCCAAGCAAAGCGAGTCCTCTTCCTGAACACTGGGTCAGACACAATGGCTTTAAAGCGCTTGCAGGTTAATGCCAAGGTGAGGTAAGCTGCATCTCCCTGTGCTAGTATCACCTCTTGGAGAACAGCTTCCAGTACATCCAAAGGCATCTGAAAATTACAGAAAAACATGTGCATTGCAAGAATATCACCAGAATAATGGCTATGACACATATGATAATGAATGTATCTTTACCTGCAAAATTGGTGGCATCATTTGTACCTGCATGGTGAGAAGCATAAAACAGTAATTAACACTTTGTATCTCTCAGTGTCTTACCCTTTCATCTCTACTGTCATAAAAAAATGATGTGCAAAAAATATATTTTCCTGTTTAAAAAAAATCATTTCTGGTTTAAGTGTCAATTGCACATAAATAAATACAAATCAAAAATAATAGTTATGTGTACATTTTAAAAATTAACCTCAATTTGTGCCTCAGTTGCTTTTGCATAGGTGTGGTCATCAGCACACAGAGTCTGTAAAAAATATAGATATTTTGAAAGTGAAAGATGAGCCCAAGTCCAAACAACATCAAAACAGTTTCAGCCTTTTTAACTGTCCTATCCTGATTTTGTTTCATATTTTAACAATCAAGCATTGCATAAAACTGCATTGTGAACGGACATAATAGAAATTTTAGATATATATAGATAGATATAGATATATATATATATAGATATAGATAGATATCTATAGATAGATATATATAGATAGATAATAGGTGTGAGTGTGTGTGTGCATGGTTATTTGTCCTGTGTGTCTCTGTGTTGCCCTGCAACAGACTGGCGACCTGTCCAGGGTGACCCTGACCCGCCTCTCGCCCGGAACGCCAGCTGGATATTGACACCAGCAACTCCCGACCCCACTACACAAGGGTGTAAGAAAATGGATGGATGGATATATACATACACGAACTATTTTGTCATATGTTATACTCTTATTTGAGTAGATTTTGTTGATATGCAACCTAATGCGAGTTACTTCACAGAATGAAGAGCATATTTTAACCCATAAAAAACACGACACACAGGTTTCTTCTAACCTTTATTTGTTGACTTATATTAATATTTTAATTTCCATTTTAAAATAACCATCAGTGCACATACCTTCATTTTAATTCATGTCTGCAGAAATAAATGGGTAATATTACACTGCACATTATGATCAGTAAAACAGTACTTAATAGTAGATATATCACCTAATACTGTTACTCTTACTAGTGTTTTTTGCAGTTATTTACTACTATAAATATATGAAGTAGAGGGAACTACACCCACCTATGATGGCAGCTTTTAGTTTATAAAAAGTGTTAGACTTTCCAGAAATGTTGGCGTGCAAAAACATATTTCAAAAAGGATTAACCTTTTCTAGTCTTTTTTATGAAAAAAACCCAACTACAAAACTGTTAAGAAGGTAAATAAATAAATGATAGTGTAAGTGTAGCTTTACATACCGTTATGTTGAACCATAGCAGTTCTTGTTATGTGATTCTGTACCTTGAACGACTCATCGGCTTTGTATGAGCAAAGAGGACAGAAATATCCGGAATAATCTTCTCTCCGTTACGAATGTTACAAATAGAAACGTGGATCTGTTAAATAAAATAAAAAAACAAAGTTTGAGCATAAAATACACTTATCAATTATACATTTTATTTACTTTTCTATTTTTATCTAATGGTGCCCTGCAGGGAAATAATTAGCTATGCTACATGCTAAATTTAACCTTACCTTCTATGAATTACGCATTTCAATAGTCTACAGCTGTTTATTATATGCTCAACGTCATCTAGAAAAGCGTATTGATTTACTATGTGATAAAAATTTTAAAGAAGGTAAAAATACCTTTTGCTGACTTTGCGCCTTTTCCATTTTGGATCGTGTGCCGAACACATGAACCCTCTCAAACTTCTTTCAATCGGCATCTCAAACCCGCTTCTTTAAGGTATTTATACTAGAAATTAGGAAAATAGCGCCCCCTTCACTTCCGGAGTGCAATGGTCCCATTTCCATATAAGGTATGAGGCTGACAGTGGTCCGTCCCCGCCCCTTTCTGCATGCTGCAGCGAGGACCTTCTCACTTGGACCGGAGCGCCGGGAAAGTTCATCCTCTTCTTTTACCGTCTGAAGACGGACAGCAACCAACTTACAGGGACTTTACTGCCACCTGCTGGTGAAGGACATTATGTCCGGTTCTCCGTTTCACTTCTCAGAACTTCAATGAAACCCAGTTATGGAAGTAAATATTTGCCATCAGAATTTGAATAAAAAATGCATCTGAAACTTGATGCATTTTTTCAATTTAAAAAAAATTCTGTCATTAATAATTATATATTATAAATAAATAAATATGATATTGTGGCGGATACAATGTATATATTTCACACCAGAATGTATGCTTTTATTTTGAAGGAGAGAAGGTGAGGTGTGAAGTGACCAACGGTTGTGGTTCATTCCATTTTTGGTTTTATGTTGGAAGACATTGAGAATTAAATAAGACTCAAATCTTTTTCGTCTTTTTCTGCTGACTTCCACATTGGTGACCCCGAACATCAGCAAACATCTGGACATGTTTTTTAACAAAATCTCACCAGATGCTGCCGCCGCTTCTCCGCCAGCTGTGGTTTCTTGCCAGGCGGCCGTTGCTCCAAACGCCGCTTCTGTTTTTGCTGCCGTTATCAAGCTCCCAGAGTTCTGGCAACACGATCCAGAACCATGGTTCCAACATGTGGAAGCCCAGTTCCATCTCCGTGGGATAACCACAGATGAGACCAAGTACTTCCATGTAGTTGCTGCGTTGGATTCCATTTCAACACGCCGTCTGACGGGTCTGCTGAGGAACCCACCAACCGCTAACAAATACAGCGTCTCAAGGAGAATCTGCTTCGGCTCTACCAACTGTCAGACGCGGAGCGGGCAGATCGCTTGCTCTCTCTGAATGGCTTGTGGGATCGCAAACCCTCCGAGCTGATGGAGAACATGCTGGCATTACTTGGCTCGGGAGATGTTTCTTTCCTTTTTACACATCTGTTTCTGCGCCAGCTTCCCCCACCTGTTCGCACCGCGCTGGCCAGCTCCCCGCTGATCCGGACCAAGGATTATCGCTCCCTGGCTGAAGAAGCGGACCGGATTAAGTTGGCTTCCAGGCACTACAGTGTGAATGCACTTCTACCAGTTGTGACACATGGAGAGTCGGGGCCTTTTGATGCCATGGCTGCGGTGACAGAGCGACGGAAGGACGACGTTCTCTGTTTCTACCATCGCCGGTTCGGAGTGAAGGCGAAGCGCTGCATTCCTCCGTGTTCGTTCGTGCGTCAGGGAAACGACAGAGTCGGCGCTCGCTAGCAGCTGTGTGTGCCGGCAGCTCGGACAAGCTGCTTTTCATCATGGATGAGGTCTTGGGACGGCGTTTCCTGGTGGACTCGGGTGCACAGCGGAGCATCATGCCAGTTTCGGCAGCGGACGTTTTGTGCAAAAGTAACGGACCGCCACTGGACGCGGCTAACGGCACCCCGATTCGCACTTTTGGCTCGAGGTTGGTGACTGTGTGTTTCAACGGACGTCAGTTTCAGTGGGACTTTGTGATAGCTTCTGTGTCTTTACCTATTTTGGGTGCAGATTTTTTGTGTGCTTTTAGGTTATTGGTGCATGTTGCTAATAGATGCTTAATAGATGCTGTGTCTTTTGATACATACCCCTGTAAACTTGGCGGTCCCAGCCAACGACCTCTCGCCAACATGCTTGCCACAGGTGATGAGTATCAGCGTCTGTTAGCAGAGTTCCCATCTTTAACGGTTCCCACATTTTCTGCTACCGTGGCTAAGCATGGAGTGGAACATTGTATAACTACAGTCGGTCCACCGGTTTTTGCGCGAGCGCGCCGCCTAGACACCGCTAAGTTTGCGATAGCAAAGGAGGAGTTTGCAAACATGGAGCGTCTTGGCATTGTACGGCGCTCCAAAAGTCCATGGACATCTCCATTGCACATGGTTCCCAAAGCAGACGGGGGTTGGCGACCCGGTGGGGATTTTCGGCGCCTTAACAACGCAACCAGTAATGACAGGTACCCAATTCCTCACATTCAGGACTTTTCTGCCCACCTGGCTGGAGCAACCGTGTTCTCTAAGGTGGACTTGGTGCGAGGCTACCATCAGGTTTCAGTCCATCCCTTAGATGTACCCAAAACTGCAGTTATCACGCCTTTTGGTCTTTTGAGTTTTTACGGATGCCCTTCGGTCTTAAAGGCACAGCGCAGACTTTCCAGCGGCTTATGGATTCGGTCCTGCAGGGTATGCCGTTTTTGTTCGTCTATTTGGACGACATATTGGTGGCTAGTCCCTCTGCGGAAGAACACATGGTGCACCTTCGGCAGCTGTTTGTTAGGCTCAGTGAACATGGCCTGATCGTGAACCCAGCTAAATGCCAATTTGGACTGCCTGCTGTTGAGTTTCTGGGACACAAAGTGTCTTCTCAAGGGGCGGTTCCCCTGCCTGCAAAGGTTGAAGCAGTTTCCGATTTTCCCCGCCCTCCCTCAGTGAAGCCCCTGGAGGAGTTTTTGGGGATGGTGAACTTTTATAACCGTTTCATCCCACGGGCAGCTCACCTCATGCACCCCTTGTATGAAGCACTTAGAGGCAAAAAAGGGGACCAGCAGATTGAGTGGACCCCCTAGAGGGTGCAGGCATTCGATGATGCCGGCCTTGGCTAATGCTGCGCTTTTGGCCCATCCATCTCCAGTTGCTCCTGTGGCTCTAACAACTGACGCCTCTGATTATGCAGTTGGGGCAGTTTGTGAGCAATGGGTAGATGGTGCCTGGCAACCCCTCGCGTTTTTTAGCAGGAAACTCCGGGATGCTGAAAAAAATGTAGCACCTTTGACAGGGAACTGCTTGCCCTTTTTCTGGCAACAAGCCATTTCCGCTTCATGTTGGAGGGCAGGGACTTTACTGCTTTTGTTGACCACAAGCCTCTCACTTTTGCTATGGCAAAAGTTTCTGAACCGTGGTCGGCTCGGCAACAGCGGCATTTATCTGCCATTTCAGAGTTCACTACTGACATTCAGCATGTAGCTGGCAAGAATAATCTGGTGGCTGACTGTCTGTCCAGACCAAGGGTTGCTTCTGTGCATTTAGGTGTGGACTACCTCGCCATGGCCACAGACCAACTGACCGACCCAGATATTCTGGCCTTTAAAGCAGCTGAATCCAGTTTGCATTTAGAGGAGGTCTCCTTTCATGAGTGTGGCACAACCCTTCTTTGCGATGTCTCGACTGGCAAACCTCGGCCTTTGGTCCCTTCTAGTTGGCGTCGGCGGGTTTTTGAGGCAGTTCATTCCCTTTCACACCCGGGCGTCAAAGCTTCTGTTAAACTGGTAGGGGCAAAGTTTGTGTGGCCGGGACTCCGTAAAGATGTACGGACATGGGCGGTTTCCTGTTTGGCTTGCCAGCGTGCCAAGGTCCAACGGCATACTAAGGCTCCACTGGAGCACTTTCCTGTTCCGCAACGGAAGTTTGAACATGTGCATGTGGACTTAGTGGGGCCGCTTCCACCTTCCAGAGGTTTTACCTATCTCCTGACGATGGTGGACAGAACTACTCGATGGCCGGAAGCAGTTCCGCTGTCATCAACCACTTCGGCTGATGTGGCTCGAGCATTTATCTCCTCCTGGGTGTCCCGGTTTGGTGTGCCATTGGATTTGACCTCTGACAGAGGTCCCCAGTTCACTTCAGAGTTGTGGACTACAGTTGCAGAGAGCCTTGGGGTTAAACTCCACCGTACTGCTGCCTACCATCCGCAGGCCAATGGTCTTTGTGAGAGGTTCCATCGCACAATGAAGGCTGCATTGCGGGCCTCATTGGTAGATAATAGTTGGATAGATCGCATGCCTTGGGTTTTGTTGGGCCTGCGTTCGGTCCCAAAAGAGGACCTGCGGTTTTCTTCAGCTGAGTTGGTCCTGGGCCAGCCCTTGCGGGTACCAGGGGAATTTCTTCCGGGTCCGTCGGGTTTGGTTGATTCCCAGGGAAATAAAACGGTTCTAAATGGGGAATCTAGATCTTTTGCCCCGTTAGCAGCACATCACTGCCTTCCACAGGTGTTTGTGCCAAAGGACCTAATGTCTGCTGAGTATGTATTTATCCGCCATGACTCACACCGCTCACCACTTCAGCCTCCTTACGATGGTCCATTCCATGTTTTGGAGAGGGGACCTAAAGATTTTTTGGTGGAGTTGGGGGGTAATCAGGAGAGTATTTCGGTGGACCGTCTGAAGCCAGCTCACATGTTACCAGGTGACCCAGTTGAGTTGGCTCAACCACCGCGCCGTGGTCGTCCCCCAGTGTCTTTACCCACTCTTCCAGGTCCTTCCCTAACAGCTGATTTGTTCCCCTCAGGTGGACAGTTCAGTAACAGACGATCTGGAGAGTTTTTTTCACTTTCAACCCCTGTTCCGGTGAAGAGAAGCCGTGGTGACCGACTTATTAAGCTCCCTGGCCGTTACCGTTAGGTAGTTCAATTGTTTTGTTTGTCACTGCTGTTTAGTTTTTCCGTTGTGTGTCTGTTTTCTTTATATACTTGTAATGTTGTTTTGCATGTTATGGGTTTTTGTGTTTGTGACATTCTGTGTGTTCAGGGGGGGCCTGTGTGGTGGATAAAATGTATATATTTCACACCAGAATGTATGCTTTTATTTTGAAGGAGAGAAGGTGAGGTGTGAAGTGACCAACGGTTGTGGTTCATTCCATTTTTGGTTTTTTGTTGGAAGACAGTGAGAATTAAACAAGGCTCAAATCTTTTTTGTCTTTTTCTGCTGACTTCCACAATATATTTATTTATTATGAATAAATAATAAATATTTATTATTTATATTCCTTCCTGTCATATCCATTAGTCACAAAATATAATGTTTTTATGTTTCCTGAACACAAATAATTTCTGGTTGTTCTTCAATATAACCTTTAAGTTCCTGTAAGTTAGTGATTAAACTTCTAGCATTTATTGTAACATGAACTATTTTATAATTCCTCGTCTCCCATCTACCTCCACATTTTTATTTATGTTCTCCCATGATGCCTCTTTAAGCCCAAACCTTTCAGCTCCTCTCACTATTATTCTCCTCAGTTTTGTGCTGCTTGGTCACTGCAGTTGATAACAGAGGATATGAATAATATTAGTTTTTCTACTGATGTTGTGACATTTTATTCTGCCTGATCTTTGCTTTGACTCTGTGTTTGTTCAATCTCTCTTGTTTTCTGTTCCTTCACTTTTTTAACTGCTGCTTATGTTTTTAGTCATTTTAATCTGTATGGTTTCTTTTGCCCTCTTCTTTACCTCACATCCTCCGCATGTAACTATGTTTCCCTCCACAGTTACAGCGTTTTTCTTGTGCTTCTTCTTTACATTCTTCTAATTTATGATCTTCACCACATTTTAGACATCTCTGCTTCCCTTTACTGACTGCTGCTATGTGACCTTTGACAATTGAAACACTGAAGTGATGGAGGGATATAAGATCTGACCTGAAAACTGAGAAAATCTATTTCAATGTTTTTTGGCAAGTCTGCTTCAGACTCAGTAAGGATGGACAAACTCCCTGCTTTTTCTCAATTTATTGTTTCTAATAATCTCTTCAAGTTCTTCACTTTTGCATCTTCTATCATCTAGAATGATTCCATAATCACTCAAATTTTGTATCTTATGTGATTTTTTTCTCCAAGCCTTTTCACAGATATCCACATTTGAAGCCTTTTTTAATTTTTTTTGCTCTTTTTACAAGCTACCAATAAATTTCCATCTCTCAGAATCTTCACCATTTCAACATATCCAATTTTCTCTTTAATTTCTCTTGATGACAACAGGGCTGTCATCCTGTCTTTCCTCGTTCTTAGGTTTTAACAGTAAGAACCAGACTTCTTCTGCACCTTTAACCGTCTTTCTCTGAGGAAACGTCATCAACAGCGCCCCTAGTGGTGGAGGCGGAAACAAACTTACAGAGAAGTAAAGAAAGAAGCTGACCAGATAAATTATTCCAAGAACTTTATTTGATTACATGATCAGAATATAAAAACTAAAATCTCACAGAATTTTTAAAAGTGAAAACATGAAACAATCTGTTTCAGAGACATTGAATGTCAGTTTTAATAAAACATAAAAAAGCCTGATAGTCTGTGAACTCAGCAATCTGGTTATTAAACAGATATTACTGTAATATTTACAGTATTTACATGTGAAGGACAGTTGTCCTGTGCTGATCTGAAGAGCTTATTTCATACTTTATGTTTTTATAATCAAACTGCACAGAATCTGTAGCAGTAAAATACAATAAAAAGTAATTATAAGAAACCAGAACATATCCAGGCTCATCAGGATCTGATTATTCTCCTGTAAACTCTCTGAGTTTTTCCTTCATCTTTACAAAATCTTCAGTCACTTTCTCATTCTGATCAGCTGAGGCTATGATGGCCTGTCTCAGCTTCTTACTTTCTCCATAGGCTGTAAAGTCACCTAACAGTACTATCAGATAAAGAATTGCACTTTGCACTGAAACCAGTACAAGCAACACACCTTTACTCTCCTCCTTGAGCTCTTTCACCTTTGCAAGCAGAGACAGAAAATGCTCCTCGTCTCTCAGAGCTACAGATGATTCTTCCTCCAACTTTTTACATGTCCACTTTATGTCTTCCAGCTTCTTTGTCAGAGGTTTGATTATCTTCATGAATTGTTTGCCCAGCTCCTCGGCTTTCTGAGCCTTTTGTCTCTGTACATGTCTTTTGGTTGCATTTGTTCCAACAACAGCAGCTCTACCTGCAGCTCCACCTACAGCAAGACCAGCAGCAGTTAAACTCAACCCTCCAGTGAATGGAGCTGCAGCAACACCAGACCTGCCAGACCTGCTGCTGCTGGTCTGATTATGTTCACCATCTCCTGCATTGTTTTCACTTCTTCTGAAATCTCTTTAAACCTTTTTACAATGTCTCTCATCTCAGTTTCATGTTGGTCAAACAGCTGAATGAATGAAGAAGCCTCTGCTGTCAGTTCATTCATCAGTTCACACAGATTAATTGGAAGCTCTTTGCTCCTTCTCAGTGGGTTGAAGACCATTTCCTGTGGTTCTGTTTTCTTTGAGGGTGTTTAGCAGTCTGTGGTTCTGTGGTTCTTGGTGTTCAGCAGTCTGCGGTTCACCTGCACAGACAGAAACAGATGATATGAACTGAATGAACTGATGGACAACCTGAGGTCCAGACAGCAGACCAGTTTCTGCTGAACTAGAGGTCCAGGTTTCATGAACTGGTTTCATGCTTTTTCTGGCAGAGCCAACAAGAAGACTGAAGACCTTCAGCCTTATTTCAGTATCAGCCAACATCTCTGGTTTCATGTTAACAGGTCACATTATGCAATACAATCCTTTGGTACTGCTGGGTTGGAGAAACAGCAAATTTATTCCACCAGGAGCTTTGAGATGCAGATGTTCAGGAACCAAATCTGAAGAACAGACACCACTGCTTCAGGTCATAAAACCTGATGTTAGGTTTAATTAAAACCAGCCAATCAGATTGAGCAAAACATTCACACAGCAGACCAGTGTCTGCTGCCTCAGTAACTTATATCTACCAACCAAACCACAGGAAGCCGTTCAGTCACACAGCAACATGAAGGAAACTCAGGAAACATCAGAGCTGAGTCTCTCACTCTGGTCTCATTCATATCAATCCCAGAATGCACTGCAGTCACCACCTTCAGTCTGGAGGAGGAGGCGTGTCACAGCAAGGAAAGCTATGATGTCATGGAGAGAATATAGCTCAAAGAGAAAGGACTTCCTGGTTCCCCAAGTCCAGAGAACTGGACTGCAAAGAAACTCTGAGCCCAAAGGAAACATCCTCCCTGCTGCAGCGTTCTCCACGGATCTTTCTTTCCCCACACGGAGACTCTGGATCCACTCAGCATCTTCAGTAAGACCTAACCTTGTATTTACATTCAACGTTGATAACCAGAATCAATGTAGAGCTTCAGTTATTACAACTAAAGACCAGCGATCAGGGCAGAAATCTGGGAATAGTGATGACCTCTGACCTGAACCTTCAGAGCCACATTAAGACAGTCACAATGTCGTCCTTCTACCACCTGAAGAACATCTCCAGGATTAGAGAATTTATCTCTCAGCACGATCTAGAGAAACTCATCCATGCGTTTAGCAGCATTGATTACTGCAACAGCGTCTTCACAGGTCTGACTAACAAATCAAACAGCTGCAGCTGATCCAGAAGCTGCTGCTTGTGTTCTGACTAAAACCAGGAAGTCAGAGCACATAACACCAGTTAAGTCCCTCCACTGGCTCCCTCTAGCTCAGAGAATAGACTTTAAAATACTGATGTTAGTTTATAAATCACTGAACGGTTTAGCACCTCAATACCTTAAAGATCTGTTATTGTTGTACCAACCGTCTAGACCCCTCAGATCTTCTGGTTCTGCTCTACATCCCCAGAACCAGAACCAAACGAGGAGAAGCAGCAATCAGCTTCTATGCACCACAAATCTGGAACAAACTTCCAGAAAACTGTAAAACAGCTGAAACACTGAGAGCCTTTACATCTCGACTTAAAACCACCTGGTTAGAGTTGCTTATGGCTAAATTGAAGGTTTTGATGTCTTAACTTCTTTTTATTTCTCTTTCACACTGTCTATGTAAAGCCCCCTGGAAAACGTCCCAGTTAAACGAATCTATATCTATGGGTGTGAGAATCCTTGTTAAATAACATCTTAACTAAAACTCTGAGGTGTGGCACCTTGTCCTGTTAGGCGACGGGGCCTGGATAATACCCGTGTTAAACAGACGGCGGAGTCTGGTGACGACAGGCGCTTAAAGTCCATGAAAAACTCTGAGGTGTGAGACGTTTAACTGAAGTCCTACAAGGGGTATGGGTTTAATGTTTTTATCTTTTTAACCTTTTTTTTTCAAAAAAATTTTTTCTTTCTCTTTCTGTTTATTCAATGTCACATGCTGTTTGTATTTTAATTATGTAAAGCACTTTGAAATGCCTTGCTGCTGAAATGTGCTATACAAATAAAATTTGATTGATTGATTGAATGATTTGTGTTTCTCACCATTTACCTCGTCTGCTCCCAGCCGTGGAGGACAAAGTACTCAAGCAATGTTAAAGTACAAATAGATAAAAATGTACTCTAGTAGAAGTACCACGTCAACATTTTGACTTGACTAAAAGTGAGAAAATACTGGCTTTTAAAAATACTTCAAGTGTTAAAAGTAAAAATACTTGCTGAATGGCTAATACAATATCAGGGTTTTCCCCAGAAAACCTGCATTGTGTGTTTTTGTTTTTATTAAAAATAAATATATATATTTATATATATGTATTTTTCAATAAACCAGACTTCAACCATCTCTTCTGCAGTGAGAATTTTAGTGGCAGGGCAGAATTTTTCGTGAAAGAAAGATGGTTTGTAGTTTTTATAACTGATGCATTGAACAGGGAGAGCACCAATCAGACTGCTGGCGCCTTTGCAGGTTGGCCGCTTCGTGCTGTCATGGCTTAATTTCTGCTGTCTGCTGGAAGAAAGACTCACAGAGATTCTTCAGAGCCAGATTAACAGGTGGATGATCTCTTCTTTCACAAACTGGACACTCTCTTCCTGGTTTCTCTCTCCAGTGTTTCTACAGAAGCTGTGGCTACATGACAGAATAACCGGATCCTTAAATATACAGAGGCATCTCACCATCTCAACCTGTAGAGCTGAAACTGGAGTGGTTTTCTTAATGTCTTAATGCCTGATATTGTATTCTATCTATTTTAATAAACTACTTGAAGCTGAATTATATAAAATACATCCATAATCAAAATTGATCCAATTAGTCCAATATAAATTGTGTTTAAAGCTTTCCTGTCAGCTCCCCACTCTATGCCTCAAACATCTCATTATATTTAAATTTATTTTTACTTTTTTCAATTATTTTATCTACGTGTATTTTCCATGTAAGTTTTTTATCAAGCCACATATCCAAATATTTAATCTGATCTGTCCTTTCTATAACATCTCCATATAATTTAAGACTCACATTAATATTTAACTTCCTAATTGTAAAAACAACACATTTAGACTTTAATGTTGACAATCTAAATCTCCATTCTAAAGCCTTCTACACTATTTAAGGCTTCTTGTAGTTTCCTATTTATAAATTTTGTATTTTTCCCCTCTTCCAAATGATGCCGTCATCTGCAAATAATGAAACACCAAAGGATTTATCTATACAACTAAAAATATCACTAATCATTATAATAAATATCAAAGGGCTTATAACAGTGCCTTGGGGAGTTCCATTTTCAACTTGATACTTTAAACTTATTTCCCCACCTATTTTATCTCTAATATTTATTTCAGTTAAATATGTTTTAATCCATCTATATAATCTATCCCTTTATAGCTATTTGTTTAATTTAACCCACAGCCCTTATTTCCACAACATGTCATAATCCTTTTACTGCAATCACTCTCTCTCTATTAATCTGGGCCCGTCTAATTTCATGTTCCAGACATAATGCTGGATCTATTCTACTTCTGCCTTTTATAAATCCAAACTGATGAGATTTAATCTTCTCCTTAGATTCTAAAAAGTAAATTAATCTACTATTTACCCTTTTTTCCCATAATTTTACCTAAACATGATGTTAGAGCTCTTGGTCTGTAACTTTCAGCTGAATTTGGATCTTTGCCAGGTTTATAAATAGGAATAATATATTTTTTCCATTCATCAGGTAAAATCCATTCCTCCCACATCTTCTTATACAATCTAATATTTCTATACTCACATCACTAAGATTATTTAACATATTGTAACTGATTTGATCATTACCAGGAGTTGATTTACTAGAAATCCTCAGAGCTTTATTTAATTCTAACAAAGAAAACTTCATATTAACAAAATCAGCATATTATTTATCATTATTAAGCAATTCAATATTTCTCTGTATTGTTATTTCATGTCCTATTTTTCTTTATTATTTAGATTCTCTGTACTATGAAACTTTGCAAATATTTTATCTGGAAGCCATTTTGTCTCAGAGTGAAGCTGAAATCACAGCAAAGTCAAACCCGGAAGTCAGTTTCTCTCCTGTAGAAACTTTCTGAACTTACTTTCACGTTGATTTGCTTGTTTTCCTCCAGCAGCAGTCTGTGTTTCAGCGTCTAGCTGCTCAGTCCTCTCTCTGTTCTCCTTGTTCAGAGTTAGTTGGATTTTAGTCGGAGACGAAGGCAGGAGTCAGAGTTCATCCTCAGGTGTAAAGTTCATCCTCAGGGTGTTTATTCATTAAGTTTTTTATCTCTGAACTGTTTCCTGTTATTTTCCAAGATGTTCCCATTGGAATCAGTCTTTAAGCGGAGATGTGGCGCCCTCTAGGGGATTTCCTCTTAATCTGCAGTTTTATTAAAACACTACAGCTTTTTTTGATTCATGACTTTGTTTCTGCTTTAAGTGAAAATATTTTTCCTCTCCACAAGTTTATGCCACTTGGTAGTGATGGGTAGATGGGGCGTCATGTATCGTTTCGACCCAAAGCAAAAGTTTTTCCATTCTGTGTTGATATTGTCACTCAATACTGACACCTGCTGGACAATAAAAATTCCTACAGCCAACGTAGTCTTTTGATGACCTAGAACCAGAGTGAAGTTGGCCCCCATTTTTGCTGCACAAACGTTTGACACTGATTTTGTCTGATTTGAAGAAGGTGGGGGGCCAAACTTCACTCTGGTCACTTACCAGGACATGTGAAAACTGTTTCCTAAAGGACAGAGTATTGTTTTAATTCAATGTCACAGTATTCCAATATTACTGCAGACAAACTGACATTTCTCCTTCCTAAGAACCGTGAGGATCAACAACAGAACATTCCTGTTCACTGCACTTTGCATTAACCTGCGAAAAAGAACAATAGAGCAATTAAACAGAGAAAGCATTTGTATTTTAAAGAGAACAGAAAAATGGCAAAGAAAAATGTGAGATTACTATTTTAAGACGTTGTGGACTCGCCATGTATGTGACATCATCAGAACTGATGATGATTGGGACCGGATGCCTGGGGTGGGAAAACATTTCTGGGTGTCTTTGCCTATTTATGTCAGAAGTAGAAAAAAATAGTCAGCAATAAATGTGTCCAGCTGGTCAGTCAAAACAATCCTTCCACCATGAAGACGATGTGAAGGTTCATCCTTAGAGCTGGTTGTTGATCTGGTGGAATCAGAGCTTCTTCTGAGACAGAAAGTCTTTAGTTTCCTAACAGCTGATTTCTATGGGTTCATCTTTCATCTTCATTTGCTCAGATTGCAAACATGTGAAGATAAAATCATTAATGAACGAGTTAGAACAACAACCTCACAATATCAAAGTCTCTCTGTCAAACTGAGCTCAATTAAAACCAGTTTATGAAGAAAACTATATTAAGTTGCAACAAACAGCCTCCATGCAGTTACAGCATGAAGCTGAATGACGTTAACAGAATAAATCATAAACAGTTTTATAAAAGGAAATTTGTAATTGGTTTATTTGTAGATCTGAAAACAGCCTTTGATACCATCAATCATGACATCTTACTAACACTGGAAACATCTGGGATTAGGGGGGAAGCATTAAACTAGAAGCTGCTTTGGACAAAGGAATCAATTTGTAGAACTAGATCATTTTAATCAGATTTACTAAACATAACATGTGGGGTTCCACAGGGATCAGTGTTGGGACCCAAACTGTTCAATTTGTAAATAAATGGCATAGTCAAAGTATCAAACCTTATAAATACATTATATGTGCAGATGATACAAATATCTTCTGTACCGGAAAAAAAATTCAAACCTCTCATAGGGGGAAATGAAAAAACTACAACATTGGTTCAAAAACAATAAATTATCACTAAATTTAGATAAAACGAAATTCATAATATTCAGAAACTGTAAAAAAACAATAAAATAATGCAATTAAAGTAACTATTTACAGTGTTGATTTACAACAAGTTTACAAATGAAACCACAGATAAAATCTAAATTAGCCAAAAGTGTTGATGCTCTGAGGGAATTAGATTTATACTGGATGGATGGATGGATGGATGGATGGATGGATGGATGGATGGATGGATGGATGGATGGATGGATGGATGGATGGATGGATGGATGGATGGATGGATGGATGGATGGATGGATGGATGGATGGATGGATGGATGGATGGATGGATGGATGGATGGATGGATGGATGGATGGAAAAAATTCATCTGAATACATAAAGTGGGATGTTGGAAATTAAAACCAGTTATTTATTAAATAAAATAAACTTAAATTCTGGGACTTTGTAACATTTAAAACTGTACAATTCATGTTTAAGGTCAGATATCAGCAACTTCCACCCATCATAGAAAACATGTTTATGTCGCGATCCGTGTCTCTGTGTGTTTATTTCTGAGTTTTTCTGTGTGGTCCTGTTTCCTGTGAGTCTCTGCGTCTTCCCCGTTGATTGTTTCCCAGGTGTGTCTCGTTCCTTGATTACCCCAGTGTGTATTTAAGTCCACCTGTGTTCTTTGTCTCTTGTCGGATTGTAGTCGTGTCAACCCTGTCTTGTCATCCACTGTTTCCACTCAGGTAGGCAGAGAGGATGCCCTGTGCTGGATGGTCTCTGGCCACATGTCTGCATACTGGGCCTCCACAGGCTGGAAAAATACTGTCTAAAAGTTCTGACAGAGCCAAAGGGTAAAACATTTCCATCTGGGGGAGAAACTGTCAAACCGTCAGCACTGCACAAGATGGCTGCTCCCAGTGTGATGAGGTCTAGTACCAGTAAATTACCTGGTGCTGTGGCAGAGCAAACAAAAGGATGTTCCAGAGTCTGGGTGATGAAGGGCCGAGTCACTGGCAGAGTCTGTTTCCCCAGAGAAGCCTGCTACAGAGGTGGTTTGATTGGACAGTTCATTAGGTGAACGTTGAAGGTTTAATAGGTAACTCCAGGTCATCATTACTGACCTTTCAGGGAAACCATGGGGTCCGCCATGGCCCTAAAATCATGGCCTCTCTGTGGGGGGTCATTGTTACCAGTTTTCTTCTCATTGTCCTGCTGCACACTGCTCTCTGGGTGCTGCCTGAGGATGAGGAGCATCAAAACATCGGCTCCTTCCCCTTTGAGGGGTACAACTGCTGGTTTGGGGCCACAGACGTATCAGGCATCTCCCTGCTGTCCCTTGGTGATCCACCCCTTCCTCCATGACCTCTCGTCAACCCACCACACCTCCTCCATGACCTCTTGTCCACCCACCACTCCTCCTCCGTTGACCCCTTACCCCTCATCCATGCCACCAACCAGCAGACCTGTCAATATATGAGTTAGAATAGATATGAGGAGCGTTAGCTGGTTCTGTCACCACCATCACCTTTAGTTTCTCATGTTTTCCAGAAACTTCCCTTCTGGCCTTGTTCAGCTGAAGTTTGACCAGCTGGGCCTGAATCTCCTCTCTGTCATCCTGAGTCCTAATGAGATAAGGGATGAGATGTTTCACTAAATTCACAACCAATCATTTCAGGATTCCCTTTCATGGCATCACTCATTTCATGAGAGACGCTGTTAAGAATGGCAGCTCTACTCGGCTCCTCGGTGCCCCGTCCGTACCTGGAGGCCGGCAGAATGACGGACTCAGACTTCTTTGCTTTTTCTAGAAACACTTAATGATGTTGTTCAGGCTTCAGTTGTCCTACTGAAACTCAGCGACAGCTGTAGGAGCAGACTAAGGGTCATTCTCTGTAATTGGTGCTTAATGTAAACAGGCTGAGGCTTTTTAGGTGAAGCTGTTTTGAAGTAATCTAATTAATGTAAATACTGCAAAAAGTTATTATGTGACATTGGGATGAGCCAGCAAAGCTTCCCATGATGCATGTTTCTAAAAAGTTCTTTACATTCTTAAAACAAATATTGTGCATTATTTTACAATATTGGTGAAACAATGCACACCTTTAGTTATTTCTATGAAGTAACTTTCTAGGAAAGAAGTTAAAGTATTTATGAATCTTTGAGTTTGATTGTTTTGTTTTTAAAGTCAGGAGAAAGAAAGGAAACTTACAGCAGAGTCAAAATGTAACATTGGTTTCTTTAAAAGTGTTTTATGTCATTATGGAAAATCACTTCTACAAATAAATCCCTCATTTTTCTGCAAGCTAAAGAAAATCTTTAAAAAGCTTTAAACCTGTTTTATTAACCTTTAACATGTAAATACTAACACTAATGTCATGTTTTAGTCTGCTTTATTATAAACATACATTAATGAGTAAACATAGTGAGGTTTTTTCTAAACTCTGTGAAACTCAAAGGGAGGGGTGATAACGTTGAGCGTTGCTATGACAACTGAAGGTGGGAACAGGTTTGGTATGAGGGAGGAGTTAGGAGTGATCATCTCTGATAGGCAGTTCATGGGTGGACTGTACGCCCTGAACACTATTAGGACAAAACAAACTGTCATTTCAGTCTTTAAAAGATCAAAAATAACCCAGCTACAATAATCAGAGGCAGTTTAAACATCTCCAAACATGAAGGGTCTGAATTTAACTCCATCTGGTTTGCAACAGGGTGATGTGGAGAGATGGGAAGCTGAGGGGGAGCATGGAAACCAGTCAGTCATCATCCGGACCTTCGCTGCGCTCAGAGCCTAGATGGTGACCTTAAACGGCCCTGGATCCATTACTAGTTCTTTCCCTGGATGGAGGCTGACCTGCTGACTGTTCTTTAAAATGTCTAAGATGAGCAGTTTCATCTCAGTATTGGTCTAGATGGACACTGGACAGGCACGTTTCCATCTCTATAAACTAACTTAGTTACTGTTGAACGATGCCTCAGATACAAAAACTCTTGCTTTATTGAGCTCAACCTGCAGAATTAGACAGTTTCAACTGCAACAGGTTCCTGCTCTCCTGATTTATCGTATCGACCCTCAGAGTTGGATCTGCAGTGATCAGGACTGCAAATCCATAAATCCTTCACAAGAACCGGGAGGAAACACCAAACTTTTAAGATCAGTAAATCTCCCCTACATCCTTATGCAAAGGATTAAAGCAGAACAAAGAGTCAGTGAGGTAAAATTAGTCTGATTTATTGAATACAAGGATACAAAGATATATATTTGGGATCTCAGAACATCATCCAGAGACCAAATACAATAACTAATCACCAATAACAATAACAAATCATCACACAATAACTTTTCCTAGACTCTGTTCAGCTCTTCCCTCTTTAGCTGCAGGTGAAACGTCTGTTTTCTAGCTGAAGCACAAAATAACCTTGTAGGAACGAACCTTCACCTGGACTCAGACATCCCTATCCTCACACTGACCTTCAGCACATAGTTATTTATCACAAGACACTGGAATAATATATTAACTGATTAAAAGAGTAAATGTAAAAAATAAAACTTGAATCTGCCTACAAATCATTCAATACATTATAAAAAATAACAGCAACATTTATTTATGTATGATCATTTTTAAAGTCATATTTTCACCATGTTTTCATACATTTATAAATCTTGGAGTTATAAACTAAATATTTAATTCAAAAGGTAAATATGTAGCTTGAACAATAAATATCTACTTTTAATATTGAATATTTAGTTTGGAAAATAATTATTTAGTTGGTAAACTGAAGACATTCCTGGATCATTTTGCTCACATATTCAATAAAATCAAATTTTTTAATAAATCTGTTCCCAATAAAAATAAATAATTACCCAGAGATGAACAAAAATACAAGACCTCTCACTCCGAGTGATTTTAGAATCAGAGCTGAACTCAGACTAAAGAGTTAGATGAGAAAGATTAACGCTTCCAGCAGCCTGGAGATGAATCTGAATCTGATCAGAGATGAAGAAGATGATCAGATCATCTCTAGATGATCAGATCATCTCCAGATTCCAGGCTTTAAAAATAATAAATGCACCAAACCAGCAAACTATCAATCATAAAACCAATCAATCATCTGATCAATAAGGATTCATTTGTTCTTCAGAGCTGCTGCTTCATCACTGAGATCTTCATCGGTACGATTTTTAATGTTTTATCAGTTTCAAAGTATGGAAACATCATGTGAGTGAAGGTGTGTGTGAAGGTGTGTATGTGTGTGTTAATATCCAGATCAGAGAAGGACAGTTTTCCTCTGTCCCAGTCCAGATTCACTCTGATCCTCTGGAGATTCTTCTGGACTGAGAGACGAGTGGCTAAACAAACGTTGGAGGATGGTTGTGGGAGGATCGGTTCAGCATGAGGCGTTCTGATTGTGTCTTAATGTGACTTTACTACAAGACTTTATGGAACTCCATTGGTGTCCAGTAATAAAGAAACAAAGAAAGAAGGCAGCAAACGTACATGTTAGTTCCACAATGTTCCCCTGAAAATATGGATGAAATCAGACATTACAGGGTAAAAGTACTTTGAACAGGGGGAAGCATATAAACAAGTCAAGTCAATATCAGGTCAATGACATGATGCAAGCTGCATTTTAACTCAGATAACTTAACTTTTTTTTACCGACTTAAATAATACATTTAAGTTGCTGCACTGACCTATTGTAAATTAGTGTTTTATAAATCACCTGAATTGTATTAAGAAATGTTAGTTTTCCCAACAGACTGGACTGAAGAGAAATGATGAGCAACCTGTTATAGGTTGACGAAAGCAAAGATCGGTATTTATTTGGTAACATAAAAAGTTCATATTTGAGGTAAAACTAATAAATTACAAATATCTTCCAATACATTTTCCCACATAACATAACTTGGTGTCTGAGCAGGTAAATTTCATCCCTTGCAATAATAAGATGTTTTCAGATTCCATGATCTTAAGTTTCGTATACAAACAATTTTGAAACATATATGTCATAATATCCTAACGGTTAACGGGCTGTGGTTGTTGGTCAACATCTGGCGCCATCTTGTGGAGAACAATTAACACTGCAGCAGATAATTCAAGGTTTCAGCAAAATATGTCACCTTAATTGGTTCCCTTTGCTAATATTTATTATAGATGGATATTTTTTGTTTTCAAATCATACACATTTGGACCAGTTTAACTCATACTTACCCAAAAATGCTTTATTTTTCAAGATGGTTGTCATGGAGAATTTATTTTGCACTAAAATCACCAATTAGATGAATCCGTTTGGTGTTGAATCATAGCCTAAATGTTTTAAACACTTTAAAACAAGGATACAAGCAGAAGCTAAATATAAATACTGACACAAAGTCTGTGCAGCACATTTTCATCTACTCCAGTTGACTAATCCAACTGTTCATCCAACCAACAAACCATCCAACTGTTCATCCAACCAACAATCCATCCAACTGTTCAGTTATATATATAGAACCTGGGCCCAAAGTCTGTCTTCTTCCTCCGATGGTAAGTATATATATATATATATATATATATATATATATATATAATATATATATATATATATATATATATATATAATATATATATATATATATATATATATATATATAATTTCTAAATTTGTATAAAAACAAGTCAAAGGACTCTCTTGTGCGTGTACATTTCTCGTTTATACGAGGATTTGTTACAGAGTGGTAACAAATCCTCGTACCACTCTGTAACAAATCCTCATATAAACGAGAAATGTACACGCACAAGAGAGTCCTTTTCTGTATTGAACTTTGAACTGGTATCCTTGCAGCCGTAGCAATAGTTTGTGGAGAATTATCTGTTTAAACTGGGGTCGGAAAGGACTCGTCTAGCTCTGACTACCTTCGATCCAGAAGTTATGACCTTTTACAGTTGGGGGGCAATCCGCTGAGTAGCCCTCACAGCGACATAACCCCTACAACCACTCCTGTTAACGGTAGCTCCTCTCCTAAAATAACGGCACTTGTTAACGGCTAGATTAAATTTAGTGACTTAGATTTAAGTCCCAAGGTCATTATTTTAGTTTTGGCTAAAAGCAACCTATAAAACATTTCTACTTTTTCCTCCCAGAATCAAACTTCATAGCTATTTCACAACCATCAAAGAACTTTAAGGTGACTCATTAATTGAATGTCCACAACATCTTTTAGATTTTCTTAAATGCTAATTATTTTATTAGTAAGGCAATTTTGCAAGAGTCAGTACAGCTTAATTCACTAGCAGAAATAATCAAATAAGTAAAATCAATAATCTAGCCTATCTTTCCCTAATGCTGACACTGAGAGCTAAAAAAGGGAAACTTTGAGAGAGACGGACAGAGTTTGGCATTTTGAACCCCAGAACTGGCCTGATGATGAAGAAGGTGTTGCAGCAGCAGGAGGTTCCCAGTACAGGAAGAGTACTGACTTAGAGCGGCAGGTCTCGGGCATCAGGGTGACTTCCTCATGCGCGTAGCGGTCCTCAGCTTCTTGTCCTGCAGCTCTGTAGCTCCCTTCTCGTCTCACGATCTTTCTGGTCCCACGGAAGGAACACACCAGTTCTTCCTCTTTGCCTTTGTTCTTTGTCTTTGTCTTTATCTTCATCTTTGCCTTGGTCTTTATCTTCATCTTTGCCTTGGTCTTTGTCTTTGGGGTCTAAACCCAGCTGTTGAGAGAAGTGCGATTTGAAGCCACATGTTGCGGGGCTAACGGGTTGGTCCCCATGTGCAGAACAGTCTCCGGCTCTGTGGCCCCGGCTCTTCTTCAGCTGCAGAGTTCTTTGTCCATCTCCGTCTTGGCTCGAAGCTGCCTGAAGGATCCAACCAAAGATTCCTCTGTTGCACCCACCTTATAAAGGGTTTATCCACCTTTTGGTGCGTTTGCATTGGCTAGCTTTGTTGCTGTGCCTGTCTCATTGGCTGACTGCTTGGACAGATGATCTCATATCCATCACCCTGGAGACCTTATGACCGGATGTCTGTTCTAATGTCCCCAAGTTGCTCAACAGTTCCTCCTACCTCTGTTTCCTGCCCAACCTTTTCTTGAAGTTTAGCAATAAGGCTTTAGTCCTCCGCTATCCTATCAGTTCCCCTTTTTCCCCTGTCCTTCCACCTACCATCTACCTCCAACACAACATCAGTGACCTTTAATTACAGTTACAACATTTTACACCTTTTCCAGTTCAATGTCAAAATCACATTTATAACCTTTTAGTTTCTCTGATTTAACATTCATTTATAATGTTATAATAACCACAACTTATTAGTTACTCTTATTATAATCATAATGTGAGTTATTACAGACATTTCTGAAAAGAAACCAATAATAATCCATTATTGTAATTATCTGATATCATGTTACAGTTACTTGTTTCACCTTTAAGTACTTCCACAAGTGTAAGAGTAAGTGTAAATATTCTTATAATCAAATCAACATCAACCACTGGTTAAACCAATATTAATTATTGGCATAATTATAAGTCATTATTTTAAGTATTTTACTGTGGGTTTTATCCAATCTCTCAAAATGTTTAGATTTTATTATTTAAAAACCTTTAATGCTTTAAAATAAGGAATGGTCTGAACTATTTTTAGCCTGATGCAAGACAGAAACTTCCCCTTTATTAAGGAAATCAGCTTTTCCTGTTTCATGACTTTCTTTCTGCCTGACTATGATTTTTTATGATTAAATATAAAAAAGTAGAATTAAAGCAAAGTTTGCAGGACACAATAACAACACACACAACCAGATTCATTTATTACAGTCTGACTCTATTGTTGGGTCTTGATGTCACCTATGTCATTAATTTTAAGGTAATTTTATTTATTATTACTATTAAACTAAAATCTCCAGCATGGGGAAGTGGGATGAGCTCGACTTTTCTCGACAATGGTCAGTAAATAGTGTGAACTCTGATCCATCTATGAAATGTCGCCACTTTTCAACTGCCCACATTACAGCCAAGCACTCTTTCTCTGAGGTGGAATAATTACACTCTGCACCCCTCAGAGATCTAGACGCATAGGCAATGACCCGCTCGCCCTCAGGTGTCATTTGCACCAGTGCTGCACCGAGGCCAACATCACTGGCATCTGTGTGTATCTCAAACGGCCGTTGGAAGTCAGGTTGCATAAGTATAGGGGCCTCCACCAGGGCCTGTTTTAACTTTTCAAAGGCCTGCTGGCAGTCTGGACACCAGTCCCATTTGCTGTCTTTTTTAAGAAGATGGAATAAAGGTGCAGCTATGTCAGCAAAATGGGCAACAAATTTGTGGTACCGGCCCACTAGCCCTAAGAATCGCTGAAGCGATTTCTTGTCTGCTGGTTCGGGATAATTTGTGACAGCCAAGCTTTTACTTGCATCTACTTGCACCCCCTTCCCAGACACTATGTGACCCAAAAATTTGAGTTCCGATTGGAAAAAATTGCATTTTCCCAGATTGAGGGTCAAATTTGCCTGGTGTAACTTGGTAAAAACTGCCTCCAGATCTTTCATATGTTGTTCAGGTGAGGGAGAGAAAATGATCACATCATCAATGTAGACGAAACAAATTTTTCCTCTCAACTCTCCAAGCACTCGTTCCATAAGTCTCTGAAATGAGGCACTAGCATTTTTTAGTCCAAAAGGCATACATTTAAACTGATACAGCCCAAAAGGTGTTATTACAGCTGTCTTGGCTTTACTTTCTTTAGCCACTACCATTTGCCAGTAGCCCGATTTTAAATCCAGTGTGCTGAAAACTGAAGCTCCATTCATGGATTCCAGCAACTCATGAATCAGAGGCATGGGGTAGGCATCCTGGCGAGTTTTGGCATTTAAGGCCCTGTAATCCACACAAAACCTAAAGGACTTGTCTGGTTTTGGGACGAGGACCACCGGAGATGCCCACGAGGATTGAGAGGGCTCGATGATGCCATCTTGAAGCATTTTTTCTATATGCTCTCTGATTATCTGCCGTTTAAAGGGTGACACCCTGTAGGCTCTAGATCGAACTGGTATCTCATCTGTCGTGTAAATGTGATGCACTTCCAGGGATGTCTTACCCAGCGTATCAGTGCACACTGTTGGCCAGGCTTGCAGGAGTTGAGTAACTTCAGGGGTTTGTTTCAAAACCGCTGGTCCTCTCTTCGCTGGGAAGTCATCCGTGTCCTTAATGGGCAGAGCCATGATTAGACTCAGCGAAGATGAACTAGGACACCCAGCGGAATTGCTTGGTGGTGGAGCAATGAAAGGGTAAAACGAATAACCTCTGGGCCCCTTGATTCCATAGGTGTGATCACCTAAGTTGATGATGGTTGAAGTTCTTGTCAAGAAATCCAGGCCTAGAATAATGGGAAATGTGAGGTTAGTATCTTCAACCATGAACGTGTCTAACGACCACATCATGCCATGCCAGCAATAGAGAATAGTTGTTTTTCCCATGGCGCTGTAAGTTTTCCCATTTGCCAGGGCAAACCTTTGGTGGTCGGCTTGTTTTAAATGTTCATCTGCCCGGGCCATTTCCTGCCACTGGCTATGCCTCATTAGTGTAAAAGTGCAGGCTGTATCCAAGACAGCATGATATTTCTTATCTCTGATCTCTACTGGAACATATAAAAGTGAAGTCGCCAGCCTCGGCCCTCGTTGAACAACAGACACTACATCTGCTGGTCTTCTGAAGTTCCCTTTAGATGCTGGTTTTGCTGGAGCTTTGCCTTTGGATTTTTGTTGGTCCACCTTCCCCCAATAGGCCTTTGCTCCTGCACAGTCTCTTTCTACTTAGGACCCTACTGTAACCAGCTGATCCATGGTGGTGACAGTTCCTTGGAGGCAACCAGCCAGTTTAGGACTACAGTTATTTAGGATCCTTCTCACCAGCTCGGCTTCTGAGATATCAGGTTTCCACCTCAAGAACAACGCTCGGTAGTCAAAGGCGAAGTCTCTCAGGCCCTGCTCAGGCAACTGCACCATCTCTCGAAGTTTTTCATCCACCTCTGAGAGGTAATCTGGGGGGAGAAATGCAGCATAGAAGGCTTCCTTAAAATCCTTCCAGTTCTGGATTTGATTCTTGGCTACACACCACCAGCTGTGAGCGGGTCCTTTTAAGACACCGGTCAAAGCCCCAATTAATTCAGGGTCAGAGAGTGGTCTCACAGACAGGAATGTTTCATACTGGTCAATAAAGTTCAACACATCTGCTACCTCTCGTGCCTCTCCAAATGTGGGAAAGTCCATGTGGATGGGAGGTTTGGCATAAACTACAACCGTTCTACCAGAAGAGAGAGGTACAGCCATGTGAAGGGTAGATACTCCCCTACTAGTAGGCGGCATAGCTGGCAGCTCTTCAGAAAGCCCAGGTGCTGGTCGATCTTGGTCACCAGAGCATGTACTTTGATGATCTTCACTCTGCCTATATGAAGCCAGTTGTGTTGTATGGATGGTTGGTGGCCTCTGACCAGTTGAAGTATACACTACTGGAATCTGCACTGTAGAAGGTGCCATCTTAGGTGTCCTTTGAACAGCAGACAAGTCCAAATCACGTTCAGCCCTGATTAGGGGTCGGGTATTAGTAGATCGATAGGCGCGCTTCAATCTCTCTACCTCTACTCTCCACCTATCATCACGTCGATGTAAACACTGAACTAACTTTTCCTCAAACTCTCTTAGGGTTGTAATCATACGCTGTTCTAATGCTCGTAGGAGAAGTGTACAGCTCTTTCCGGGAGACTTAGTCTGGGTTCGGTCTCATCCCCTCTCCAAAGCTACTGATAAGTTTTCCTCTAAGTTAGCGCCTAAATGGTCAGGTCCAGCAGTAGTGAGGAAGCAACTGGGTCCTGTGAATTACCAGATACAGTGGACAGACCAGAATAGAAAGACGGATACAGTAAATGTGGTGAACTAAAAACCCTATTATGGATCCAGGTGCCTCTGGCAGGGGAGGGTGGGGGGGGATCTGTGACATCACAATGAAATAAAGTATCCTAAACAAAAAAAAAAAAAAAAAAGTTTACCTCCGAGAATAAAACATAGGGTAATGAAATGCACAGAATTTTTGTTGCATTTGTATGTACGCAAAGATGTCTTGTATGCATGTATTTTACTTGAAAAAGTCCACGAAGTAAAAATATATCTGGGTCACAACTTTTACCGGAACTGATAAAAGGAACAAGGGACAATCGGTTGAAAGAGGAAAAAAGGGGTGTGACAGGAGGCTGGGAAGAGGACGCCGAGTGACGAACCGGGGAGCTTAAATGACGAGCCCGGAGATACCTGAGTTTTTGGACTAAAAGCGTTGCCAGATCAACTAACAAAGGAGTCAAAATTCTTCTGGAGGCAAGATAAAGCCACACGAAACGACGACCGGTCCCGATGCGCTTGCGATCCAGGCCTGACAAAGGGAACCGCCCGGGTACACAAACGCCGACCCGGTGAGACCCTTCCATTTTTTTTTATTTATGCTTTTTTGTGTGCACGAAGACTGATAAACATATTTGGGCCCCAACGTTGTTTTTTTTGTTGCAACAAGAATTTTACTTTTTTGATCGCCTGATTATGGACTTTTCAATGGATTATTATTATTGATGAACGATTTATTTTTGTTGTGATTCATGGGCTGGGTTATAGATTTAGTTTTGAATGTGGGGTTGTTTAATTATACAAAATTAAAGAGTGACTGGTATAAGGGCATGATTCCAGGAAAACAAATGTGTGGTTATTAAATGTAGCGGGTCATTCGTAGCCGCATCCGTTAGATGACGTGTCCCCTCTTTCTTTTTATTAGAACCAAATTGTTTTTCTAGCGTTGATTAGTTTAAACTGCGGTCATACTTATTTCTAAATTTGTATAAAAACAAGTCAAAGGACTCTCTCGTGCGTGTACATTTCTCGTTTATACGAGGATTTGTATAAACGAGATTTATATATATATATATATATATATATATATATATATATATATATATATATATATATATATATATATATATATATATATATATAGAGTCACCAAAATGTGCACATAATCTGAATTCAGATTTACTAGTGATTTTCCTGTGGAAAACCACCAGGGTCAGAACTGGGTCCTAAACTTTTCTAACTTTACATAAATGATTTATTCAACGAATCTAATTTGTTAACATTTTTCTTTATTTGCTGATACATTATTTTGATCTGGGGCTGCACAGTGGCGCAGTTGGTAGAGGTGTTGCCTTGCAAGGCAACAGGGGCAGTTCGATTCCCGGCCCCGGTCTTTCTGCATGGAGTCTCCATGCATGCGTGGGTTTTCTCCAGGTACTCCGGTTTCCTCCCACAGTCCAAAAACATGACTGTCAGGTTAACTGGCCTCTCCAAATTGCCCCTAGGTGTGAGTGTGTGTGTGTGTGTGTGTGTGTGCATGGTTGTGTGTCCTGTGTGTCTCTGTGTTGCCCTACGACAGACTGGCGACCTGTCCAGGTGACCCTGCCTCTCGCCCGGAACGTTAGCTGGAGAGGCACCAGCAACCCTCCCGACCCCACTGAGGGACAAGGGTGAAAGAAAATGGATGGATGGATGGATTATTTTGATCTGGTGAGTTTTGAGCAGCAACAGTTTAATGGAAGGAGAATTACAAATATTAATGATGTGACAAAAATAGAATAGAATACTAAATTATGGAAAAATGTGTAATATTTAGTAAGAAAATGAAAAAAAAAATCAAAAATATCACTCAACAAGAAGTTATATTGTAATGCTTTTATTGATAAGGTAAAAGCTAGAATGTAAAAATCTATTGCAATATTTTCCACAATCAGTTTTTCTGAACATTAAATCACTTTACATGTTTTAATGTTGTTTCCATAAATGAATTATTGTGTGTTGATCTGGAGAAACTCCTAGAAAACCAACACAGAAGAAAATGATCTGAATTATAACTGAGTCTGATTATTTAATTTAACTAATGAAATATTTCTTACAGTGCAAACTTTAAAATGTTCTGATTTAGTAGAGATCAGAACAATATTGATTATTTACAAAGTCTATAATAAACTCCTTCCATGGTGTAAAGAAACATTGTTAGAAATGAAAGAAACAAACAAACTATAAACTAATAGAAAATGATTTACTTAGAATGAATATTAAAACAATTGTAGTTCAGTTAGAGGGATTTCTAGTTTGCAATAATTTAGTGAGGAGTTAAAACTGATTTTCCCTCTGAAATATTTGCTAAACAAATAAAATAAGGTTTGATTTTTTTTGTGAGTTTGTCTACAAACTTAGCTGGAAATCCAGCTAAGTTTGTAATTTAAACTTTAACTATTTTTATACTTGTCTTGTTTTTCCAGCTTTTATTGGAGAAATGAAAGGTGGCTATACTCTTAAATATATAGGTAATAGAAATAACGCATGGAGATGTAGTTCATGCTGCTAGGCCATAGACGAGCTGGAGATTTATTACACTACCACGGATTCCTCATTACAGTTTCATCAGTTCAATACTCAAAAATCTTCTCAACACAAAGTCTCAACACAAAAATCTCCCCGTATTCTTAACATCACCCTTTTTTATACACTCTCATCTTCATTGGTGTGAGTTGGATAGTTTCAACCAATGGCGTTGCTACTCTTGATTCTAACACGCCTTATACTGAGGACCTCATAACCTCAACATCTGTTCCTTCTCAGAATTGCCGACTAGACCAATTTATCTCAAACTGTTGATCTCATCTTGTCCAGACAGCCTTCTTTCCAAGTAATTTTTTAGTTCCATTTGCACTTTACATGCAAATGAAAGGAAGGGTTCAGGTCAGTTTAAACTAGAGAAGTGCCAAATCTTTTCGCAAAGAAAACTCCTTAAATAGTATTTCCACTCTTACATAATCCCCCATTCCGCTTTCAAGTGGGATCCTAATTAACCTTAGCAGTTGTTTTGTTAATTGCTATACTATGTTCACATGGCTTCCTGTGAACATAACTCTGTATATATACCTTAGAAATAAATATAAAATATATATTTTTATAAAAGAAATAAATGAATAGACAGTCATTCATCCTCACATTCTCTTTCATACTGTCTCATACATTCAGACTCACTCACATGTGTTCCTAGTGTGTTAACTATGTGTGGGCCACCCGTGTTGTATTGTATATAAATTGTATATAAGTTGTGTAACAAGTATGTGTAATGGTGTATGCAACAGTGTCTTCCCCATGAGTCTGTTTTATTCCAACCCAGTTCTGTTTCTTTCCACTTGAACCTTTTAGATCTTTCAACATCCCGTAAGCGCTTCTAGTTCAGGCATCAATTGTCCTTGAGCTCAGCAGCCCTTTGAATTGGTCATGGGTTCACTGGTCTGGGCGGCCTTGTGCTTAGTCCATCTGATGTTACCGTCCTTGGTCATCCATCTGTATACAGTCCCCAAGATCCATTTCCTCATAATAGGGATCACACAACACACAAGCAGAAAAATAACAATTAGTATTACTACCAGAGTTATTCCTATTTTGGCTGGCAGACCCATGCAGAGATCACTAAAGGGGCAGGTGCTCAAAAAAGGGTACATCTAACCGCATTCTAGGACAGAATATTAACAAAGTCTCTCAGCTTTCAAAGTTTAATAAACAGTGATAAATTACAAATTGTGAGATATACAATCAAAGCTAAGGAGAATCTCTGCATAGAGCATACAACTATGCATATTTTATTAGTAATTTCTTTCTGCAGGTCTATTGTGTTATAGGAAAGTATTGCAATATTCAAACCCGCAATTTAGCAAGATATGTAAATCAGAGCTGGACCACCAGACATATTTTGTGTTTACATAATTACACTATAAAACAGTTGCCTGTTTGCTGCACTTGCAGCAGAGATGAAGATGGTCCATTCAGGAAAGCAGAGCTGCATCAAACTTTAACCTGGAAATGCAGAAAAAAGAAATAAAACCAAAAGCAAATATTTAATTGTTAATATATGTCACCATGACAAAAGCCTACTGAGTTTTGCTTAAAAAACTTTTTTAAACATTTAAATCACACATTTATCTCATGAAGTAATTTTTTTTTTGCAAAACAAACTTATTTGTTAATGTCGGAAATCTTTTCTTAATATTCCAAGGTTTTGTTGGTGACTCAAAGTTTTGCTTGTGATTCTCACATGACGTCGTGGGCAGGGCCAAAATCACAACAAAAGATTTCTGATGTGTGCAAATAAATGTTTATGTTTGGCAAATAACTTTGAGTTCACAAGACAAACATAGTTATTTAATTAAAGTTTTTAAAACAAAACAATTTGTTTTTTTGAAAAGAAATCATTACAATTCCAAAAGTTTTGATTACAATTTTATTTTACTTAACTGAGGTTAGTTTTTTTTCCCACATTGAATAATTGGGAAAAAAACATAACTTCATACTCTGTGAATCAGACCCTGAACTTACTTAAAGTCTGGGTTGAGTTTGTTCCCTTCATTAATGACACACTTTTGTTACATTCATTATATCTATCATGGTAATTCAGGGCGAATTATTTTGAATTCTAAATGAATATCTTTGTTGGACTTTTATTTAAGTGCTATTCTCCTTCAAGACACATTTACCTAACACCAGAATAAATGAAATGTACATTATGCAGCAAAGGAAATTAGAAGATCGGACATATATCCATTATGGAGATGATCGGTTTTGGATGGGCGATGTGCCCCTATTGCATAATAAATACTGAAGAATGACTGATATTAACGGTACAGGGAAGAAGCTTTTTAGTTATCTAGCTTTGCTAGCAAAGTCATTAGCCAGCAGCTAGCTTATAGCACAACAACAACAGCCTAATGTCTGTATGATAAAAATACTGAATCGATAGATAAGAACAGTTTCTCCTCACCTGGTTGTCTCCTCCCCTCAGCAGTTCTTCAGAGAAAGGCAGACGCAGAGGCCTGTCAGTGTCTGTTGTATTTCATTACCTCTCTGCTTAAACCGCTATTCCGTGCTGAAGCAGAAACGATACTTCAACGTTTTCCGTCATCTGACAAGTAGCAAGTCTACTCCACTTTATTCAACAAAAAACTTTTTTTTTTATTCACCAAAAACTGATCTGTAATCTGGAACATTCGCTACGTTGAGCTCCAGTTAGCCGCCTTATCTCACTGCGCGAGAGGCAACTGTGTCATGCGTCACGGGCAAAAGGTCAAAGGTAACAAGGTGACCAGAGGGCTTATTATGTTGTACAAAAAAATAATAATAAAATAATAATAATAATTTTAGTACATGTTATGTGCCACAAGAGGGCTTAGAAAATAATAATACAAAAAAATAAATAAATAAAAATTGACCAAAAGGGCACTTAGGGCAAGGAGCAAAAAGGACAGGTGCTCAAGCACCTCCAGCCACCCGTCCCACCCCCTCTGCACGTGCCTCCATCCATCCATCTTTTCCTGGGTTTATGTTCTGTCATAAATTTATGAAAAAATAAACAAATTTCAAATGTTTGGTTTCTTTTCTCCCCATTTAACAATAAAATCAATGCTCACAATAACAGATGGATAATAACTGCTATTAGCTAGTAGGTTATAAACAGCAGGACTGGATTTAAACTGAAAAATGTTTGGGGTTTTTTATAAGGTCATCCAGTTTGAACCACATTCCCTAAACACAGAAAAGAAAAAATGGGTAAATAAGACATTAAAGAAGGCAGAAAATTTAGGATAATTAACACCTTATTGTATCTGATTTTCATTAGAAATGTAATTATAAAAAATGAAACCAATCAGAGGCTCCAGAATAATGAGGTTTTGGTAGCAGTTTCAGTTACAAACAACATTTTTATTTGAATTAAAATCTAATTTTAATCAGAGTTTTAGATGAAGATGTTGAATCAAACCCATTAGTGGTGAAAGTTAATCAAAGATCTGGTGAGTTTTAGAGACAGAAACATTAATGTTCTCATTAAAATCAGATTTCTTCTATGATTGGACAGAACTTTGGCTTCTTTGTTGGCAGAAATTATCGTATTGTTTAATTAAGCCCGACGGACCCAACGGCGGGTCCAGCTGTCATGTGACCTCGACTCGCTCTGTAAACAAAGACTCCACGTGCCTTTAAAAAAATTTTTTTTTATTATTTGCTAAAAAAGCTTTAATCTTTCAAAAACTATTCTGCATAAAGGTTTTGCCCAAATGTTAAGATTTTAGAGCTATTTAAAAACAGCTGATGAGATTTAAAGGTCCTCGGGCGATGACGCAACTGCCCGGAAAACCCCCGATCAGCTGATCATAACGGCCATTTTATGGCTTCACGAGATAGTGGAAAGACTCTCAGAGTATGGCACAAGATGTCGGCTATGCAAAATCATGAGGTATTTTCCGGAACCCGATCTAAATGTATGCGTAATTTATGCGGTCACGGTGCGCTCTCCGTGCGTTAGCAGGCGTGGTATACGGGAGTCTGAGCACGTGGAGTTATCTCGGTTCCGTGAGTTCAGTTTTGATTTATTTATGATAAATCGATCATAGCAGCAGAAACTGGACGATTTAGAGGCTTTTGAAGGCTTTTGAACAACAACGGTTTTTCGATTTGCTACGAGTGGAGCTAGCTCTTCTGATAGCTGGTGGGATTCGGACGAGGAGGAAGAGGAAGAGCCGGACACAGCTGACAGACTTGATCTCGGTGATGTGTAAGTTTCCCCCCGCAATTTCACACAAAATATTTGATGTTTTGGTTCTATTTATTTATTAATTTCAGTGATTATATGCTTGTAATAACGGCAGGAAGTAAAACCATGTGGTTATTTGTTTATTTATGTTTTACTAAAATATGTTTTATTTACTAGTAAGGATTTCATGTTTACTTTGGTTCATTACTTTGTAATAAACCTCTAATTCTTCAAATACTTTATTTTTATTTATAGTCAAGTGGAAGCCGAACCATCAAGCTCGGGTGACGCTGAACCTCCCCCCACCTCTCATGATTCTTCACCTTCTTTGAGGTAAGATGTCCATTTTTTTGGTGGTGATGGTGGTGGTGGATTTTCAAAATTGTTTATTTGCTCTTTTAAATTATTCAAAAAGTATTTTTGACTGTTTTATCTTGTTTCAATAAAAGTTTTCTATTTGGAGTCAAAGAAAGAGCTTTCACATCATCATTATTATACATATTACACTGTGCACAATGGTACATTTTGCATATAAATGGGGTAAATGTCATGACCAATGGTTATATTATATGTAGAAAGTGTCATTAGATGGTAATAAGCTATTTAATTTTAACAAACCCCCAGTATTGATGTAAAAAACACATTTGGCACAGTTTGGTGACATTTTGGATAAATGTGCCAAAATGGCCTCTCCGCCTAAGAAATTTCTCACTAATACCATTCTAAAATAAATATGATTCATCTGATTGAGTCCAAATTTGGTATACTTTTACACAACATTTAGATTTAAAAGTCTGTACTACTTTTTTGTGTTACAAATACTATTTTGGTAGTGTTTTCAATGTTTATTTCAAAGAAAATTTTGGCGAGGTTAAAAAAATGCAAAATATTTTGTATTTTGTCCCTAATATTTCAGGCAGGGTCAAAGCTACAATGGTGCTGACACCAGAAAACCATTCTATGACATCTTACCTTTACAGAGGTACCAAAAGTTTCTTATTAAATCTAATAGCTGTGAGGCTATAAGTGATTTACTTTTGTGTGTTTTTGTCAGGCGGAAATTTATTTATACCCCTTAGGGTGTAAGAGGTTAACCCAGCATTTAAATGTCCCTTTATTTTTCTTTTATTTGAGAGTTAAAGTATTTTAATGTGGTGGTTTGAGGCGGACCGAACTGGCGACCGATCCAAAAGCAGGAAGTGGACCACAGCTCGAGGATGCTCCTATTATCTGGAACTATTATGTAATTTCAAATGCAATCACAAAAATAATTTTTAAAATTATATTTTAATGCTCTTTGTAGTAAACATATCATCACATTTTATCCATCAACTGATTTAACAGTTTTTTCTTCAATCAGAAGTAAAAACGGAAAACTGTGAACTGTTGGTTAGTAGCACTTTAAAAGAGAAAATAAATTGTTCTGGAGGGAATTATTTGCAAAATCACGGATACAGAACATATCTATATATTTCATCCTCCACTAGATGGAGCAAACGGAACAATATCGTCACAATTTGCCAAAACTTTATCTTTAGTTATGGACACAACATGAACGTCTCTATCAAAAACATTTGATTACACTGAATTTTAAAGTCCAGACCTGGAAAAGTATTTGGATCCAGAAAATAACTTTATCTATAATATTGTTAACAAATGTTGCTACAATTCTACTCAGCAATACAACTCGACTGTTAAAGCAGATCATACATTTTCCATCTTTTCAGCAGCAGAAGCTTATATGTTAATTTGAACAGAATCAAAGTTTGTCTAAGCCAGTTCATTAAGCCTTTCAGTGTTTCTGACTGTTTCTGAAACCTGGGTTAAAATCAAGACGGACTTTTACTAAACGGTTAGGAAATTAGTTATACAGAACAGAAAGACTGGCAGGAGAGTAGCTGTATATGGAAAGCAACCTTCGATATATAATACTGGAAAACATGACTAAAGTGGTAAAATATATTTGGAGTGCTTAACAGTTGAAATATATATGGATTGAAATAGAAATGTAATTGTTAGTTACATGTATTTGGTCTTTTTTAATCAGTGGTGTTATGTGCTGCGGGCACATTATTATTCTGACTATTCTTTTCCTTGTTTTCTTATAGATTTTAGTTGAATGACCTTTTGTTAATCTAGTTTGGAGTTTGGATAAATTCCTTTTTGTTCACGTAATTATGTTAATTTGTGGCACTGTTGGTCCGCCTTTAAATAGGCTGGCTTTTGGCATGTTGGGAGCGCCATCATCCTTTCCGAGCTCCGCCTTTTCCACTCGTCCCACTTGCTCCATCCATGCGGTGCGCGCACGTCCCGTCGCTGTGGGCCGCAGCTGACTCTCCAGACAGCCATGCGGTATTTTTGTTAGCTTTTGTTTGTCTTTTTGTGATTTTGGCCTGGTGTGACCGGTTGTCCTGTTTTCGATCTTTCTTTTGATTAGATTCTCTTTTTGCTTTAGTTCGGTACCAGTAGGGGCTTCGACGGCCCTGTATAGGGTTGGCCCCCTGCTGTACCGTTTTGTTCCGTTGGATCGGCTCACCAGGTCCAACTTTATGTTAATACTTTGGGGTTTTGTTTTTTCTTTACTTTGGGAACACGGGATTTGAGGGTCTTAACATTATTTTCTTCACAGAAAATCAGGAAAAGCTGAATTAAGAAAATCAACGTGAAGAAAAGTTATAAATAAACATTTTGTTAAACCCTTCGCCAGGCCAGCGTCCTAGGTCCAACTTTGTCTGCCAACGACAGATTGATGAGATCCGAACAGACAAAACGAACCAACAGAAACGTGAGTAAAAATAGCTGTTCGGGTTTGAGTCCCAAGGAAGGAGAGGTATATTTAGAGCCCCTCTCCGGATGAGGAAATCTCTTTGACCCTATAAAGCCTGGCCCATCAATAATAGTCTTAAAGCAAGAAGAATAAATAAATAAATAAATAAATAAATAAAATTTGCCAGGTCATTTGTTTTACATAACATATAGGGTTAAGGGATCCTCGCGTAGGCAGGGAAAGGAAAGAGAGGTATTTTAGAGCCCCTCTCTGGATGAGGAAATCTCTTTGACCCTATGAAACCTGACCATTAAAAAAAAAAAGTCAGAAAATTCTAATCTTTTTAGAACTAGGATGATCTTCATGAAGTACAAAACCTAGGGTTAAAGGGATAGGCAGGGAAAAGGAAGGAGGGGTAATTTAGAGTCCCCCTCTGGATGACGTGGCCCTTAAAGGGATCCTCGCGTAGGCAGGGAATATTTTTTTTTGTGTGTGTGTGTGCAAGTGTGAATGGTGCTCAACATTGAGAGTAAAACTTTCTGTCCTCGGAATTAGAATCCTAGGTGAAGAACCGGACCAGAACTAGTCTGGCCTAGAAGACTGTTCTTCAGGGGACATTAAGCGCTCACTTAGAGCACTCTCTTTGAAGAAAAAGCACAAAATACCAAGCCATTATAAGCTAATTGCAGTACTGAAATAATGGGAAATAAATGTTGTAATTCCTCACTTGCTGAGGATCTAAGGAGGGATGAAAATTACGCTGTCCAGACTTCGTGGTGGCATGACATACATGTCAAAATGGAAAAAGAGCAGCACTTAAAAACTTATTTGTAAAACCAGAAGATAATGAACCCAATGCAGGCAGAGAAAAGGCCATAACATTGCAGGGAGCGCAGGCTCCTGCAGCCACCCACCCCCAGCCGCTGCTGCCGTTCCGTCTGCCCCAGTCCCAGCAGACAATAAATCAAGTATTTCTGCTATTATTGTTTTCATATAGATGATATTGAAGAATTAGAAACTTCTGCCTTGTTCCAAAGCCCCCGTAGGGGACGAGGCAGAGGCAGTCAGAGGGGAGGGAGACCCCTTAATGGGACCCCAAATAATCCTCCAAAAGATCCAGAAGGTTGCTGGAACTGTGGTGATTTTGATCACTGGGCGAAAGAATGTAAAAAGAATAGATGGAATAACAGAAGGGGTGGTGGAGGAAGAAGACGGCACAGGCTAAACTCCTCAGCTTGATCAGACTCTACCACACCCCAAAAACACAAACCACCAGACCAAATTGATGAAATGCTAGAGACATGTGCATGCAGTTTGGGACACGTTAAGTAAAACCATAAAAGAAATTGAATTCCTGTAAGAAATCAGTGGATGCAAAATAATTTTTAATGTTACTAAAAAATTTGGTTTAAACCTCACAAGTGAGAAATAATTTGTTTTAAGAAATACTGATGTTTGTTTTGTTTTTCTTTTTGAACATTCCTACACCTTTAAAGAAAAACCAGTAAAGAGAGGTCTCACTGAAATAAAAACATGGGAACAACTTCTTTGTATGCTAAAAGTGGAATCATGACTTTCCTGAAGGAGGAGAAGCAGGAAAAATAAAACTAAATAATAAAATTCTCCTCAGAGAACAATGTTTAATGTATAGCATTGTAATTAGATTATAAAACCAACTTGGTGAAACGATCCTCTGGCTTCTATCTGGAGGGGTCAGCGGTCAGAGTAAGGTACCGACCTGGACATTGTCCAGCCTCGTAACTCTTAGGCCTTGAGAGGAGGGCTGCCCGCTGACTTCACAGTCTGCAGCACTGAGATCAACAAATTTAGAGAAATCCATTGTTCTCTGGTGAGACGTGTCTTAGATGAAGTTAACTTAAACGTACATTCTACATTTTACAAGTTAATGGTGAACATGATGAAAGAGACTACAGCTTTTAACATGTTTCATGTTTATATGTGTTTGAATAAGGAAATGATTTATGACTTCTTAAAAAGTTGGATAATAAGTGGCTAAAAACTATACGATGAAAAGAAAAGAAAGTTATATGGAAATGTTTGTGTATAAAGAGGAAAAAAAAAAGAAAAAAAGAAAAAAAGAACACAGAAAAGCAAGCAAACACTAATTGACTCTTATTTGCTTCTTTCCTTTTCCTCTGTCTGAGCCTCGCTGCGCTGCGTCTGACCTCTGACCTCAGCTCAGACCTGTCCTGCCAATCAGATGACGTTCCTCCTTCATCACCAGCCAGTTGATGAAGAAGCGAAAAAGGACAGGACGATTTCTACCACCTGGACACTGAAGGCACTAAAGTGTCCACTGGTCCTAATTCCTTGACATCTGGGAACTGCCATGCAGCAAAACTACGTACTGTATGGAGTCCTGCTAGACGTTTGGAAAAAGAAAGCAAACTGAACTGTTTGCCGCTTGTTTCATTGGTGGACAAAGGGACGGTCTGGACAACTTATAAATAGTCCAACATCGGCAAGTTGGACTGACAGGGAGCAGGAGAAGAGACAGAGGGGGACCAGCTGCAGCGACGCCAGCAGCAGGAGCCGGAAGCGAGAAGGGAGACAGAGGAAATGCGAGATAAGTTATACACACACACTGCTGTGACACACACTGCTACTGTAATGAGGACTTGCTTGCTTACTTACTAGCAGGTAGGAATTATCTAGCTAGAAAAGGACATATTGAAGGCTTTTAGGTACAATGTTAAATAAAATCGTCCACTTTGTACCCGTTAACTCAGTCCTTAACAGAAGGACCAGTGATCTTTCAGGGTCCACAAGCCATAGGTTGGGAAGCTGTGAAGAGAAAACTACAATCACTAAAAGCTTAGCAATGAACTAACAGACTTAGGCTAAAATATGATAAACAATAAGCACCAAAGAAAGCAATAAGAACAGACTGGAAGTTTGACTGATAAAATTTTGACTGACTGCAAATCTGTTTTATGTTTCTGTTAGTGTCGCTTGTATGTGGAGGTGATTCTGAGGAATTAAACAAACTGTACTCTAGAACTGAGTAACTAATCAAATTATTAATCATTTACTTTAAAAAATAACATAAAAAATTACACTGTCAGTTGGACCGAAATACAAAGTTAAGGACAATTTGATATCTTAAGCCACTCTAGTGGATGTAATTAGTTACTCCAAACTGATGATTTTGAATTAAAGCAATCTTTTCTAGACTAAAGTTTAAAACTTTTAATCTAGGGTTGATTAATTGATGATTGTTAAATTTATAAAGAAATGGAAAATTAGAGGATTTGAGGTTTTGGTTTAATTTCAGGATGGTCGTTTTTATTTAAAAACAGTTATGCTTTGATGAATTTGATAACATCTACAGGGAAACCAGTCACCCATGCATCCTTGCTTAAGAATCTTTTGCAGGCCATACATTTACCAGCTGAACTAGCAGTTTGTAAGTGTGCAGAGCACACCACGGGACAGAATGAGGTTTCAAATGGCAATAGATTAGCTGATAAAGTAGCAAAGGAGGCTGCAACTGGGAAGCATGGGGGAGACAATTTCTCAATACAGACAGAAGATCCTCAAGTGATAGACAAAGCTGTGTTAAAAGACATGCAAGATAATGCTCCAAATGCAGAAAAACAAATGTGGATAACTAAAGGGGCGACACTGAATGATGATAACATTTTTTTTTCAGTAAATAGAAGCCGGTCCTTCCAAACTCTCTATTTAGAGCGGCAGCGTTTTTGACACATGGACAATGTCATGTGTCAACAGGGGGGATGATCTCTATGCTACAACAGCATTTTACCACATATGGATTAAATTCTTACTTAAAAATTTTTGTACTGCATGTCCAGTTTGTGTCAGAAACAATCCTCAAGGAAACATTAGACCAAGAAGAGGAAGTTTCCCAAAACCCTCATCCATTTCAAACAATGCATATGGACTTTATTGAACTCACACAAAGTGGACCACATAAATATTGTTTGGTGATGATTGATGCTTTTTCTAAATGGGTTGAAATAGTTCCAGGAGAGCATGCAGATGCTTTGACAGTAGCTAAAGCTATATGTAAAACTATTATTCCAACACATGGCATCCCACAAACTATTTATAGTGACAATGGGCCACATTTTGTAAACCAAGTAGTACAAAACATGGCTACTCACTTAGGAATGACATTAAAGAATCACTGTGCCTACCACCCCCAGAGTGCAGGATTGGTGGAAGGAACCAATGGTACTGTGAAAAGCAGATTGAAGAAATGCATGGAAACTACTGGCAAGCCAAGGCCAGACTGTTTAGATTTGGTAAAACTATATATATGAGAATTACACCCACACAGGAAGGGTTAACACCATTTGAAATAATTCATGGAAGATCATATAGATTACCTATATTTCCTTCAGATTTACAGAAAGCAGATAAGGAGCAAACTTTGGTAGATTATATGATCAGAATCCTGAAACAGAAAGAGGTGTTAAATGCAAATTTACTGCCGTCTGACTGTTCTCCTCTACAGGAAATAAATAAAACCACCCCCATCCAGCCAGGAAACTGGGTCTACATAAAGGTCATCAAAAGAAAGTATTGGACCAGCCCATGCTGGGAAGGACCCTTCCAGGTGCTGATGACCACACCAAACAGCCGTAAAGATTGCAGCTGGAGACACCTCAGTCACTGCAAGCTGCAGGGAGTGGTGAACCCCTAAGTAGGCGGAGGGAGGAAGACCGGACTTCAAAGGGGGGCTATTTTTTAGGGTAGCTCGTCTCAAACCCGGTGAAGAAACGCTTAAGATTCCCCCGTCTTTAGGTTGGGGGTTTTGACATCTCTGTGTGCCGAGCAGCAATGGAGACTCCATATGCCAGATGGATTTTCTACTGCGCTGTGACTGCAGCGTGTTTGATGTTTGGAGGAGGAAGTGACATCACTTCCACCCACATGACTATCAGCACCAACCTGTGGTGGAAACTAATGAATAGAACCACGTACGAGGGACATGCTGTGAACTGCTACGTGTGTGCGCACCTGCCGGTTTCTATTCACAACTCAGGCCTCCGACCAGGTGATATTACTGACAACAAACAGATGTGTCTCTATGTTCTAAGCACCAGACCACGGCGCGTCCCACCCCTAAGGGGAGACAGAGCACGCGAGAAGGACTATTCAGCTGACCTCCGAATGGGAGAGGCGGTGCAAGGTCTGTTTGGATTTTTAAATTGTTCACTCGCAGACGATGTACTTCCTTTTTCATCATCTCAACAAACTGTATGGAAAATACCAGAGATTATTTCATTAGCAGGAGCTAAACCAGGATCTCTGGGGAACTGTGTATACAATAATGGACATGTTATTCTAGGGACGTTACCTTGAAACTTGTGTAACAAAGTTTACACCTACTGCGAAACGACACTGGATTACATCAACTGCATTGCCTGCAGGGGTCAAAGGATGACTCCACACTGCAAAGTCTGGAAGGACAACCCAGACTGTGACAACATGCTTCAGGAGAGGAGTTTCAACATCACAGATCGGATGACAGGAGACAACGCTGTGCAGTACCATAGTGCCAGGAGACTATGGTTCACAGGTGACGGCAGACTGGTACTTCTTGTGAGGAAATGGAGCTTACCTGCCCGCTCCAAGCATGCAGTTATGCCAGAGGCCTCACTACAGACACTGGAGTTCCTTGGGAATTCAGGATTTGGACCGGAGGTGAAAAGTTCATGCAGAGCATGTTTCCAGGAGTTGGATTAGGAGAGGTTCGAAGCCACGTTAAAATCAACAGATATGGATTACTGCGACTCATCAACAGCACACACCAGCTGGCAAATGGCACCATGAGAGAGCTGACTGAACTCAGAAACATGGTTATGCAAAATCGTGTTGTGCTTGACCTGCTCACAGCCTCTCAGGGAGGTGTTTGTAAAATTATTGGCCCAGCGTGCTGTACATTCGTTCCTGACGAAACAGGAACTGGAGGAACCATTTCTGATGCTCTATATGAGCTGGAGGATCTTAAAAAATATGTGGAGAGTGGAACACGCGGCTCATCCTTTTTTGATTTGTTTTCATGGCTCATGTCTGGTCCATGGTGGACTTTACTGTTAAAGCTCGTGACACCTATTCCGATTGTTTTGGTTCTGTTCTGTCTTTTTACATGTTGCATTATTCCTTGTCTACGAAGTGATGTTTAGAACAGTTAACACAACTGTTGTCAGCTATCAGCTAGCAAAGGCATCCTATGAGACAAATAGAGAGGACTTGTTTTGAGATTCTGCTGATTTTCTGTGCAATGATGATGTTCTGTAATCAATAAACAGATTAATTCATTTGCTGAATGATTCCTACACCAAAAATGTGTAAACAAGTGGTGTTAGGGATGAGAAAAACTGCATTTGATTTTTTGCTGTTTCTTTCTTTTGTTTATTTCATTTATTCATTATGTTCATTGTGTAATTTTTATGTTTAGACTAGGTCAAAAAACTCATTTTGCATTTAATAATAATAATAATAATACATTTTATTTCAAAGGCGCCTTTCTGGCACTCAAGGACACCGTACAATAGTAAAAAAAAAACTGTGACAGAAAAAAATAAAATGTAACAAGTGAAAGTAGATAAAATAAATAAAACAAAACAATGTATCTATATAAAACTATGTAAAATCAGGCAAACCAATTGTGTCATGTGGAAAAGGCAGATCTAAAAAGGTGTGTTTTGAGTTCGGTTTTAAAATGTGATAATGACTTTATGTTTCTAAGGTATGGTGGTAATGAGTTCCAGAGTTGGGGAGCAGAGCGACTGAAAGCTCTGCTCCCCATGGTGGTGAGACGGGCAGAGGGGACAGTGAAATGGATTGAGGAGGATGATCTGAGGGAGCGAGAGGGAATGGCAATATGAATAAGATTTGAAAGATATGGTGGGGAGAGATTGTAAAGGGCCTTGAAAGTGTACAGAAGAATTTTGTAATCTATGCAGAACTTGGTGGGAAGCCAGGGGAGTCTCTGCAGGACAGGAGTGATGTGGTGCATGGATGGGGTTTTGGTAATGATACGGGCAGCTGAATTCTGGACCAGTTGGAGCTTATGAAGAGATTTCTGGGTGAGACCAAACAGAAGGGAGTTGCAGTAGTCCAGGCGTGATGTCACAAGACAGTGAACAAGGATGGCAGTGGAATGGGGAGTAAGGGAGGGGCGGAGGCGGTTGATGTTGCGTAGGTGAAAATAAGCCGAGCGGGTAATGTTATTACTGTGAGACTGGAAAGGCAGGGTGCTGTCAAGGATGACACCCAGACTCTTTACCTGAGGGGAGGGATAAACGGGACAGTTATCAATTACAAGACTGAAGCTTTTGATTTTGGCCAGAGTAGATTTGGTACCAATGAGAAGAACCTCTGTTTTATCACTGTTAAGCTGAAGCAGATTTGAGGAGAACCAGGATTTTATTTCAGTCAAGCAGTCAGTAAGTGAAGACGGTGGGAGGTTGGAGGCGGGCTTACTGGAAACATAGAGCTGGGTGTCATCCGCATAACAGTGGAAATCAATGCCATACTTGCGAAAAATATTGCCAAGGGGAAGGAGATAAATAATGAAGAGAAGGGGCCCTAAGACAGATCCCTGTGGAACTCCTGATGTGACAGAGGAAGGCTGGGAAGAGAAGGTTTTGATCCGAATGAACTGAGTGCGGCCAGAGAGATATGATTTAAACCAGTTTAGAGGAGTCTGAGTGATACCAATAGAGGAAAGTCTGTTGAGTAGGGTAGCATGGCAGATAGTGTCAAACGCTGCACTCAAATCAAGTAGGATGAGAATGGACAGCAAGCCGGAGTCAGCTGCCATAAGGAGGTCATTGGTGATTTTTATGAGAGCTGTTTCTGTACTGTGGAGGGGACGAAAACCAGACTGAAACAGTTCATACAGGTTATTGTTGGATAAATAAGTGTGAAGTTGGGATGCTACTATCTTCTCAAGAATTTTGGAGATGAAAGGCAAGTTGGAGATAGGACGGAAATTATTCAGATTATAGTGATCAGCACCAGGTTTTTTTAAGATAGGGGTTATGGCAGCAATTTTAAATGAAGCAGGAACTGTTCCAGTGGAGAGAGAGGAGTGAATAATGGCAGAGATAAGAGGGAGTATGGATGGGGCACAGGCTTTAACCAGGACTGTGGGAAGAGGGTCTAGCAGACAGGTGGACGACTTGGATTTGTGTATAAGGGTTGTAATTTCTGATGTTGTTGGGAGCTGGAAGGAAGAGAAGGAGTGGGCTGAAGGAGAAAGTTCAAGAGTAGGACAGGGGAGGGTTGTGAGCTGAGATGCTGGTGGATCTTAAGAATTTTACTGTCAAAAAATGACATGAGGGAATTACAAAAATCAGTTGAACACAAATATGAAGGTAGAGAGTCCGGAACTTGAATGATGTTCTTATAAAGTGAGAATATTGACTTGGTGGAGCCTTCATTTGAACAGATTAAACCAGTGTAGTAAAGGATTTGGCTTGAGTGATACAGTCCTTATAATGCAATATGTGATTTTTGTAAATGTCTTTATGAACAACTAGTCCAGTTTTCCGGTGGAGCCTCTCAAGTTGCCGTCCTTTGGCCTTCATGAGCCGAAGTTCAGGAGTAAACCAGGGGCAGAACGAGCAAAAGAAACAGATCTGGTTTTTAACGGAGCAAGAGAGTTGAGTATTGAGTGAAGACCAGTGTTGTAATGTGAGACCAGGTCATCAAGGGTGGTTGAATTTAGAGTTGAGTATATATTGTCCATGAGTGAATTGACGCCGAAGGAGAGAGAATTTAAATTAATATCCTTAATGTTACGGAAGGAGATAAGACGGGAAAGCTTAGTGATTGAGAGAGGGAGAAAAATATTAAATGAGAGGAGGAAATGGTCAGTTATGGCAAGTTCATCTGCTGTACAATCAGAGGGGGAAACACCAGAACAACAGACTAGATCCAGGACATGACCCTTAGAATGAGTGGGAACATTGATGAACTGCTGGAGACCAAAGCTCTGGAGGCAGGATGAAAAGTCTTTAGTCAGAGAACTATTGCCATCGTCCATGTGAATATTGAAATCACCCAATACTATGATGTTTGGTGAGAGGGTTGACAGGTGAGTGAGAAGAGCAGCAAAGTCATTCAGAAAGTCACTGTTAGTTTTTGGGGGGCGGTAGATGGTTGTGATGACGGTGGGGGTAGGTCCAGAGAGCTGACACACAGTTGATTCAAACGAAGAGAAGGTGGGAGCAGACAACGGCGAGACTTTCCACTTCTCGCGGTGAATTATCGCGAGACCTCCTCCCCGGCCGGTGCCACGGGGTTGACAGATGTAAACAAACCCCGGTGGAGTAGAATCATTGAGCTGAGAAAAGTCATTAGGTTGTTGCCAAGTCTCAGTCAAGCATAGGAAGTCAAACTTACGGTCAGTGAGGAGATCCTGGATGAGATGTCCCTTGCCCGTGAGTGAGCGGATGTTAAGCAGACCGAAGTTTACAGAGGAGTTATCAGACTTTGCAGGAGTGTTAGCTGACCGGGCTAGGCTAGCTAGCACGCTGCGGTCAACAACCCGGATTGGGAGCACGCCGGAGACGACGAGAGGTAGACCAGATGGATTGTATGGGTTTCGACGTGTCCTCTTGGAAGTTCCGACGAGACCCGCGGTGGATGTATTTCCGGCGTGGTAGGAAAGTTGCATCCGAGATGAGTAGTGAAGCAGGGGGAAGTGCAGGTAGATGAAACCGCAGCCGGAGGAGCTCAGCAGCAGAATACTGGATCTGACCTGTAACAGGTTGTTGAAAGAGTGCCAGGAGAGTCCAGAAAAGCACAGCCCAGATATATATCCTGCTAGTTGGCATTGTAGAAGAGGAGTCGGCAGCCTGGACAGGTGAGCAGCAACAGGTAAGACTCAGGTAGTAGATGAGAGCAGGAGAGTGGAAGCTAGTCCATGTACACACGCAGTGTTGTCAAAAACGGCGATTTAGCTGAACAGACAAAAGTTAGTCAGCCTGATTAGTGCAATTGCATAGTCCATTAGGTCACAAGACCATAAACTAAGTTAATTTAACCGGCGAGCAGCGGCAGCAAGTCGCGCCAGCATTCACTCTAAAACCGGAAACGATTTTTTCCAAGCAGGATATAATATTGGTTCTATTTTATTTCCTTTCTTTTCTATGCTTGGCTTTTGACTGCAGTTTATACACATGGTAAAATGATAAAAAGGGGGAATGATAGGGATTTTTTTGTATTATCATTTTGTTGTTACTATTAGTTCATATTCAGTCTAATGTTCGCCAGTTTAAAGTGTTCTCTTCTTTAAACTGTATGTGTGAACTGACCTAGAAGTCACAGCTGCCTGTTATCTTCATGTGAAACAGTTTGACCGAGATTTGAACCGGGCTCAGATCGTAGGCCAGATGTTAAATTGTTTTACGACCTTTGCTGTGTTTAGGTAAAATGTTTTACGACCTCAGCTGTTTCCTCTGCTGTCTTATCTTGCCTTTCCTCCCTCTTTGAAGTTTGATAATAAAAGAAAAGCTGTATCCAAAGATTGGCAGAACGCTCTGTGAACGGCTCGTAGGAGCAGCTCACTGTGTCTTCTCCTTCTGCAGATGCTTGGCTAAAAACTCATATACGTTGTCTGTGGTTCTCTTTTTCCATGTAGGTATCAGAAAATACCTAACAGATACATTTGTTTTTGTTAGCATGCACATTTAGCATATGTACTTATATCAACCTATATCAACGTATGTGCATATGTGTCTGTCCCCTGGCCATGGGAATAGCTTCATCGTTAAGTCCTAAAGTATAATAATGAACAGAATATGTATGTGCATGTGTCAGGGGACACTTTACGACATTAATTCCTAAAGTGTAATAATGAACAGAATGTGTGAAACACCCATACACGCACATACATGTGCATGTGTGGCTGTCCCCTGACCATGAGTATAACTTGACCTTTGAGTCCTGAAGTGTCAATAACGGACACAATGAGTGGGTGTCTGTTCCCCGACAGTGAGTGTAACTTGATCGTTAAGTCCTAAAGTGTCAGTGTTGGACAGAATGCGTGTGTGAACTGTGATGGCCAAATCCATGGCCACACTTTGAAGTCAGAAGTTGGTAACTCTTATGCACAATTTATTTTTTTCATACAAACACAACAACACTTTAGTTTCAATAAAACATTTATTAGTGGATTTGGATACATTTGTTCTTTTTGTTATTGTGCACATTTAATTAACGTGTATTTATATCAACTTTAAGTTTAATTTGCTTGCTTAAGACTAATTCTTTGTTTATTTTGCTGGTACTTACCTGCCTTAGAGTGGCCAGACAAAAGATGGAGGCCAAGGCTCAGCAGGCTTAAATACTGATTGGACTGCACCACTAGTTCCTGCTGGCAGGGGGAATTAGTAGTTTTTGTTCAGATACGTTTTTTATTTAAGTAAATATTAGTATTTAAAGTTTAATATTTTTGATTTTCATTTTTGGGTCTTTAGTTTAGCCAAACTTAGCTGTACTGTTAGCTGATTTGTGTAATTTGTAATTGTTTTATGTTTAGTTACCTCTATTGTGTCTTAATTGATCTGATCAGCCGGTCTATATAAACCCCAGTGTGTCATTTCATTATTAGATCAGTTATGTTTGTTTGTGCAGCCAGTTTGTTTACACTTTTGCCTGAGTACACTTTTGTTTCTTTGACCTCTTTTATGAGCTCAGTTTATCTTTTTGTCATTTATAATCTTTGGGTTATAATAAAAAAACAATATTTTTCTAATATATCTTGTGACTCCTCTTGTTTTTAACTCAGTCCATCACACCTACATTCAGCTTTATTCAACTAAAGGCTTACAAAACAGCAAATTAGTGCTTTAGAATTTAGGGGAAGTTAAATGTGGAAAAAAGTTTTCAAAGTTAGCAAAAGCACTAACGGTGCTAATTATTAGATTAGCAGAAGTGTTCCCCTCACATCTCTTTCTTGTTGTTAAATTATGAACCTAACAGAGGCAGTGACACCTCAGAGCTCTACATGTTGTTCTTGGTTCTTTAAAACGTTTTTGATTAGGTAATTTTGATGAGCAAAACACTTCCTGGTTTCTCAATTTGTGTAAACTGGCTCTATGGAATCCTGAAACTGTAAAATGACTGTTTCATGTAGTATTTCCATAGACTGGAGTATATGTGGCCTCAACAAATTGTACACTGCATCTCTACTGGAACTGATCCAAAACGTTTCATCTTAAAGTCGTTTTCCCATCTCACAGTTTGATATATTTGGTTTCATTTGGGACCAAAATTTCAACATGTGATACATTTCCAGCCTCTGCGGGTCACTTCCAAACTGCACCGAGTCAAACCGACCAAATCTTTTCAAAACTCTGTTCCCCTCTTCGCCTGTGGGGGCGCTGCACCAAGAACTACTGAAGTAAACAAAACGGAAACATCTGAAGAAGACACAGCGCGAAACTTCATTGTTCATGAAATTCAAATTAATAATAAAAATAAAATAACAGAGTGGGGTCAGATTTTAATGGTTGAATAATTTATTTTGTTTTTAGTAAAAAGAAAGAACTATGAGATATTTCTCCTGCTAGCTTTAGATTCGTTTTGGTTTTCATTACCCAGAATGCTCTGTGTTGTAGTTTCCTACCTGCTGTAGGAGAAAGAAGGAAAGACAGATAAAGTTGAGATTTGGACAGACAGGATTTAACTATACACTTTAATATTCAAAACCATAATATGGGCAAATGCGATCACTGGAAAATATGAAACAACAGAGCATGTTGTATTAGAATGTCATGAACATAAAAAACAGAAGATACACGAGAGGAGAGTTTGAAGGAATTAAGGAAAATGTTAATTTATTAGATATTATGAGGAAGAATTTGGATAGTAAGCATATGCAAATAGTTATTACATTATTAAAGAAATGTAAATTATTTCATGGAATTTGATTAGATGTCGTGGTGTGTTTTTAAATGTGTGCATGATAAATAAATGGATAGTGTGAAAATGTATATAAAAGTATGCATGTTTATGTGTGTGGTGCGTATATTAAATTACGTATATAGGTAGACATGAGGATATGTTTCTATGTATATATAGTATAAATCAGACCACCACGATCTACACTCCATACCAGCAGGTGGCGGTAATGCTACTAAACGTTAGTTGCCAACCGCCAATAAAACCATGAAAAAGAAAAAAGAAACAGCAGAAGAAGAAAAAAGACGAAGAAGAGAAATCCTGTTGGGGCGGACTGACTACAACAGGAACATCCGGGAAAAACAGAAAACAGTTTAGAGAGAAAAGTCGGAGGAGACGCATGTGGGATCCTTTTCGGCTCGGACTGAAATCAAAGTAACAAGGAGAACAGAGAGAGAACTGAGCGACTAGAGACACAAACTGCTGGAGGACGAAACAACAAGCAAACCAAAGTAAAAGTAAGTTCATAAAGTTTCTACAGGAGAGAAAATGACTTACTGGTTTAACTTTCTGTCTGTTGTGTTTTCAGATTCATTCTAAGGAGACAAAATGGCTTCCAGATCAGACGATGATCTCTGCTGTCCGATGTGTTGTAACAGTCATTATGCTGTTTGGTTCCTAGAGATGAATAGGTATCACCTCAAGGGGGCGCCTATTTCCTTTGTTGCACTATTGTACAGAAGAAGAACTAGTCTTCCATTTTGTTGTAGAAGAGAACATAGGTGATGATGAGGTGCAGAGCGGTAAACTAACGTTACTTTTCTCATGTATGGAAATATAATGCTTAGTACCGTGGAGATCTGGCTGTATGTGGACAAAGTTAAATAAATTGAAAGCGTGGAATACTTCAAAAGTGCGTCCTGCTGTTTTGGGTTAGAGTGGCTAACCGCCACTGCTAACTCCTTCTCCAACCTCTCGCCGCACTGTCACAATTGGCGCCCGAACATATTTTGGACCTTTCCCTCCTGGATACCGATTCAGCTTCGGACTGGAGGTGATTATTTTCAAGTTATTTGTGGATGTCTATTCCGCGAGGTGGATACAGTTTCTGAGCGGAGTACGTCGTGATCAGTGTGCTGGAGCCATTTATTGCCTGCACCTCGCTGGACGTCGCGATGAGCTGTGATGACCCGGTCGGATTTAATTCCTGAAAGTCTGCTGAAGAGGAAGATTTAAATGACAAGACCACCGCATACTAACTAAATTAACTCACGATTGCTGAAAGGCTTGGCGAGTTTTGTGGATTATTTTTTCAGTGGAGCTTTGTCATACGGACTATTTTGTGGATTTTGACTTGTTGAACTGCGGAAGGACACGGACAGACTGTGCTGCACAAATACCGCAGCTGTGGCAGCGGAGAGCAACACCTCTGTGAGCTCGTTTGATAATCTGTTTATGAAGATTTCATATTTTATATTTGGACATTTGCTGGCCTATTAGCCCTACTGCTGATAAAAATAAAAGCAAAACAAACTGAACATTAAAGAAAACAAATGTTTTTGTTCATAATTCCTGACATTTTCTGCTGTGAATGTTGCATTTATTTTGGACACTATCATAAAGGTTAAACAAAACAAAATGGCCTTTGAACCAGATTTTTCTGTTTTTGACTCTGACATGGACATTGAGTCTCTTCAGTCCGTACCACCACATCAGAGAGCTCCAGACCTCTATCAGCAGGTACAAGAATTAAAGGATGACGTCCAGCAACTGAGGGATGTCCTTCAAAACACATTGTCCCTGCAACAGAAAATGCTGGATCATCTAGACAGGGTTAATTCCTGTGAGTCTAGTGGACCTTCTGCACAACAGTCTCCTGCAGCTCCTGTGGCCACCTCCTGTGTGTACCCGTATGTACCCTTATCCTGGAACTCAGAGGGACCTGCATAGCTCTTTCCTACAGACTCATTCAGCTGAACTAACCAACACCACAAGAGTGATTGCTGCTGCACTACATCACGCCAAGCTGGAACCACCAGTATTTGCTGGGGATGGTGAAGTGCAGGCAGAGGACTGGTTACAGGCTGTGTCAGCGTACAAGTCCACTCTGAATTTAACTGATGTCCAGATTCTAAATGAGTTGCCCCATTTTCTAACAAAAGAACCTAGTAAGTGGTTTAAAGCCCTTAGTTCACACATTACTTCATGGGTACATTTCTGCCAACTTTTCAGAACAATTTTTCTGCCCACTGACAACCAAGAAAGAATTCTCAGAGGCATACTAGACCGTTTCCAGTCACTTGATGAACCACTCCCAACATTTGTAGCTTATATGTTGAGTGAGTTCAATAAGCTAAGTTGCCCACCACCTGAAAAGAGCGTATTCAACTAATATGTAAACATTCACTTGAAAAATACAGGGTGGTGCTGTATGGCTCGCCTGTGTCTTCTGTGATGGAGTTGCTGCGCAGGGCTCATGAATTACATGCTGTGTTGGGACCTGATAGCCACCAGAATCTTCAAAAGAGACACTGGAAGAAGCAGAGGGTTGAGCTACGCTGTTACAAGTGCTCAAATCCTGGATATACATCAAAAACGTGTCCCGCTTGCAATCAGGACCATATTCAACAGCATGTGTCGGCTCGGTTCCATAATGACCTCACTCCCACTACTTTTTGGACACACCTGAAGCTGAAACAGACAATGGAAGCTTCAGCCCACCTGTAAATGCAGCACCCCAAAGGCCATCGGGAAACTTCAAGGGGGGAGGATATTTCGTCAAGGCAATCCTCCCTCCAGACGTTAACTGAGCCTTACCTTTCTACAGATCAATTCCACGTTCTTGGTCATGTGGAGGACAATGATTCTACTGCTACCTGGAACACTCCATTTAAGACTAAGTTGAACTTTAATGGAACCTGCATCGAGGCGACTCTGGACACAGGCGCTTCACTTTCGGCTGTACGTGCGGATCTCATTAAAGTTAATAGGATTGGTCCACAAAAAATACGTCAGTGGCAGGGTCCGCCAGTGAGCCTAGCGGACAACGCTCCTTGCCTTCCAGATGGTGTGGCTTGGCTGAGTATTGGCTTTATGAACAAGCGCTTTTATCAACGCTTTGCCATCATCCAGAACCTGTCTTCTCCTTTCATATTAGGAATGGATTTTATGATGAGAGCCTCAGTAACCATCCATATACCAACAAGGACAGTTTTATTGATGACAGTCCCTGTCCTGCCTTGGATGAAAATGAGAACAACAGTCTTGAACTTTTTCCTGTTGAACAGACTGTTATGTCACTGAACATTTTGTCAGACACCATGGAGTCAAAAGTGGCTGAGGCGAGCCTGGAGGAAACACAAAAGTCAGAACTGTATGATCTTCTTTCCCACCATAGCTCCACTTTTGATGGGCATCTTGGACACACTGCTATGGCGGAACATGTGATCGATACCGGAACCGCCAAGCCCATAAATCTTCCCCCTATCGCTCATCACCAACCAAAAAGCGTTTGATTGAGGATCAAGTGCGACAAATGCTGGAGGATAACATAATCGAACCCTCTACCAGTCCATGGGCTGCTCCAGTGGTGATTGTGAATAGACCTGGTTCTGATCCAAGATTCTGCGTGGACTATAGGGGTTTAAACCAAGTCACACAAAAGGACTCCTATCCATTACCACGAATTGACGAATCCCTCGACTTTCTGGCAAGAGGAAAGTACATCTCAACCCTGGATTTGGCTCGGGGATATTGGCAAGTTGCTGTTTCAGAGGAATCCCGACCAAAAACGGCTTTTGTGTCTCACTGTGGCCTCTACCAGTTCCGTGTGCTGCCATTCGGCTTATGCAATGCGCCAGCAACATTTCAAAGGCTCATGAATTCTGTGTTGGCGGGCCTGATCTACAAAACATGCGCTGTGTACCTTGATGACATCGTGGTGGCATCCCCCACATTCGAGCAGCACTTGAAAGATTTGGAGGAGGTCTTGAACAGACTTGAAGCAGCTGGCCTCACTTTAAAACTGAAAAAATGTCAGTTCTGTCTGAGTGAGTTCACATTTTTGGGTTATCGCATCACACCTGCAGGCATAAAACCTGACTATGATAAAATCAAAGCTGTCGTTGATTTTCAGTCCCCATCCACAGTGAAACAGGTCAGACAGTTCCTGGGACTCACTGGCTATTATCGGCGCTTTGCCACGCCAGGGCTCCTTTGTCCAAGATTATGCACGGCATGCTGACCCACTCCACATGCTCACACAGTAAGCCTCTGGTTTTCACTGGGATGACAATGGTCAGCAAGCTATGAATGTTTTAAAATACCGGATCACATCAGCCCCTGTGTGAAGATTTCCAGACTTTGCTAGACCCTTCTACGTTCATGTTGATGCCTGTGATTTAGGATTGGGCGCTGCTTTGATGCAAAAAGATGAAGAGGGCCGAGACATTGTGGTGTCATATGCAAGTCGTTCTCTACACAAGGCTGAAAACCATACTCATCACCTGAAAAAGAATGTTTGGCTGTCATTTGGGCTCTGGAACACTTCAGACCATATGTTGAGGGCCTTCACGTGACTGTTTTCACAGACCACAACAGCCTTAGGTGGCTCATGTCCCGTCCAAACCCCTCTGACCGGCTGGCTAGATGGTCTTTGAGACTACAAGACTTTGACTTTTCCATTGTCCACAAGCCAGGACAACACAATGCAGTTCCTGATGCTCTTTCCAGGAATCCCCTGCCAAACCAAAGTGACACGCCCATTGATATCCTTCCAGAACACGCTGTTATAGGCAGTTTGGACCTCCGTTCCCTGCCCCCAGTGTTATTGTCGGATCGTTCGCACATGAGGCAGATGCAAATGGATGACCCTGTGACGGGTCAGCTCCTCAGAGACATTGAATCAGACTCATCAGTTCTGATGGACAGTAAATTCCAAGAACAATATACTGTCTATGACAGTTTGCTGTATTACAGGGACCAAAGGACTGTGTGCAGTTTGCACCCATTAAAAGACCTCAAACTTTTTGCCCCAACATCTCTTCGTGGAACCCTGCTGAGCTATTACCATGACCACCCCACTGCTGGCCATCTCGGTGTTTCCAAAACACTGATGAGACTACGACACAGGTTTTTTTGGCCTGGCATGGCAGGTGATGTCAAACGTTATGTCACCTCTTGCTCGGTCTGCCAACTCACAAAACCAAGTCAACAGAAACAAGCTGGTCTCATGGTCCCTATTGTACCCCAAAAACCCTGGGAATACACAGGAGTGGACTTTGTGGGTCCCTTGCCCCGTACTCAATCAGGGAATGCTTATTTGCTGGTCTTTGTGGACTATTTTTCAAAGTGGATTGAGGTGTGTGCAGTAAGAGAGGCGACAACTCAGGTTGCAGCTAGCAAGTTCTTAAGTGAAATATTTGCTGGACATGGTAGCCCCACCTATCTCATTTCAGACAGGGGCTCTCCCTTTGTTAGTGAGTTGTTTAACTGTTCTAGTCGACGCCCGCCATGTGGCGGGCATGACGTCATGCATTTAAAAGGCTTCCGTATAAAAAAAAGACGGCATGAGAAGTGTGCATTTCAGTTCTGTTGGACAGTAGAGACTTCAAACTTTATAAAAGTAGTGTTTTTATATTGATTTTGTTTTATATTTACTTCCAAATAAAACCAGGAATATGATCGATCATTTTCGCCATAGCGTAAAGCGCATTTTACGCACGTTGAGTGCAATCAGTGGATGTTTTATGACCAAAAAGTGAACGAATGCATCATGAAAGCCATTTTTCCGAGTTCCTGCAAACTCACCACATTTCTGAAGCAACCAATCAGAAAGCATTTTGATTTGCGATCGGAACAGCAGCGCGGGAGAGAGTTTTGTGGGGGTAGAGAACGGCGCGTAGTTGACATTTCGGATTTAGCTAGTGGTGTTTTGTAGTAGATTTTTCGACCGTACGTGTGTTAGTTAGTGTGCTAGTGTGTGTGTGCAGTGTTTGTAGACGTTTTTTAGTGTGTTTAGTGTGTCAAAATGAGTCGCTACATGACTGCGGAGCAAGCCCTGAAGTACATGTATGAATGTGAAGAGGACGAAGGCGCGCTGCCAGATGGCTCGGACTCGGAGTTTGAGCTTGACGATGAGGTTTGTTTTGTTTTGTTCTTGTTGTTTTATTTCTTTGTTTGCCATGGGATATGTACAGTAAATTATTATAATCGGAGTAGATGCACACGAAACCAGATTACATGCTAATTTCCATCTCTAGGTTGGTGAGCCAAAGGAGTGAAGCCCATGACGCACAAAGACTTCAATGTGGAGATGGCCAGTCAGCTTTGTAGTGTGGACATGGCAGGTGTTCCAAAGAGAAAGGCAGCTGAACACATTCCTGTGCCCATTAGTGCTCAGCAAAATGCCAGAAATAGCAGACTGCAGTGCAGACACTGCCTCCAGGTGAACAATGTCAGGAAGGACACTCCCTGGAAATGTGAGGGCTGTGATGTGCCACTGTGCCTTCTGATGGACAGAAACTGCTTTGCACAATGGCACAAGTAATTTGTTTGTCTTGTGGCACCCATTTTGTAAATATTGTAAATAGTTGAAAGTGGAGGGGGGGAGGGTTGAGACATTGTGATGTTGCAGAAAGTTTGTGATGGAAATATTGACATATTTTGTAAATAGTTGTAAAAGAACGCCTGGGAAATTACCCACAATATGGTGAAAATATGACTACTAATTTGTTTTTTACTAAGTTTGTACAAAAATTCTTCAAATTTACCTAAAAAATGTTCATGTTAGACTGTAAAAATGGTTTGTTCAATATTTTTTGTGAGTTTTATAGTAAAAATATCAATATTTTTTCTACTCGGATTTTGTTTCTGTGTGTGTTTTTTGCTCCAATGTGATAATAAATTTTGTCAAAAGGAAACAAACACTGTAAAATCACAAAGTTTAGGATGTTCTGAAAATAATGATACCAAACAAGGTAAGGTAAATAGTTTTTAAGGTGAAAATATAAGGGTAAATTCAAAATTAGAACAAAACGGCCATTTAGACCCAAGACTAGAATGGGACACACTGTGTCAGCTCTAGGCTCAACACATAGGCTTACTACAGCTTATCACCCACAAACAAATGCAACAGAGCGTGTGAACAGGACACTTAAAACAGCTATCCGTGCCTATGTGAGTGACAAACACACCGCATGGGACAGGTTTCTACCACAAATCTGTTTTGCTCTTCGCACAGCTCTGCATGACACTTAGTCCATCCATGATGCTGTATGGTCGTGAGCTGGACACGCCTCTCGATCTAATCACTCAACCAGGCTGTGATGGAGTGGATGACCCAGACGTGCAGTATCCAGAGACTCTGAGAGCCACCCTCAGGGATGCTCATCACCACGCCAGGGCTGCGCTGGATCTCAGTCACAAAAGACAGAAACACTACTATGACTTGAGATGCCGCCATTCTGCCTTTGGGATTGGTGATCTGGTTCGGGTGAAGTCTCACCCAAGGTCAGATGCTTTGGCTAATTTTACGGCTAAACTGGCACCACTGTTCAAAGGACCCTACCGTGTCAGTCAGAAACTTAGCGATGTGAACTACAGACTGGTTGATGTTGAAACGGGAGCCGATGCTGGAGTTTTTCATGTTGTGAACATGCAGCCTTTCCATACTTGGGACTCTGCCAGCTACAAAAAGACTGCCGGTGCGGCTACACAGGTGGATTACATGGACAATGACCTTGAGGACGGTTTCCCTCAGACTGATGCCATCCATGATCTCCCTCCAGGTGATGTGTTTTGTGGTGTGCCACATGACATTCACCACTCACAGATGCCTCCTGGGGTTGATAAGACCAACGCTGATGAGACCGAGTTTGACCAAGGTCCAGATTATGCTGGACGGTACAATCTGAGAGCCCGGCGTCATCCCAGAATAACGACTGGTTGGTCACACCATAAATGGACAAATATCTACCATACTGACAGGCTTAACAATATGTAAGGTTATATTTGTTCAGGTTAAATCTGTTATGTTGAAATTTTTGTAGTTATAAAACAAAATCGAAAAGAATTTTGATGATTCAGGATGACAGTAATATTGTTTTCACCCATAGTTGCATAGGAAGAATTTTGTTTGTCCCTTAACTGTTCATTAGAGGGGTTGTGTTCATAAAACAAAGAAGAGTTCCACACTGTATGGTTGCATTTTGGAACCTAAGCTGACTGTGTGTTACCATTATTCACGGATATGTATACCGGTGTGATTTGATACCTGCCCCATGTGTAACTGCAGTTTTATGGCTATGTATTGCTCTGTACTGGTGTCTGAAGTCGTGTGCGGCTGAGGACAGCCTTTGTTTACCTGGGGGGCATATGTAACAGTCATTATGCTGTTTGGTTCCTAGAGATGAGGAGGTATCGCCTCAAGGGGGCATCTATTTCCTTTGTTGTTGCACTATTGTACAGAAGAAGAACTAGTCTTCCATTTTGTTGTAGAAGAGAACATAGGTGATGATGAGGTGCAGAGCGGTAAACTAACGTTACTTTTCTCATGTATGGAAATATAATGCTTAGTACCGTGGAGATCTGGCTGTATGTGGACGAAGTTAAATAAATTGAAAGCGTGGAATACTTCAAAAGTGCGTCCTGCTGTTTTGGGTTAGAGTGGCTAACCACAGCTGCTAACTCCTTCTCCAACCTCTCGCCGCACCTGTCACAGTGTCTGGAAATATTTAAGGATCCGGTTCTTCTCTCATGTAGCCACAGCTTCTGAAAGGAGTGTCTGCAGAAATACTGGAGAGAGAAACCAGGAAGAGATTGCCCAGTTTGTAAAAGGAGAGATTCCAAAGATATTCAACTTCCTAATCTGGCTCTGAAGAATCTGTGTGAGTCTTTCTTACAGCAGAGAAACCAAAAAGCTTCAGAGGATCTCTGCTCTCTGCACTCTGAGAAACTCAAACTCTTCTGTCTGGACCATCAGCAGCCAGTTTGTGTCGTCTGCAGAGATTCAGAAAAACACACCAACCACAGATTCAGACCCATCGATGAAGCTGCTCAGCAACACAAGAAGAAGCTTCAGGAAACTCTGGAGCCTTTAGAGGAGAAGCTGGAGCTCAGGAAGAAAGTTCAGGAGAAGTTTGATCAGACAGCAGAACACCTGAAGGTCCAGACCCGACACACAGAGAGGCAGATTAGGGAGCAGTTTAAGCAGCTTCATCAGTTTCTAGCAGAGGAAGAGGAGGCCAGGCTGGCTGCACTGAGGGAGGAAGAGGATATGGAGGAATTCAAAGGTGCTAAACTCATGAATTAAGAGACGATACACAAAACTCCATTCTCTCCGGCTCACCGACAACCAGGAAGACATTTAATGCACATCTGCGGAATCACATATTACATTTTCATCATCTCATTTTCATCGTCTCAGAATCCAAAATGTCTTGTCTTCTACTTCTGGCTTCGAGCATTTATACCGCTTTCAGTCTGCTGTTGTGTATTGGAAACCATCTGACCAATGGCATTCTGAATCTTGCTTCTGGCTCTGTTTTACATTGAGTGTGTGTTGGAAGTTCCGAGAATTCTGGGCCGACCTCGTGGAAGTTAAATCTGCTCCCTCAGAGGACCATTAGTCAGATTGTTAGTTCTTATCTGTCCAAACAGAGACTCTGGCTGAGTCCCTTGCCTGCCTGGAATGTCTCGTACAACTCCTTATTTGGTGTTGAACCAGCACAACATAACACATTTCTTTTCAGTAAAACATATCTTAATGTGAATTAACACAACCTTTAACTATTAACATAATTATATTCCTCAACAAGGAGCAGAAGAGAGGGATGATGAAGGAGAAGATGGAGGCTCTGAGCAGAGAGATAGCAGCTCTTTCAGACACAGTCAGAGCCACAGAGGAGGAGCTGAGAGCTGCAGACGTCTCATTCCTGCACAACTACAAGGCTGCAGTGGAAAGAGTCCAGCGCTGCCCCCTGCTGGAGGATCCACAGCTGCCCTCAGGAGCTCTGATAGACCAGGCCAAACATCTGGGCAACCTGGCCTTCAACATCTGGAGCCACATGGAGACCATGGTGACCTACACTCCTCTGGTTCTGGACCCAAACACGGCTGGCCGAAGACTCCATCTGTCTGAAGATCTGACCTGTTTGACTTTTGGAGAGGAACAGCAGAATCCTTGTAATCCAGAGAGGATTGACTGGTGGGATTGTGTTCTGAGTTCTGAGGGTTTTAACTCAGGGAACCACAGCTGGGATGTTGATGTTGGAGGCAGTAAGTACTGGAAACTTGGTGTGATAGAAGAGTCTGTAGAGGGGAAGGGAGACATGTCTGGATTGTTGTGTATTATGTTCTATGAAGGTAAATACTCAGCAGAATCTCCTCCAGCTCCTTCCATTTTTCTCTCAGTCCAGAAGAATCTCCAGAGGATCAGAGTGAATCTGGACTGGGACAGAGGAAAACTGTCCTTCTCTGATCTGGACACTAAAACACACATACACACCTTCACACACACCTTCACTAAGAAGATGTTTCCATTCTTTGGCGCTTATGCTAAACCACTGAAGATCCAACCGATGAAGATCTCAGTGATCAAACAGCAGCTCTGATGATCTCAGCATGAAGAACAAATGAATCCTTATTGATCAGATGATTGATTGGTTTTATGATTGATAGTTTGCTGGTTTGGTGAATTTATTATTTTTAAAGCCTGGAAACTGGAGATGATCTGATCATCTCTGGACTCATTTATTTTGTGTTTTTCCATCATAATATTTTCAAGTGTGTTTTTATTATTTACAACAAATTGATGAAAATAACTTTATAGCTACATAATTGAAAGCTTGTTCTTTTAATTGTACTTATAAAGGATTATAAAATGAAAACTATCACAGCATTTATACAAAAGTAATATTTTTACTTTTGGTTGAAGAGTTATTATTTATATAAATGTTGTATAAATGAGACATTTCAAAACAAGAAGATTGTTTTTTTTATCATTTTGGAAGAATTTCATGCAAAAAACTGATCAGATTCTTCATGGGAACAAATATCTGTTGTTCATGTCTCCTGTTGATCTGAAACAGCAAAATAAAGCCAATAAAAACAGACAGTTATCAGGTTTCTATTCATTAATGGCTTCGGATTAAAGTAAATGATGCGTTAATGTTTCCTCTCACTGATGACTTGATTTTATTGGTCAGTGGAGGAACGTCGCCCTGAGACCTTTAAAGTCATTTCATCTCCTACAGCTAGAAAAACACGATGAAGGATTAAATGAAGGCCAGTTCAGGTAAAAACTCAGGTGGATTTTGTCAACATGAAACTAAATATTAAAGAGCAACAGATTCATCGTCCACAGAAGCTGATTATGAAGCAGAAACTCAGGTTGGCCTGAAATCCCTTCATCTCTGTGTTAAATGGTGTCGGCTGGCAAACGGCAACAATTAGCTTAAAGTATTTCAGTGAAATTGGAGCCAAAATGCAACATGTTAAAGATAAAAGAAGGATTTTAGTTGTTGATTTTATGGTTGACTTTTAGTTTCCTGCTCTGTGACTCAGAGCAAAGAGACGGACAGGGAATGAAGGTTAAAACGTTTAAACAGGTTTTTCTGCTTTGGCCGATCCTCTTCTTAGATTAGCACACTGTAAAAAAGGACAGTTAAGTTTACACAAAACTCAGTAAAATCACAACAGAGAAATACTTAAATATTTTACAGCAACAACATGTTAGTGTAATCAACTTTATTTATTAAAACAAAAGAAAAACTGAAAAATATTGTAATAGTCAATAAAAAAATCTCAATATGACATTCACATACTGAATAAACTTTGGTTTTTGCTTTTTGTCTGTTTTTCAAAACATAAAGTTCACTTTAAAACTTTATTTTGTATTTGTTATATACAGTTTAACCTTAAATGTTCATTAATGTAATTCAGCAGTGATGTTGGTCACTGTAAAATAATTTACACATTTTTCTAGTAGAGTTAATTATTTAACATCTGTCATTTCAGCTGTTTTCCTGTAAAAACACTTTGTTTTTTTAGTTTTTGCAGTGCAGCAGAGGAGTCCTTCTCCTCGGCTAAATGACTTCCTAATCCGTGTCTCCATGTTTTTAGTTACGTTTCCATCTCTGCGAGTTTTAACGATGTTTCTCCTCGGTTTTCTCTCGGCTCGTTTCCTCTGGTTCTCTTACAGGAAAAACTTTTTCTTCGTCATGTCGGTTTGTGCTGCTGAGCTCCGGATCTCAAAGTTAAGAGATTCTTCTTACGTCTGGATGCCTTATTATAGCTCAGGCGAGTGTTTGGATGATAAAACTAAACTGAAGCTCTGATCTTTATCTGCAGAACCAGGATGATTGTCTGCATGCACGCAGAATCGGCTGACTTAGTTCATGCTGACACGCATGAACTTAAATCCATGGATTTAAGTTCCGAGGAGGAAAAATGGCCGACCTGAGAGTGGAAAAAGATAATTCATGTGGGGAAAGTAAAATGTTGTCTGAAATGGAACAAGTACCGTTTCAGTTTATGGCGGACAACTCCGGCTTATGGCTGGAACCTGTGCCAGGGATTGGAGCGGGTTCCAGCCGCTCCAATCCCAATCCCTAACCCTGGGACCTCTGGGGAGGTTAAACCCAACCCTACCCACACCCGGGTCAAGAGTCCAAGGTTGAGATCTCAAAGTAACCTTTGGCCTCCATGAGGCTGTCGTCTGCCTTTTCCGCCACCTGGGACTCAGGCACCAAAGGCAGGCCCGCTTGAACCTCTGCTCTACCGCCCCCTTGACTTCCAGGACCACCCCTTGGACCACCGGGACCGAACCTTGACCTCCGGCACTTGAGGTCAACATGCAGACATTTGGCAGCAGCGCTGTCAGATCCCTTATGGAGGGCCTCAAACTCCACAACCAAACCTTCATGTGTGGCAAATGCACTCTCTTGTCGTTCCGAGGAGCCCCCCCCGCACCCCAATCCACACTCGGAACGACTTTGGGAGGCTTAACACGGCCAGACATTGGGCAGCAGCGCTGCCAGATCCCTTATGGCCGTCCTCAACAGCCCACCAACTCATATAACTCGACACCCACAACTCAAAAACCAAAGGTTTACATATATAAGAGTTACGAGGCTGGACAATGTCCAGGTCGCTACCTTACTCTGACCGCTGACCCTCCAGATAGACAGCTAAGAATCATTTCACCAAGTTGGTGTTATAATATTATTCCGACACAATACATTAAACATTGTTCTCTGAGGACAATTTTATTATTTAGTTTTATTTTTCAGCTTCTCCTCCTTCAGGAAAGTCATGCCTCACTTTTAGCATACAAAGAAGTTGTTCCCATGCTTTATTTCAGTGAGACCTCTCTTTACTGGTTTTTCTTCAAAGGTGTAGGAATGCTCAAAAAAGAAAAACAAAACAAACACCAGTATTTCTTAAAACAAATTATTTCTCACTTGTGAGGTTTAAACCAAATTTTTTAGTAACATTAAAAATTATTTTGCATACACTGATTTCTTACAGGAATTCAATTTCTTTTATGGTTTTACTTAACGTGTCCCAAACTGCATGCACATGTCTCTAGCATTTCATCAATTTGGTCTGGTGGTTTGTGTTTTTGGGGTGTGGTAGAGTCTGATCAAGCTGAGGAGTTTAGCCTGTGCCGTCTTCTTCCTCCACCACCCCTTCTGTTATTCCATCTATTCTTTTTACATTCTTTCGCCCAGTGATCAAAATCACCACAGTTCCAGCAACCTTCTGGATCTTTTGGAGGATTATTTGGGGTCCCATTAAGGGGTCTCCCTCCCCTCTGACTGCCTCTGCCTCGTCCCCTACGGGGGCTTTGGAACAAGGCAGAAGTTTCTAATTCTTCAATATCATCTATATGAAAAACAATAATAGCAGAAATGCTTGATTTATTGTCTGCTGGGACTGGGGCAGACGGAACGGCAGCAGCGGCTGGGGGTGGGGTGGCTGCAGGAGCCTGCGCTCCCTGCAATGTTATGGCCTTTTCTCTGCCTGCATTGAGTTCATTATCTTCTGGTTTTACAAATTAGTTTTTAAGTGCTGCTCTTTTTTCCATTTTGACATGTATGTCATGCCACCAAGAAGTCTGGACAGCGTAATTTTCATCCCTTCTTAGATCCTCAGCAAGTGAGGAATTACAACATTTATTTCCCATTATTTCAGTACTGCAATTAGCTTACAAAGGCTTGATATTTTGTGCTTTTTCTTCAAAGAGAGTGCTCTAAGTGAGCGCTTAATGTCCCCTGAAGAACAGTCTTCTAGGCCAGACTAGTTCTGGTCCGGTTCTTCACCTAGGATTCTAATTCCGAGGACAGAAAGTTTTACTCTCAATGTTGAGCACCATTCACACTTGCACACACACAAAAAAATAATATTCCCTGCCTACGCGAGGATCCCTTTAAGGGCCACCTCATCCAGAGGGGGACTCTAAATTACCCCTCCTTCCTTTTCCCTGCCTACGCGAGGATCCCTTTAACCCTAGGTTTTGTACTTCATGAAGATCATCCTAGTTCTAAAAAGATTAGAATTTTCTGACTATTTTTTTTTTTTATTTTTTTTTTTTGGTCAGGTTTCATAGGGTCAAAGAGATTTCCTCATCCAGAGAGGGGCTCTAAAATACCTCTCTTTCCTTTCCCTGCCTACGCGAGGATCCCTTTAACCCTATATGTTATGTAAAACAAATGACCTGGCAAATTTTATTTATTTATTTATTCTTCTTGCTTTAAAACTATTATTGATTGGCCAGGCTTTATAGGGTCAAAGAGATTTCCTCATCCGGAGAGGGGCTCTAAATATACCTCTCCTTCCTTGGGACTCAAACCCGATTTTGGGACTCAAACCCGAACAGCTATTTTTACTCACGTTTCTGTTGGTTCGTTTTGTCAGTTCGGATCTCGTCAATCCGTCGTTGGCAGACAAAGTTGGACCTAGGACGCTGGCCTGGCGAAGAATTCACTTCCCGGGACTTTGTTTCCAGGTTCTGTTGACTCTGGCCGTGCACGGTTTCAGCGCGTCGTCCTTTGTCTGTCAGCGAAACGGGTATGTTGAGATCCCGGGTTTCGGCACCAACTGTTAGGTATTTTCTGATACCTACATGGAAAAAGAGAACCACAGACAACGTATATGAGTTTTTAGCCAAGCATCTGCAGAAGGAGAAGACACGGTGAGCTGCTCTTACGAGCCGTTCACAGAGCGTTCTGCCAATCTTTGGGTAGAGCTTGTCTTTTATTATCAAACTTCAAAGTGGGAGGATAGGCAAGATAGACAGCAGAGGAAACAGCTGAGGTCGTAAAACATTTTACCTAAACACAGCAAAGGTCGTAAAACAATTTAACATCTGTCCCATGATCTGAGCCCGGTTCAAATCTCGGTCAAACTGTTTCACATGAAGATAACAGGCAGCTGTGACTTCTAGGTCAGTTCACACATACAGTTTAAAGAGGAGAACACTTTAAACTGAAAGTAACAACAAAATGATAATACCAAAAATCCCTATCACTCCCGGACTCTAGTGAGCATTTTTCGCCATGGCGCTGCATAATGAATAGAAATTTTAGGACATAATGGTGCACGGCCCAAACCCTAACCCCAGGACTTTATCAGTCTGTTATCATATTGTACTGAATTTTAATCCTGCATGTTTTCTGTCTTCCTCAGACGTTTCACCAACATCTTTAACCACAAAATTGTGAAACTGAGCAAAAACACAAAAACTGAAGGCAAGAAAAGTGTCACTTGTTATTGTTAAAAACCAACAGCATATCCCATTATCAGACCCTTTCTTAACAGATTTTACCTAAATAGTTTGAAAATGTTGCTTCTTTCAAAACAGAAAAGATTTCAATGAACTTCTAAACCATCATGTTCCTCCTGCACTGTAAAAAGAAATGAGTTGAACCAACTTCATTTAATTGTTCAACTGGTAACAATTGAATTATGTCTATCCAGCCTCACTTATTAAGTTTATTCAACTCTGTATATAGTGATCATCTGACTCAATGTTTTTATTTTTAAAAAATCTGAATTCATTAAGTTGGTTTAACTACAAAATGTTTATATTTATTAAACTTTCTAACTTGTTTCCTGCAGTTCCAGGGTGAGTCTTTCTTCATGACTCTTAAAGGAACGAGAAGCTCAATGTTTTTATCCAACCTTGTTATTAATCAGTGAAATAAATTGGATGAGAGACGTTTGGTTCCTGCTGCAGCTCAGTGTTAATCTGGTTAATCTGAGAGATGAGCTCCAGTCTAACACTGCAGTGAGGATTAAAAGCGGCCAGACAAGGTGAGGGACGGAGGAGAGGTCACCATCAGGAAGTTTGAACCTCTGCAACAAACTGCATTTTAATCACAACCAGCTGCTGATTTTACTGAGTTTTGGGATTTCCAGTTAAATCCTTTATTTTCCGGTTTGGGTTGCATCAGGTGTGGCCCACGTTGGGCTGTGGCGGGTCATATCCATGTTGGTTTATTCTCAGCTAAAATAGGTTTACTGTTGTTATCAAATGTAAAATATGTCAGAGATGCAGCGATCAGAGCTTTTCTGTCCAACACTGATCTCCAGTTTTCATTCTGCTCTGATCTTCCAGTTCCTGGATTTTTTCTCCAGAGAGAAAAATGTTCTGCAGGTTCTGAGTTTCAGGTAGAAGTTCTGAATGAAACAGAAAATATTAAGATTTTATCACTTTATGCTTCAAAGCATTGACCTCTGACCTTCATGGGATGGGAATGTTTTACTTTAACTAGGACTTTCTGAAAGGCAGAGTTGATGAAAAAATATTTTTAATGCAAATATTTAAATTTGAACAGGAAAAGAACAGAATGAGCAGCAAATGAACCAAATGCAGAAGAAAAATGTTTTTATTTCTCTAAAACACATGAAGAAAAACTGCAGCAAATAAACAAAAAGGAAGATTTAATATTCAAATCTGACGAGTTTAGAAAAATAGGAGCCGACAGAAACAGAAAATGTTCAGTGAGAAAAACTGATCAACATTTCAATGAAATCTGATGAATGAGAGGAAAAAATAAGAGAAACAACATCTTGATATTCAGTGTGAAGCTTTGACTGGAAACAAACAGGAAAACATGAGGATCCTGGAATAATCCTGGAATAATCCCAGCTTCCATCTTTAAAGGACTGGAAGAAGAAAAAGTTTCCAAGGACTCAATCAGAAAAGTTTCACCAAGAAATAGATTGTAGAGATGAACTATCTGTTCAACAGTGAGAGTTTCTCTGACAGGAGGAAAATATTTAGACTCAAATCAGCAAAGAAACACTGAAGAACCATAAGACCAGAACCAGAATCCAGGAATCAGAGGTTCAGTGAATGTGGTGTTGAAGGTGTGGAGGTGGATCAGTGAGTCAGAGGAGACTCTGTAGAAGGACAGAATGCCAGCAGGACAGTCCACATACACTGATACTCTGTTAGAGACGGAGGAGGAGAGACGAGTTTCTATGTTATTGTGACAGACAGAGTAACCATCATCAGAGCATCTCAGACTCCAGGAATGATCATTATATCCAAACCTACAGTCTCTACTGTCTCCTTTCCTCCTGATTCTTCTGTAACTCACTGACATAAATACATATCCTCTCCACTCGACCTCCCAGTAACAGCGACCAGTCAGACCAGTTCTACACAGCAGCTGATGCCAGTAATCAAATCTGTCTGGATGATCAGGATATGACTGAAGCTCCTTCTCCCATGTCACCTTCTTGTTGTCTTCACAGTTTGATGTTTCTGTTCACTGTGTTTGTGTCGATGGTGAGTTGACAGGAATCTGATGGAGAAAACAAATACAATCCAGTTGCAGTTATTGATCATTTATTGATCTTTGATGATGATCCTGAATGAGTGATGTGACAGTTTGAAGATGGTTGAATGTGAGCTGCTTTGTTGTCATGAATCAGATGAAAAACACACTTACACTTCCTCAGACCTGGTGTCAAGAATCGGCCTCCAGCAGGCTCCACCCTGAAAGGAGGAGGGGGGGTCAGACCATCAGTCTCTTTCAGCAGCAAACATGGACATTACATGTCTCTCAGACACACATTGTCCTCCACTGAGACAGGAACAGTCCAACATCTGGACTGCAAACTGCAGTGGATGTAGGAAGGACAGTTGGTGCTGCTGCAGCACAACTCATTTCTCCAAACACAGGAAAAGCTCCAACAGAGAGGAGAAAGGAAATCCCTCAGTAACAACCTGAAGAAACTCACTGAAGCCTAAAAGGACATCAGGAAACTAAGGAAACATTTCTGGACGCTCCACCTGATTTAATAATCAGCATTAAAATCCATGTTGTGTTCAGTTTATTTTCATGATAAGTGACTGATTTACAATTATATGTTGAGCATAATTTCCATCCATCCATCCATCCATCCATCCATCCATCCATCCATCCATCCATCCATCCATCCATCCATCCATCCATCCATTTTCTTCCGCTTATCCGGGGTCGGGTCGCGGGGGCAGCAGCTTCAGAAGGGAGGCCCAGTCTTCCCTCTCCCCAGCCACTTCTTCCAGCTCCTCCGGGGGAATCCCAAGGCGTTCCCAGGCCAACCGAGAGACATAGTCCCTCCAGCGTGTCCTGGGTCTTCCCCGAGGCCTCCTCCCGGTGGGACGTGCCCGGAACACCTCACCAGGGAGGCGTCCAGGAGGCATCCTTACCAGATGCCCGAGCCACCTCAACTGGCTCCTCTCGACATGGAGGAGCAGCGGCTCTACTCTGAGTCCCTCCCGGATGACCGAGCTTCTCACCCTATCTCTAAGGGAGAGCCCAGCCACCCTGCGGAGGAAACCATTTCGGCCGCTTGTACCCGTGATCTCGTTCTTTCGGTCATGACCCAAAGCTCATGACCATAGATGAGGGTGGGAATGTAGATCGACCGGTAAATCGAGAGCTTCGCTTTTTGGCTCAGCTCTCTCTTCACCACGACGGACCGGTACAGCGCCCGCTTCACAGTAGACGCTGCCCCAATCCGCCTGTCGATCTCCCGCTCCCTTCTTCCCTCATTCGTGAACAAGATCCCCAGATACTTAAACTCCTCCACTTGAGGCAGGACGACCCCCCTGACCCAGAGAAGGCACTCTACCCTTTTCCGGCTCAAGACCATGGCCTTGGATTTGGAGGCACTGAGCCTCATCCCGGCCGCTTCACACTCGGCTAAGAACCGTTCCAGCGAGAGCTGCAGATCATGATCTGATGAAGTCAACAGGACCACATCATCCGCAAAAAGCAGAGATGCGATCCTAAGGCCACCAAAACGGATCCCCTCAACACCTCGGCTGCGCCTAGAAATTCTGTCCATAAAAGTAATGAACAGAATCGGTGACAAAGGGCAGCCTTGGCAGAGTCCAACTCTCACCGGAAACGAGCCCGACTTACTGCCGGCAATGCGGACCAGACTCTGACACTGGTCATACAGGGACCTGGCAGCCCGTATCAAAGGGCCCGGTACCCCATACTCCCGGAGTACCCCCACAGGGCTCCCCGAGGGACACGGTCGAACGCCTTCTCCAAGTCCACAAAACACATGTAGACTGGTTGGGCGAACTCCCATGCACCCTCCAGGACCCTGCTGAGGGTGTAGAGCTGGTCCAGTGTTCCACGACCAGGACGAAAACCACACTGCTCTTCCTGAATCCGAGGTTCGACTATCCGACGGACCCTCCTCTCCAGGACCCCTGAATAGACCTTACCAGGGAGGCTTAAGAGTGTGATCCCCCTGTAATTGGAGCACACCCTCCGGTCCCCCTTTTTAAACAGGGGGACCACCACCCCAGTCTGCCAGTCCAGGGGAACTGCCCCCGATGTCCATGCGATATTGCAGAGCCAACACAACCCCGCAACATCCAGAGCCTTAAGGAACTCCGGGCGGATCTCATCCACCCCCGGGGCCCTGCCACCGAGGAGCTTTTTGACCACCTCGTCCCCAGAGATTGGAGAGCCCAACCCAGAGTCCCCATGCTAAGCTTCCTCAACAGAAGGCATGTTGGTGGGATTGAGGAGGTCTTCAAAGTATTCCGCCCACCGACCCACAACGTCCCGAGTTGAGGTCAGCAGCGCACCATCCCCACTATAAACAGTGTTGGTGCTGCACTGCTTCCCCTCCTGAGACGCCGGATGGTGGACCAGAATCGCCTCGAAGCCGTACGGAAGTCTGTCTCCATGGCCTCTCCAAACTCCTCCCACGCCCGAGTTTTTGCCTCAGCGACAACCCGAGCTGCATGCCGTTTCGCCCGCCGGTACCCATCAGCTGCTTCTGGAGTCCCACAGGCCTAAAAGGCCCGGTAGGACTCCTTCTTCAGCTTGACAGCATCCCTCACCGAAGGTGTCCACCAACGGGTTCGAGGGTTGCCGCCTCGACAGGCACCAACAACCTTGCGGCCGCAGCTCCGATAGGCCGCCTCGGCAATGGAGGTACGGAACATGGTCCACTCAGACTCAATGTTCCCCACCTCCCCCGGAACGTGTTCGAAGTTCTGCCGGAGATGAGAGTTGAAGCTCCGTCTCACAGGGGACTTTGCCAGACGTTCCCAGCAGTCCTTCACTACACGTTTGGGCCTGCCAGGTCTGACCGGCTTCCTCCCCGACCACCGGAGCCAACTCGTCACCAGATAGTGGTCAGTGGACAGCTCCGCACCTCTCTTCACCTGAGTGTCCAAGACATACGGCCTCAAATCCGATGAGACGATGACAAAGTCAATCATCGAACTGCGGCCTAGGGCGTCCTTGTGCCAAGTGCACATATGGACGCCCTTATGCCTGAACATGGTGTTCGTGATGGACAATCCGTGACGAGCACAGAAGTCCAACAACAGAACACCGCTTGGGTTCAGATCGGGGTGGCCATTCCTCCCAACCACGCCTCTCCAGGTCTCACTGTCATTGCCCACGTGAGCGTTGAAGTCTCCCAGTAGAACAAGGGAGTCCCCAGGAGGGGCACTCTGCAGTACCCCTCTAAGGACTCCAAGAAGGGTGGGTAATCTGAACTGCCGTTTGGCCCGTAAGCACAAACAACAGTCAAACCCGTCCCCCCAGAGGGAGAGGGTAGGCGGAGGGAGGCTACCCTCTTGTTCACCGGGGTGAACCCCAACGTACAGGCGCCCAAATGGGGGGCAACAAGTATGCCCACTCCAGCCCGGCGCCTCTCACCGTGGGCAACTCCAGAGTGGAAGTACGTCCAGCCCCTCTCAAGGAGACTGGTTCCAGAACCAGAGCCATGTATCGAGGTGAGGCCGGCTATTTCTAGCCGGAACCTCTCAGCCTTACACACTAGCTCCGGCTCCTTCCCCACCAGAGAGGTGACGTTCCACGTCCCAAGAGCCAGCTTCTGCAGCCGAGGATCAGACCGCCAGGGTCCCCTCCCTTGGCTGCCGCCCATAGCACAATGCACCCGACCCCTTTGGCCCCTCGGACAGGTGGTGAGCCCATCGGAAGGGGGACCCACGTCTCCTCTTCGGGCTGAGTCCGGCCGGGCTCCGTGGGTAAAAGCCCGGCCACCAGGCGCTCGCCATCGTGCCCCACCTCCAGGCCTGGCTCCAGAGTGGGGCCCCGGTGACCCACGTCCGGGCGAGGAAAAACAAAGTCCAAAGTTTCTATTCATCATAGGGGTCTTTGGGCTGCGCTTTGTCTGGTTCCTCACCTAGGACCTTTCTGCCTTGGGTGACCCTACCAGGGGCATAAAGCCCCAGACAGCATAGCTCCTAGGATCATTGGGACACTCAAACCCCTCCACCACGATAAGGTGGCAGCCCAAGGAGAGGCATAATTTACATGATGATTATTATTAACTGAACATGATTGTATATAATTACAAAGGTGAAGTGAAATATATTTAAGTGATTTATTTGAATAGAGAGTCTTTTATTTTGAAGAATATAGACTTTAAAAGACTTAAAATAAAGTCTTATATATGTATTGTTTTAATATTTCGTATTAAATATGAAATATAGTTTTTAACTTGCATTGTTTCAAAATGAGCTTCATGTAGCACCGAGGCTTAAATACAATTTCTTACTGTAGTTAATTATTTTCACGTCTTTCATTCTCCTGATAATTGATATTCATTATTGATACGCATATCAATTGACATGCATTGTGTCCAGAAAACCATTTTATACAGGACAAGGAGAAATCTGTCACAAAAATATTAGTAGCGCCATCATTTGTTATTCGATATATCTATTAAATACGACTTAAAATAAAGATTAGAAAACTGATGTTTGATCAATTCTCCATGATATAAATCTATAAACAGTTTAGTTTCTGTTAGTTCTGTCAAGATACAAGAAAGGGTGAATATCTACTTATATTGGTCAATCGTTTTATTTTAAATATGCTGTAGGAGCCGTAGTTTGACGACTGTTATAAATATCACCATGTTTTTAGAACTCAGGGGATTAGCTCAGTTTTTGTCGCTTGTTTTAGGAATTGCAGCTTCTGCAGTGGCGCCACAATAAAGGTACAATAAAGCTGATAAACAGGTGAAGAACCAAACAGAACCACTTCTGACTGTTTGCAAAGCCAAACATCCAGTAAAAGTTCCACCAAGCCACTACTGAGGCACTGGGGTCATGATTCTAGACACGGCAAAACAGGGTTCAATGTCCAAACCTATCGATTGTTTTTGGTGATTTGTTTTCCTCTTTCACCAAACAATTACAGACATCAAACTTTCATTTGTTCTCATGCTACCATCTCTTAAAAACCATCGGCCCCAAACCCAAATGCCTGCTGGTCCTTCTCCAGGCCCCTGCACTGATCTATGTGGACTGACCCACATTACTTCCTGTCTGAATTTAGAAAATAAATAAGAAAATAATAAATAAAATCAACAATTATCAACCTACAAATAAACTCTGTAAATAATACAAAAAATAGAAATTTAAGAATAAAGTAATAAAATTCAAATGGATAAAGAAATAAAGAAAAAATAGCTCCAACAACTTTTATTCTGCCTTTTCTCGCTCTGTGTCGCTTTACGCGGACCCGTTGCCATGGCAACCGACAGACAACAGCTCAACGAGCACATAGAGCAGAGATTACCGATCAGGGGAATCAGCACCAAAAAACAAACATTTCCCACACAAAAAAGTAGCAGAAACACTAAAACAGAACATCCAGTCTGTTACATTATGCTGTCAGGCTTAATGTCTATATTTGGATTATTAATAAGTTTTCGCCTGAGCACAGCGGCGGTTGATTAGCTGATTTAATAAACAGCTGCTCTACTGATGACGTGGTGGCGGGTTGACCTGTTTTAGTGCCAACGGAACCAAAACACACCGAACTGCGCAGCACATGTTAAGGTTATCAAAGTCAGTAGCAGGCTAACAGTTAGCCTAGCATAACTGACCCACTGCTCACTTGTTCAATGTTTTCTTTAAATTAAAAGTTTTCCTCACCTGTGAAATCTGAAGCCCTTATTACCATTATCTATGGTTGAATTAACTACTAAACATTGCGTCCGTTGTTCTGATTCTTTGCGTGATTGTAGTATTTTCCTGACCACCGATATTCCTGACTCAATGGACAGAAATGGCGCATCATGTGTGACTTACAATAAATCACATAATGTCCAGTAACATATACATCTATCAATGCTGCTGCCTCGCGCTCTGTCCTTCTCTCTCACTTCCTGCTACTCAGCAGTAGGTGTCAGGTTACATTGTGTTGCATTCAATGTTGTCGGGAAAAAAGAGTTTCATGCGCTTAATGTCCGATTTGCCATAACTATTTATTGAATTCATTGTCGCTAGCTGGGGTGGCAACAGGGGTGGCGAGGCTCTGGTTTGGGGTGGCAACTGCCACCCCTGCCACCCCGCTAGATCCGCCCTTGGACACCATCCATCTTATTGGACCTATGGAAATTTCGCGCATGCGTACAACGCTGGGGGGCAAAAAGACTAATCTTTTACATTCATCCATAGCCGCCTTAACTCAGTGAAACTTAAATGTAGGTATTAATTTCGTGCTATGATCCACAGCAAAGTGATCTGTAGTCGCCAAGCTACGCAGACTCGTTGCCATAGCAACTGACAACAATGCCACTTCATGTTTTAGGATTTAACACCAAAAAACATTCAAGAATTTTGCACACAGATCAGAACATTCAGTCTGTTGTTGTAGTACGTTTTAGGCTTAATGTTTTATTAATAAATAAATAATAAATAATAAATAATAGCTACCGCTTCTACTTTACTGAATTATTTAAACATTAACTGTAGCCCACAAAACGCACATTTAATTAAAAACTAAACAAAAGCATCTTATTGCTGTCTTACCTTTACGTATCAATGAAATCCATGCGCCGCTAATTCTGCACAATAATATCTGTTCATCCAAAGCCAAGTTTATCCTCCATGTCTTTTCTACTCCGTCTGAGAAGCAAACTGTCCTGAGCTCCGGTGTTGCTCTTCCTTTAGTTATCATCTCCTGCTTCAATTGAAAATCCACTTTAGAAAACTGTCCAAGTGTAGAAATGTAGTCTTTCATGTTGACGTCGGAAGAGAAGAAAACAAATATATCGCTGTATTTTACTTATTTACTGTATGGCTAGCTCCATGGCTAGCTCACCGTGTCTTACTCCTCAGTTATGCAGTCACAATATCTGGGATCATGAGCGCCCCCAGCGGTGAGGCAAGAGAACTGCCTGCCTCACCTCCAGTCTGTTCTCTGCCGTTTCTTATCGCTCCTCCGCACACAAAACACGATACACACACAGTTAGTGACAAAAACACTGTACATTATATACATAAGAAAAATTATGGAAAATCAGTCCATATATTAAATGTTTTTTAACCATTTTATTGCCGGCATACAGACAGGACGAACATGCTGTCATAATGGCAGCCAGTGCAGTTAGCTAGAGGTTGCCTACCCTGACCCCATGTCACTGATATATATATCAGTTATACATGAATGATTAAGTGACTAAAACATTCTACGGTGTTTAAAAACGTCGTTTAAACTTTTTCTTCTTTTCCCCGTTTTTTTAGATCAGTTTTCGTCGCCTCCGGGAACCGACGGTTTGGGCCATTAACCGAATCTCACACTGGTGGGGAACTTTCTGATGTCTGAAGACACAATAAATTATCTGTGTGCAAGATTACGTCACGTTTTGGAGCGAACAGATACTACCTTTCGAAAATGTTTAACATTGGAAAAAAGACTCAGAATTGATTTATAGGAGCTACAGGCTTGGAATACCGGAGCATCGGACACCTTTTGGAGAGAGTCTTACAACAGTGTGTCCAGAGTTCAGTGCTGCAATACAAACTGTATTAGTGCCTGAGCTGATTAAAATCCCTTAAGTTCAGGAACAAAGTTCTTGTCCCAACAACCAGGATCAGGTGAAGGACCTCTGCAGTCCATGATGCTTCCTCTCCCTCTTCTAAACCATCTGATGGGCTGATATCATCCCTCTACTTTACAAATAAAATGTTTTTCTTTCTCTTATTACGACTCCATTATTTTTCCTGAATGTGACGTCAGAGCTGTGGATCTGGAATCTGATTGGTCGGATGGATATTTTCCTGGTTTTCCAACATGAAGGGTCTCTGCCTTTTTCCAAGACGTTGGGAATTTTTCCCAAACTTTATTGAACAATCCCAAAAGCTTTCCCAACTACTGAAAACCTAAACACATTAGTCTTTTCTTGGAGCTGAACTCTAAAAGGTCTTATTATTGTTTTTAATTTCTACCACGGTCAACAGAGAACAATTCTACTTTTTCCTCTTCATTCACTGCAATTCTCCATTTCCTCTGGAAAACAAGGAATTTCAATTCTCTCCTGATTCCTCTCATTCATTAGATCATTTTCCAGATGTCGCCCCCTGGTGGAGAACAAACTACTACATTTATTTAATATTTTATTAAATCCTGAAAGTTGTGAGTTTTGTTAAAAATCTTTATTTTTCTCTCTCAGAACTTTTAAACATCCATCTGACCAACATGGAGTTACTTTTCTTCTCATCTTTGCTCCTTGGGGCTGATTGGTCTGGAGCTCCATCAAATATTGTTTTAAAGTCCTTTCTGTCATCAGTAGATCATCATGGAAATCTAACTGAACTTCACTTTTATTCATTTAGTCAGAGTCCCTATTAAACTCTATTAAATCCATCCCACTCTTTAATTTTCCTTGTGAGCCGTTCTTAGTCAGGAGAATATTCCAGAAAACTGGGTAATGATCTCTGCCTCCAGATGAGGCATCTAAATATTCAATTATCAAACTAAATATTAATCTTCAAACTAAACTTTTCCCATCAGACTGACTAAAGACAATTCTCCTCTTCCTCCTCTATCAGACCCTCTCTGCTCCTGCAGCACGTTCCTCCATACCTGAGAGCTTCCAGTCTCCAGTCTGGATGCCTCAGTCCAGCCGACAGCAGCTTCACTCCTGAGTCTCCTGGATGATTGTAGCTCAGGTCCAACTCTTTCAGATGGGAGGGGTTAAAGGTCAGAGCTGAGGCCAGAGAAGCACAGCCTTCCTCTGAGACCAAACAGCCTGATAAGCTGCAGACACAATTCATCACATGATGAGAACATTGAGGTAGAGCCCAAGGTCTGAACTGATGGATGGATGGATGGATGGATGGATGGATGGATGGATGGATGGATGGATGGATGGATGGATGGATGGATGGATGGATGGATGGATGGATGGATGGATGGATGGATGGATGGATGGATGGATGGATGGATGGATGGATGGATGGATGGATGGATGGATGGATGGATGGATTTGGAACATGTGGAATAAATAAGAAAGCCAAGCAACTGCTGGGATCTGTAATAATTCTTCTTTTCTCACCTAAGATGCAGAAATTTGTCAAGAGCCCAGAATTACCTGAGAGTTTCCAGGTTGCAGTTTGGACTCTTCAGTCCAGCAGAGAGAAGCTTCACTCCTGAATCCTGCAGGTTGTTGTTACTCAGGTCCAGTTCTCTGAGACTGGAGGACTGGGAGCTGAGAACTGAGGACAGAGCTTCACAGCTTCTCTCTGAGAGGTTACAGACACTCAGTCTGAGGAGACAGGGAGGAAAATCTGTCATTAAACAATTCATCAAAATTTATGTTCTTTCAAATCAACAATGTTTTTATTGGACAGAGAAGGAACCATCTTATTTTACACAACATTTGTATTTGTTGTGAACTGGTTCTGTAATGAAGACTGAGGCTTGTTTGGATATGGATTAACAATCACTCCAGGGTCTTGGGTCAGGACAGCTGATATATGTTTAGGTGAGTTAGTGAGTGAAAGAAGAGAACGTCCAAGTCAAGAATTGAGCTTTACTTGAGTTTAATGTGCTTTCGAGTTCATCCATACACGCGAAGGTATGTGTGGAAGTATAGGTGTATAGGTGTGTGTGTGTGGTTTTCTATAAAGGTAAACAATACACATTAAGAGAACTTGCTTGTAAATACTTTCATAAATAAACCAAATGTCCACAAACGGAATATACACAGGTCCTTCTAAAAAAATTAGCATATGGTGATAAAGTTAATTATTTTTCATAATGTAATGATAAAAATTAAACTGTCATATTTTAGATTCATTGCACAACAACTGAAATATTTCAGGTCTTTTGATTTTGGCATACAGCTCATGAAAACCCAAAATCTCTGTCTCAAAACATTTACATATTTTATCCGACCAATAAAAGAAAAGTGTTTTAATACCAAAAAAGTCAACCTTCTAATAATTATGTTCAGTTATGCACTCAATACTTGGGCAGGAATCCTTTTGCAGCCTTCAATGCGGCGTGGCATCAGCCTGTGGCTCTGCTGAGGTGTTATTGAGGCCATGATGCTTTGATAGCGGCCTTAAGCTCATCCAGAGTGTTGGGTCTTGCGTCTCTTAACTTTCTCTTCACAATATCCCACAGATTCTCTATGGGGTTCAGGTCAGGAGAGTTGGCAGGCCAATTGAGCAACAGTGATACCATGGTCAGTAATACCATGGTCAGTAATATCAGTGGTTTTGGCACTGTGAGCAGGTGCCAGGTCGTGCTGATGAATGAAATCTTCATCTCCATAAAGCTTTTCAGCAGATGGAAGCATGAAGTGCTCCAAAACCTGATAATTGCTGCATTGACCCTGCCCTTGATAAAACACATTGCACCAACACCAGCAGCTGACATGGCTCCCAAGACCATCACTGACTGTGGGTAGTCGACACTGGACTTCTGGCCTTTTGGCATTTCCTTCTCTCCCCAGTCTTCCTCCAGACTCTGATACCTTGATTTCCGAATTACATACAAAATTTGCTTTCATCCAAAAAAGTACTTTGGACCACTTAGCAACAGTCCAGTGCTGCTTCTCTGTAGCCCAGGTCAGGCGCTTCTGTCATTGTTTCTGGTTCAACAGTGGCTTGACCTTTGACCTGGGGAATGCGGCACCTGTAGCCCATTTCCTGCAGACGCCTGTGCACGGTGGCCCTGGATGTTTCTACTCCAGACTCAGTCCACTGCTTCCACGGGTCCTCCAAGGTCTGGAATCGGCCCTTCTCCACAATCTTCCTCAGGGTCCGGTCACCTCTTCAAGTTGTGCAGCGTTTTCTGATACACTTTTTCCTTCCCACAGAGGTGCCTGGATACACCACTATGCGAACAGCCTATTCGTTTAGAAATTTCTTTGTGTCTTACCCTCTTGCTTGTCAATGATGGCCTTCTGGACAGCAGTCAGGTCAGCAGTCTTACCCTGATTATGGTTTTGAGTAATGAACCAGGCTGGGAGTTTTTAAAAGCCTCAGGAATCTTTTGCAGGTGTTTAGAGTTACTTTGTTGATTCAGATGATCAGGTTAACTGCTCGTTCAGAGAACCTTTTCATGATATGCTAATTTTTTGAGACAGGGATTTTGGGTTTTCATGAGCTGTATGCCAAAATCATCAGTATTAAAACAATAAAAGACCTGAAATATTTCAGTTGTTGTCCAATGAATCTAAAATATATGACAGTTTAATTTTTATCATTACATTATGGAAAAGAATTAACTTTATCACAATATGCTAATTTTTGAGAATATATATATATATTTGTGCTTTGGAGTTTCTGTGCTGATAAAAGCTGGTAACTCTTAAATTGTTACAAAATAAAGCTGTATTTATTTTGTAATTTCCTCCCTCAGCCCACTGGCTGCAATGTTGACACCTTGAGATGCCATGAGACCTAAATCCTGAACATCATGACATGGAGTGCATCCCAGTTTTCCATGTCTGGCATGTAACTATTAATTTTAACTTTTAAACTGGTTCTATTGATCCTGTGTCCAGACTGAGGGATAATCAGTAGCCCAGCATCATGACCTGTTTGTTCTGAAGATCCTGCAGCTTCCACTTCTCTTCCTAACATGGCGCCTCCTCACCCTGACTCTCATACTGATAGGAGGAACCACAAAGCTCTGTTAGGTTAAAGGAACATCTTCTGAAGTTAGGATATTTTTCCTCCAAAAGGTTTCAGAGGAATCACCTCAAACCAGATGTTGGACTGGATTTTATTTGAATGTCATTTGTGAATGTTAGCTTCTCATTTCCAACAGTGGAGCTATAAAGGTTGAAAAATATTATCAAGTCTCATCAACATCAATATTTCCACTAAATAAGAGGCAAAATAAATAGTTTGACAGAGGAAAAGTCTCTCAGAATCTGAGCTCAAAGCAAGATGCTATAGAGCACCAAATTATTATTTATTTAAATATTAGACAATTTAATTTCACATAATTATCGTGGTAGAATCCATTTTTGTTGTTAAATACTTAATGAAACATATTTAGCCTGTCTGATGTTTGTTGTGAATGACTCACAAACGAGATAATTAGTCATAGTTTGTCGTGTATTGACCGCTCAGAACAACACATTCTCACTCCCAACTCGTCACATATTGACGTTTTTTCAGGTACCCTTGGCGTCAATATGTGACTTGAAGGGTTCTCCCATTGAATGTTGTACGGTTCCCTGAGCGTCCGATATTTACGACTTAGGAACGAATAAGATGACGTATCTATTTTTTAAAAAACCTTTATTTACAATGTGTGTGCTAGTTTGAACAGGATATTAATAATATTTACTACATAAACGTTCATAAAACTTTAATTTGGTATTTAAAAATAACTCGGTAAAATATAAAACCGGAGGGTTTTTGTTGTGGTTGTTGTTAGGTTGATTTAAAAGCCTTTTTTTTTTAGCTCGATTTAAAATCCTTTATTTTAAATTTACCAACTTAATTTAAGAAAAAATAAGAATTATTTTCTTTTGTGATTGCATGCAAACAGTTCTGTGAACGTTTTAATATTTTTGATTGAAATAATAAAAATAAGTACGTATCCGGCAAAACCCATGAAGAAGAAGACGCTGACGTCATCGCATGCGACGCTGTGAGTACAAACCTGAATCTGTCCAAAATGTTTCTGTACTATAAAACTAAAAAATAACTAGAGTGTTGCGTTATAAAGTTGATGATTGCAGTTTTAGGACTTAATGGCAGTCGGACTGTGCCGCGAGTGGTTGAAGACATTTAGACACGTTTGTAACATTTATAAAAGAAATTTACCGGAAGAACTGGGCGGGAAGCTAGCTACATTAGCCTCTTGGAGTCCATAAGCTTCAACTGAACCTGCACTTAATACATTTAATTAGCCATGCTAGAGTCACAGAATTCTTTATAGTCATGCTTGTTGTAAAATTTGAGGATCGATATAAACGCCAGTGACCCTAGGCTGTAATGATCCTTAAAAGTTTGTCTATGAGCCCCCTGTCTGTTTGAAGCTAGGCCATTTACTTCCAATTAAAACGAACTTGGATCATTACAGGGAAAGATCTCTCTACCTGTCTATTTTGTTTATTGCTGTTGCAACTTATATAGAGAAATCAAGAACTTCCGAAATCTGAACATTTCTTTTTTTATGTCAACAGGTTCCTCTTTGATCTCATCACCTCACGTATATTTCTGCTCTTTTATATAGCAACCACAAAAGGCACTTTTAAGAGCCACATCTGTTTTATCTGTTCATCATCTTTGTGTCCTTAATTTGTCTATTCTTAACTTGTCAACAGTACTGTCCGTCCATCTGTCTGTCTGTCCGTCTGTCTGTCCGTCTGTCTGTCTGTCTGTCTGTCCTTCACCATGAGTGTCTCAAACATATCTGATCCATTAATGGTCCTAGATGCTGAGATACAACAGCAAAATATAAATCTCGAGCTTCAACAACTTGATGACTTGCTTGTTGAGCTTAAGAAAGATGAAGATCAAGTACCTATGCAGATACCTGAACCAACAGTAAGGTGGAGAAAAAGGAATAAAGATGGTAACAAACTTTATAAAAGGGCAAGATCAACAAGAAATCAATTACCTAAGAGTAAGTACTTCTTTCAAAACATGATCACTGACACATGTAGACTATTTTTTACACATATTAGTAAATGAATGCTAATTGATACTTTGGCAAAATATATTTCTTCTAACAAGTAATTCTGTTTGCTTTTACATCCAGAGAAGTGGATGTAAAACATTTATCTGTTAAAGGCTTGATATCTTTCCCCAACACAAAATTGTTTTTAATTATACGGTAAGAGTATGTTGACTAGAAATTACTCAATAACAAAGAACAGGTTAGTTATATAACAAAAATGAGGAGTTTTACTGTTTTGACACACAGTACAATGTGGTTGCAACAGAGTGAGTGCTTTTCCAGCAGTTGATGTACATGTATTTAGTCATAGCAGCCCCCCAGCACTTGTATTAATTTTCAAGTTTTTTTTTATTTTCTTTGATGTGGATCATCGGTCAACTCAATCATTTTGATCACCATAGTCACCTTGATTACTTTAGTCACCGTGAAAACTTTCTGCTTTCACCGGGGACGACTAAGTGTTGATAGTGCCAAGCACTTTTGACAGTTCATTCAAGTCATTGAATGTTCATTGATACAGTGATTCTGCCAGCTTTTATTGGACCTGCCCTCATTTAGCTACGGCAGCCCATGAGGTACATAACACAAAAAAAACTTTACAAAGTGCAAATACAGTTAAACAAAACAAAATACAAACCACCAGTGCTCATCAAAATAGAGAAATATTATTAAACAGTCTGCAACATCCTTTAAATAATTTACAAAAAATAGCCTACAAATTTGGATAATTTAGGCAACATAATTTAAATGGTTCACTATCCATTAACCACACCTTATTACAAAAGGTTACAAACAAATGTGTTTTTTCTCCATTTGTCTGACAATCTAAATTACTTTCTTAATTTTAGTTAATAGTTTCTACTACAAATTTGAATCTTGAGATATGGGAATTTAAGACAGTTATTAAATTGGAATTGGACATCCAAATGTGGATTTAAGTAAGATGTTAGATATACTCCTTACTTTTATATTTGTTTAATTCATTATTATAGCGTCCCACAGTGAGAAGACCAGATGTCCCTCTCATCCCTCTAACATTCAGTGTGAGGCTGCCTTTGCTCCAGAGACTGTTGGCATGTCAGTAGTACATCTTATTTTATTTTTTCTATATAATAAGCTTCTATGTGCTATACTTTGTAACATCTAAAAATGTTTTTATTTTTTAAAAGAGTCTTTTCTACAAGAACTCCAGAGCTCGCTGAATGATGCTGCAGGTCAACCACTAGTGCCAAAAGTTCCTCTGGCTTCCACTAACTGGAGCACAAGAAAAAGCATATTTTCAGAGAGTTGGAAAGCAGAAAGACCCCGACTGGTTAACACCATAGCAGCTCAGCACAGTGTGTCAGCCCCTTTTTGTCAACAATGTGGAAAATATCCAGCTGCACTTCGGTGTCGTGATTGCCTACCACAACCCTTCTTTTGTGAAAAATGTGATGTGATGATGCACACCAGACATGTCTTCCACAACAGAGAAACCATCATAGCTGGGTTCTTCCAGCCATTACCTCCAACTACCTATGTTTTAAATACAACTCTTTGCAATGATGGTAAGCTTTTTATTTGTACTGTTTAAACACTCTTCAGAGTGTTTTTCTTACTGTTAACTTTTGACTGTATTTTGAATGTTCTGTTTTTTTGTTCATCTGGTTCTACATATCTTATATGCAGATTATGTGAATTCATATTTTAAACATGTCAATCTCTTTAGCACGATTCGTACCTGTGGAGATCCCAGTTAGAATTTGTGATTGTCCATCAGAGTGTTTGAGGATCAAACCAGGAAAGGCAGTCACTGTGGTCACAATCAATGGTATGAATAACTTCATTTTTTTCATGAATCAAAACCAAAATATAATTAAAAACCAATGTTAGCAAAATGTAATTATTTAGTAATTTTTTGCAGACCATAAGAAATTGTTTGTGACACAATGTCAACCTGACATTACAATAACCAAGTATTACAACTTTTACATTTTTCTTGGTGTTTTAGGTCGTTATGATCTCAGCATGCCAGAGCTGGGTTGTGAGGGATGTGAGGCTAGTTGGACATGTGGAGTACATGACCTAAATTTAACTGATTACTGGCCAGCTACCCTTCACTTTTCCACTCTATATGCAACTGATGTGCTTTTTACATTTGAAGAAATGAAGATGGCAGCACCAGGTCTCTCCTGTCAAGCATTTCTAAAAATGTTGGACCAACGAACCGTCCGCTTTGGCCGTGTGAGTACTTTAACGTACATATCCCAGATGGTCTGTCTGACTCCATTTTTGAGTGGTTATGTTCTTCAACATTTTGATGTCACTGGTTTCATACACTTGAATCAATATCACCTCATTCATTCAGCATTCAGATCATCGGAAGTCCTGATAACATCAAAATTGATTGAATGAGTTGTTTTTAGCAAAGGACACACCTAGAACTTGAAGAACACCTATCCTTGATGCCTTGGATTTGGTCACCTATGTCCTTGTGTAATTTTTCTTTTTTAAATTTGTTTCTCATCTTAAATCAGACAGGAAAGATCTCGGCTGACAGCTTCCTGAAAAGTTTTTTCGAGTGGGAAGCTGTAAGACATGAGTTAGATAAAATGTTAAGGAAGGATCCCTTCAAATGTCAAGCTTGTACCCCAGATATGCTTGCACTTTCAGTGGATGGAAACCGCAAGCATTACCGTTTCAAGAATGCATCAGGGTATTGTATAATGTGTGCAATATAACAATTCTTTGTATAAGTTAGTGATGTTCACTACCTGTGGACCATAACACCTATATAGTGTTTTTATTCCTTTTTTTTTCCCAGATCGGAGGAACAGGCTATATTTAAGGACCTTTTCATAGCCAAGGATGAAGATGTAGTAAAATTTGTGGACTATATACACAAATCAACCAAACATGTAAGACTGCAGATTATAACTTTATAATGACAGTAACCTTATACCCTGTAATGACAGCATGTCTGATTTAATTTTATGCATTCTAGATTTCTGGAAGAGGTGTTTGTGGTGGGCAATGGTCAGCAGCCAGGGAGATGTCTCACAGATCCAGCAGCAAGCTGGACGAGGAGGGATTGGAGCTAGCAGTGTGTAGACATGGGGTCCTACTTTGTGCCCTGAACATGTATAGGGGTGAGATATTTGCATACCCCTTGTACCTGCAGCAAAGGTTGGCCAACAGACAGATCACATTTTTTTGCATGGATGTAACATGCAAGTACTGGCCATATCTTCAAAAAGTATCTAAAAGCTGTCCTGAGCTCCAACACCTGCTTCAAATGAAGCCATTTCTCTCAGTGTTCCATGCCAAAGCCCATGACTTCAAATGTGAGGTAAGGAACACTGAATAGCCATTGAATAACCTTGCATAAATGCATGAACATCTTTGACTGTTGAAATTGTTTGTGTTTGCATGCTTTTATTTAGGTTAAATGGAGTGGAGCATATCAAGAGGGTGCTGGTTTGACTCTAGGGGAAGAAGTTGAACAGTGCAATGCATTTCTTTCAAGGATCGCTGTTACGACAAAACATATGTCAAAAGCTGGTGAGAAGACCAAAGATTGGTTTCCTGAAATTATAAGTAACTATGATAACTGAAAACTCTACTATTGTGGGCTTCTTTCTGTTTACAGGATGGACAGATATGCTGACCCTTATGGCCATGCGCTGGAACCAGCAAAACATGTCAACTTGGCCACCTCACTAACTCATCGATACCAGAAGGTAGTGAAATTTTTGTTCATTCCTATAATTGCTGTGCTCTGATTTTTTTTTTTACTTGAAATTGTCAATGCAGGCCACAAAAGCTCTTCAAAAACAGCATCACAACCTGGTGTCCTTAAAAACTGAGCTTTCAGTGACTGAGATGCAACTTGATGACTGGGTCAATGATATTAAGAAGTGGGCAGAAGGTGAGCTTTTACAGATTAAAAATTAGAGTACATTCCAAAAGTACTTATATGTAACTGCATCTCTGTTATTTATCATCATCAGCAACATCTACAACAACTGATCCAGACTCGTTGGCAGGCAGAATCGAGGTTCTGGCTGCAAGCATCAAAAGGCGATCTCAACGTCTTTACAAAGACACAGACGGAAACAAAGCTCGTGCCAAGGCTCGTCGCAAAATACAACATGAGAAAAACATTTTAGCATTGGCTTTGGAAGAATACAACAAGACTGTTGTTTCGTGCACTGTAGCTAATATTAGCTGCTATCTCGCTAGTGGACATAAGTACAGTACAGTACAGTAAAGTAATATTATAATCACAAAATATACACAATAATATATCCATCTTACTTGTGAAAAGTTGTTTGTGGAGCCCTCACATCAATAGTCCATCAATCAGAACAACAATATCCCTCAGTGCTGAGGCATCTTCTGTTGTTTTGGTTGAGCAAAGTAGGAAGACGACCTCTCCAAGATGGCCGCCGTATTTCCTGCACCGGAGCAGCCAATGCGGGGTCTACTCTTATATTATGTCTGTGGGTACAACACCTCCCAAAGCTATCTCGGTGACCTGTATTTTAGCTTCTGATCACTTGAGGGTGCTATTAGACGAACTGTACAATTGAAAAACAAAAAAATAAGAATAAAACCAAACATGTGCTTTGCATCTACTCACCCATTTTGAGCTCAATGTTATGATCAAGAGCAATCATCAACACTTCTTTTTAATACTTCATAGCAGTGCATCAAGGTAGGTTTGTCCACTTGGATCTGCAGTATGCAAGGCTCATAAAAGAAATTTACTTTTAAACATTTTCCAAAACTGTAGCTATTTTAGTACAGTATAATACATCTCATCTGTGCAAAAAATAACAACAATAATCTCGCTTCTCCTCCAACTGCAGAAATGCACCCCTCAACAACCGTTCAGAGCCAGGAGATTGTCTCAAAGCAGAATATGGCAGAAAAACAATGTACTGTTCTAGGAAAACAGTTTATCTGCAGTCATCACTGGCTATGCTGACCTTTACCTTTTCATTAATATCTTCAAAGCCAAAGCAGCACAAATGAAAATTTTTGCTGCACAAACCAGCACAAACATAGCCGAGTTGATTGACACCCATTTTGTCTGATTTGAAGAAGGTGGAGGGCTGGTTCACCTTGGATCACCTGACCTTTTGACCTTTACTTTTTCATTAATATCTTCAAAGCCAAAGCAGCACAAACGAAAATTTTTGCTGCACAAACCAGCACAAACGTAGCCGAGTTGATTGACACCCATTTTGTCTGGTTTGAAGAAGGTGGGTGGGGGGTTGACCTTGGATGACCTCTAGAAACATTTCTTTATATCTTTAAAATGATAGCAGCACAAACGAAAATTATTGCTGCACAAACCAGCACAAACGTAGCCGAGTTGATTGACACCAATTTTGTCTGATTTGAAGAAGGTGGGGGGGCTGGTTGACCTTTTGACCTTTACCTTTTCATTAATATCTTCAAAGCCAAAGCAGCACAAACGAAAATTTTTGCTGCACAAACCAGCACAAACGTAGCCGAGTTGATTGACACCCATTTTGTCTGGTTTGAAGAAGGTGGGTGGGGGTTGACCTTGGATGACCTCTAGAAACATTTCTTTATATCTTTAAAATGATAGCAGCACAAACGAAAATTATTGCTGCACAAACCAGTACAAACGTAGCCGAGTTGATTGACACCAATTTTGTCTGATTTGAAGAAGGTGGGGGGGCTGGTTGACCTTTTGACCTTTACCTTTTCATTAATATCTTCAGAGCCAAAGCAGCACAAACGAAAATTTTTGCTGCACAAACCAGCACAAACGTAGCCGAGTTGATTGACACCCATTTGTCTGGTTTGAAGAAGGTGGGTGGTGGGTTGACCTTGGATGACCTCTAGAAACATTTCTTTATATCTTTAAAATGATAGCGGCACAAACAAAAAATTTTGCCTCACAAACCAGCACAAACATAGCACAAACGTTTGACACCAATTTTGTCTGATTTGAAGAAGGTGGGGGGGGCCAACTTCACTCAGGTGGATGAGAACAGTCACGATGCTCCTCCTGCTTGGTTACATCTTGCTTATTGCGCCTTGGACAGTGTCCATAGTTGATCATTGTTAATTGCTATGTTTAATGGTGCAATTTCTGACATTGGCAATATGGGCAACCACCCAGGGTGTTATTTCTTTAGGGATGGCAGGAGACCTCTGTGTATTGTGGCACAGAGATGAAAGCAAAACAGAATGAAGAAGAGTTTGAATTGATACTGGTTACATTTATTTCAGCTTGTTGTTGCGCAACACCTCCCTCCCCTTCTCTCTCTCTGTACTTCCCCTTCTCAGAGGAGGGAGATGTGCAGCCAGCTCTCCATCTAACGGGTAATTTGAGTTTTCTAAATCTGATGGGATTTTACCCTGTTCAGAACTGAGTAAACTCTGTTTAAGCTGGCGTCGAGAAAGACTAGCCTGGTTTCTAACGACCTCCCCCTCCAGATGTCCCACCCTTCTTCACCCTGTGAATTAGCCAGATTGAGCAGCCTGCAACCAGCTAGCTTCACAGAGCACACCTGTTAATGGTCGCTCTTTCTCTTTATTACAACGTGCACTTGTTACTGAACCAGGTTGGTTTTAGTGACTCGGGCGAGTCCCAAGGGTATTGTTTTAGTTTTGGCTAAAAGCAACCTATAAAACATTTCTACTTTTTCCTCCCAGAATCAAACTTCATAGCTATTTTACAACCATCAAAGAACTTTAAGGTGACTCATTAATTGAATGTCCACAACATCTTTTAGATTTTCTTAAATGCTAATTATTTTATTAGTAAGGCAATTTTGCAAGGGTCAGTACAGCTTAATTCACTAGCAGAAATAATCAAATAAGTAAAATCAATAATCTAGCCTATCTTTCCCTAATGCTGACACTGAGAACTAAAAAAGGGAAACTTTGAGAGAGACGGACAGAGTTTGGCATTTTGAACCCCAGAACTGGCCTGATGATGAAGGTGTTGCAGCAGCAGGAGGTTCCCAGTACAGGAAGAGTACTGACTTAGAGCGGCAGGTCTCGGGCCTCAGGGTGACTTCCTCATGCGCGTAGCGGTCCTCAGCTTCTTGTCTTGCAGCTCTGTAGCTCCCTTCTCCTCGTCTCACAATCTTCCTGGTCCCACAGAAGGAACACACCAGTTCTTCCTCTTTGCCTTTGTTCTTTGCCTTTGTCTTTGCCTTTGTCTTTATCTTCATCTTTGCCTTGTTCTTTGCCTTTGTCTTTATCTTCATCTTTGCCTTGGTCTTTGTCTTTGGGGGTCTAAACCCAGCTGTTGAGAGAAGTGCGATTTGAAGCCACATGTTGCGGGGCTAACGGGTTGGTCCCCATGTGCAGAACAGTCTCCGGCTCTGTGGCCCGGCTCTTCTTCAGCTGCAGAGTTCTTTGTCCATCTCCGTCTTGGCTCGAAGCTGCCTGAAGGATCCAACCAAAGTTTCCTCTGTTGCACCCACCTTATAAAGGATTTATCCACCCTTTTGGTGCGTTTACATTGGCTAGCTTTGTTGCTGTGCCTGTCTCATTGGCTGACTGCTTGGACAGATGATCTCATATCCATCACCCTGGAGACCTTATGACCGGATCTCTGTTCTAATGTCCCCAAGTTGCTCAATAGTTCCTCCTACCTCTGTTTCCTGCCCAACCTTTTCTTAGGCAAGTTGAAGTTTAGCAATAAGGCCTTGGTCATCTCCGTTCTCCTATCAGTTCCTCTTTTCCCCTGACCTTCCACCTACCATCTACCTCCTACACAACATCAGTGACTTTTAATTACAGTTACAACATTTTACACCTTTTCAAGTTCAATGTCAAAATCACATTTATAACCTTTTAGTTTCTCTGATTTAACATTCATTTATAATGTTATAATAACCATAACTTATTAGTTACTCTTATTATAATCATAAGGTGAGTTATTACAGACATTTCTGAAAAGAACCCAATAATAATCCATTATTGTAATTATCTGATACCATGTTACAGTTACTTGTTTCACCTTTAAGTACTTCCACAAGTGTGAGAGTAAGTGTAAATATTCTTATAATCAAACCAACATCAACCACTGGTTAAACCAATATTAATTATTGGCATAATTATAAGTCATTATTTTAAGTATTTTACTGTGGGTTTTATCCAATCTCTCAAAAAGTTTAGATTTTATTCTTTAAAAACCTTTAATGCTTTAAAATAAGGAATGGTCTGAACTATTTTTAGCCTGATGCAAGACAGAAACTTCCCCTTTATTAAGGAAATCAGCTTTTCCTGTTTCATGACTTTCTTTCTGCCTGACTATGATTTTTTTATGATTAAATATAAAAAAGTAGAATTAAAGCAAAGTTTGCAGGACACAATAACAACACACACAACCAGATTCATTTTATTACAGTCTGACTCTATTGTTGGGTCTTGATGTCACCTATGTCATTAATTTTAAGGTAATTTTATTTATTATTACTATTAAACTAAAATCTCCAGCATGGGGAAGTGGGATGAGCTCGACTTTTCTCGACAAGCTCTAAGTATTTAATATCTAGGTGGGAAAGTGAATCTTTCAGATCAATTTGAGAAGCAATTTTTATATGTGCACTTAATTTTATTGTCATGTAGCATGGGGTGCTGGTTTTGATTTGGTCTTGGGTTCGGTGGTCCAGACTACAACTCTGCTACGAGGCTCCTTGGTTCCATGTCCTCCTCTGCCAGTTGGATTTCTTTCAAAATAAATGTGTGGCAAAAAAAGTGAAGTTCATGTTATGTTAGGACAGGAGACCAGATGTTGAATATTGTTTTCATGCTAACTTCCTGTTGTGGGCGGAGCTTTGCGCAGGTGACACCGTTTTCTAATAAAAGGCCACAGGTCGCTCTGGTGAGCTCGGCACTCAGGCCAAACGCATCTGGAGGCTCTGTTGATTGCTTTCCTCCGTCTCTCCTCGGCATTTCCAGCCCTTTACTAATGGCAGCGTCTACAGGTTATGGGCCCAGGAAGGAGTTTGGCGGCCGATGGAACCGATTATGTTTTGACGGAGATGAGAAAAAGTATGAGCTATGGGAAACCAAGTTCTTGGCCTACTTACGTCTGCTTGAGCTGAAGAGCACCATATTATTGAAGGACGAACCCGATGACACGGAAGAAGACGCCACCAAGAACGAAGAGGCGTATGCAGAATTAATCCAAGTTTTGGACGATAAGAGTTTGTCCCTTGTCATGAGAGATGCTGGGGATGATGGCAGAAAAGCCTTAAAGATCCTGAGAGATCACTACGCTGGTTCCAGTAAGCCACGAGTGATCAGTTTGTATACGGAGCTGACGTCTCTTCAGAAAGCCGTCAATGAGAACGTCACTGATTATATTATACGAGCAGAAACTGAAATTTCAGCGTTGCGTAATGCAGGAGAAGTTTTAAGCGATGGCCTGTTGACTGCAATAATTTTAAAAGGACTGCCCGATGAGTTCAAGCCATTCTCTGTTTACGTTACACAGAGTGATGAGGAGTTAACCTTTGCCCAATTTAAAACCAAGCTGAGGAGCTATGAGGGCACCGAGAAGTTGTGTGTTGCGGACTCCGTGGAAGACTGCGTGATGAAAGTTAAAGGAAGAGACGATTGGAGCACAAAACTCACCTGTTACACCTGCGGCCAGAGAGGACACAAAGCCCTGGATTGTCCTTCAAACGGCGAGCGCAGAGTCGAGACAGTGGTGTAGTTTCTGCAAGAGCGCCACGCATAAAGACGCAAACTGCCGGCGAAAAAGGCGAGACAAGGTGAAGCAAGCGATGAATGAGGAGGACCACACGTTCGCTTTCAAGGTGAAGCAGATCGACGACTCCCAGATCTGTGGCACGGAGATGAAGGGCCTCATGATTGACTCCGGTGCAACAAAGCACATTGTGACGGATGCGGCAAAGTTTCAGGATTTCGACTAAACGTTTAAGCCTCAGAGCCATGTGTTGGAGTTGGCTGATGGCGTGAGGGCCAGTGGCATCGCGCTGAAGAAAGGCACCGCCAGAGTTCGTGTGAGAGACAGTAATGGACGGGTTGTGGAAATGATGTTGAGGGACACCTTGTACGTCCCATCATTTTCCCAGGACATCTTTTCAGTTAAAGCCGCAACTGCCCAAGGAGCGACAGTCATCTTCAAGGATGGACAGAACCAGCTCATCCATAAAATTGGTACGGCTTTTGATATTTATGTTCATGACAGACTGTTCTATTTAAGTACTCTTTCAGATGAGGTAGATGAATGCAATGCATGTTATGACATCCAAACATGGCATGAAATATTAGGTCACTGTAATTATGAAGATGTATCAAAGTTGGAGAGTGTTGCAGATGGAATGAAAATTAGGGGTAAAACTGAAAAGCCTCATCTAAACTGTGAAGTGTGCATAAAGGGCAAGTTTACTCAGACCAGAAATAGAGAACCTGATGGAAAAGCTAAAGGTGCATTGGATCTAGTACATGCAGATCTGGCTGGACCAATAGAGCCAGCTGCTAAAGATGGGTTTAGATACACACTAGCTTTTACAGATGACTATTCAGGTGCTATTTTTACCTACATTCTGAAAGCTAAGAGTGACACTGTTAAAGGAACAGAGAAGTTTATTGCAGATGTGGCACCTTATGGGAAAATCAAATGTATAAGATCTGATAACGGAACTGAATTTTTATCTAGTGAGTTCCAGTCATTGCTCAGTCAAAATGTCATTAGACATGAAACCTCAGCTCCTTATTCTCCTCATCAGAATGGGACAGCTGAAAGAACATGGAGAACTGTTTTTGAAATGGCAAGATGCATGTTGATTGAGAGCAATCTGCCTAAATATTTATGGACATACGAGGTTCAGACGGCTGCTATTATCCGTAACAGTTTCTACAACAAGCGTACTGAGCAGACTCCATACTACATGCTAACTGGAAAAAAACCCGACCTTTCTAAAATGAGAACTTTTGGGTCTGAATGTTATGCATACAAATACAACAAGAAAAAGTTGGATTCACGTTGTGAAAAGGGAATTTTTGTTGGCTACGACAAGAATAGTCCTGCATATCTTGTGTTTTATCCTGACACAGGTAAAATACTTAAGAATAGACTGGTAAAGTTTATAACAAAAAGTACCAATGAATGTAACACTCAAACTGATGACATAAATGAGAATATCTCACTCAGAAAGAAAGTTGAAAGTGAGCAATCAAAACCTGAGTTGCAAACAACTGTCACACATGACATTAAAACTGAGACTAGTGACATAGATCAAGATCAAAGTGGAGGTAACCTTGCTGCACGTTATCCTAAGAGAGAGAGAAAATCTCCAAAGTACTACACAGATCAAGATTATGAAATGAAATGTGAGGATGATTATGCAGATGTTAACATTGATTATTGCTATAGGATTGCATGTGATGTGCCTAAGACCGTGGAAGAAGCTATGAGCTCACCACAATCAGAACTATGGGCTAAAGCTATGAAGGATGAAATGGATTCTTTGAAAGAGAATGATACTTACACCCTAACTTCATTACCTCAGGGTAAACAAACAGTGGGGGGTAGATGGATATTTACTGTTAAAGAAAATCCTGTAGAGACACTTTATAAGGCTAGATATGTAGCAAAAGGCTATAATCAGGTTCCTGGTATTGACTATCAGGAGACATTTTCTCCTACAGCTGATATGACATCTGTGCGTGTTCTAATGCAACTTGCTGCTCAATATGATTTGGATTTACACCAAATGGATGTCAAAACGGCATATTTACATGCCCCTATTGATTGTGAGATCTTTTTAGAACAACCTGAAGGATTTGAGGTGGAAACAGAAACAGCGGAGAAACTAGTCTGTAAACTTAATAAGTCACTTTATGGTCTGAAACAGTCAGGACGAAATTGGAATAAAATGTTACATGATTTCCTTATTGAAAATGACTTTGTGCAGAATCCTGCTGACTATTGTGTTTACAGCAAAGAAAATGAAAATGAGAGGTGATCTTGATTATTTGGGTTGATGATCTTGTTCTTGCGGCTGGTAGATGATCAAATACTTCAAAGTGTGAAGAAAATGTTAGCTGTTCAATTTAAAAATTAAAGATCTTGGAAGACTTAAACATTTTCTAGGTATTGATTTCACTCAGAAACATGGTCAAGTGAAAATGAACCAGAAAAGATACATCATGAAAATCTTGAAAAAGGTTTGACATGACTAACTGCAACCAAGATCAACCCCATGCGAAAATAAAATGAAGTTGACAGTGAAGGTCGACCTGCTGATCATAAAAAGTATCGTGAAGTCGTGGGAAGTTTGATCTATGTTATGATGAGCACCAGACCTGACTTGAGTTTTGTTGTAAGTAAGTTGTCACAATACTTCTGAACCAAAAGAACAACATTGGGTTGCAGCAAAGCATGTATTGAGATATTTGAAATGTACATTAGATCAGGAATTATGTTTTAAGAAAAATTATCTAAATCTTAAACTTGCGGCATACTGTGATGCAGACTGGGCGGGAGACGAGAAGGACAGAAGAAGTATGACTGGTTACTGTTTTTGTTTATCAGAAACTGGACCTACTGTTTCCTGGAAGTCTAAAAAGCAGTCCACAGTTTCTTTATCTACATGTGAAGCTGAATATGTTGCTTTGGCTGCTGCTACACAGGAAAGCATTTACCTGGTCAATCTAATGAATGGAATGGACTCTAGACATGAATATACACCCGTGACCATTTTTGAAGACAACCAAGGTGCAATTGCTCTTTCTAAAAGCCCCGTCTACCGCCAAAGATGCAAGCATATAGATATTTGTTATCATTTTATTCGATCAGCTCTTACTGTGGAAAAATAACTCTCTGTTATTTTCCAACAACAGAAATGGTTGCTGATATTTTCACAAAGTCTGTAACTAAAATGAGAATGGATAAGTTTGTATGTTTTCTTTTTGGTATGTGAATGAGATGTATTTTGTCAACATAAAAACAAGTGGGGGTGTTGATATATTGTTTTCATGCTAACTTCCTGTTGTGGGCGGAGCTTTGCGCAGGTGACACCGTTTTCTAATATAAAAAGGCCACAGGTCGCTCTGGTGAGCACGGCACTCAGGCCAAACGCATCTGGAGGCTCTGTTGATTGCTTCCTCCGTCTCTCCTCGGCATTTCCAGCCCTTTACTAATGGCAGCGTCTACACAAGATTGTTTTCCATCCCTGAAATTATGATGCATAGAATCACATATCTAAGTCTAATCTATGTTACAGAGTAAACACAATAAAAACATGCTTTATCTGTGGCATTGTTCATTAAAATGGCACATTATTGATGTATTAAATTAAATACGATTGGTTCACTTAATGATATTAGTGATTAGGCAATTCATTCAGCAAGTACTTTTACTTTTAATACTTAAGTATTTTTAAAAGCCAGTACCTTTTTACTTTTACTTAAGTAAAATGTTAATGTGGTACTTTGACTTTTACTTAAGTACATTTTTGTCTGTGTATTTGTACTTTTACTTAAGTACATTTTTTGAGTACTTTCTCCACCACTGATCATCAGAGACCAAAGTGATGGGCCTGTCATTCAAAATGGCTTCAGCCTCACAGAAAACAGTTTGCAGTGTTTCATCGTCCACAACCTGCTGCTTTAAAACTGAGGTGAGTACATTTCTGACTGAACGAATCAAGCGCTCCCAGATGCCACCTTGATGTGAAGCTGCAGGAGTATTAAAATGCCATCCTGGACCAGAGCCTTTTGAATTTCACTCTGGTTCAAGACAGCCAGACTTTCTTTTAGCTCTCTATTGGCTTCCCACAAAATTTGTGCCATTATTGATCTAATGGAAGAGACTGGACCACGTCTGCAGATGAATCTTCTAATTGCATTAATGCAGGAATCAATGTTGAAGGCATAAGCCACTTCCAAATGAACAGCACGACTAGTTGGGCAAGTAAATACTACTCCATAACGTTTAAGAAAACTTCTGCCTCTCTTCACATCAATGGGGCCAAAATAATCAACCAACATCTGTAAATGAGCTTTGTCTGGAAATACCCTTTCCTGTGACTGGCAGGTCAGCCATTTTCTGACCTGCCAGAAAGTGGCAGGTCAGAAAGAGAAGAGGTAAGCTTCTAAGAAATAGAAGCTTACCTCTATTTCGTCTGCAGGTGACACAGTCAGACAGGATTTTTCTGGCAGCAGAGTTTGCATTGATTATCCAGTATCTCTGACGCAGTCTGGACAACATGTGGTTTCTTCCTGCATGACCAAGCAGATTGTGAATGTAACGCAGAATTAATGTTGCCACATGCAAGTCTTTACATAGGATGACCGAATGCTTAATTTCAGATGGCATAGCAGCCCTTTTGAGACGTCCACCCACTCTGAGGACTCCATGATCAACCACTGGATCAAGTCTATACAGCTGGCTGTCTTTAGAGATGGTCTTGTTGGCTCTGAGTGAGTTGATCTCTGGTCCAAACCTGTGATGTTGTTCAAAGAGAATAATGGAATGCTCTGCTGTAGCCAGATCTTCACATGTCAAACATTAAATTTTCAGCATAGCTTTAAACTGCTGCATCTTTTGTGACACCTTTTGCTTTTTAATGTCTGCATCTTCTGTAGACTGATGCATCGTGGCAGAAAACTATTTTATTTTCTGGGACAGCTTAAAGAGGAGTTTTTTTAGCTTTAAAAACCAAAGCTTTGGATGTTTTTAGCTTCAACCAGGATGAAAAGTAGGAGATTAAATAACTGGTAGGGTCTTTAGCCTCCTCAACAACAGCATTAACAGTCACATCCTTTTAATTTCAGGATCATCAGGAGGAAGTGAGTCATACTTTACCTCCAGCTTAGGCCATTTATTTTCAGACTAGCAGAAACTCAGAACCATTAATCCATTTGCTGTGCTTCAAGAAGTCCTCTGCTTTCATCCCTCTTGATGCTTCATCTGCTGGATTATCTTTAGAACTCACATATCTCCACTGGTCAGCTTGTGTTGCGTCTCTGATGATGGACACCCTGTTTGCAACAAAGGTATGAAACCTCTTTGTTTCGCTGCAGATGTATTTTAGGACAGTGGTGCTGTGGGTCCAGAAAACTAATGTCTCCAGCAGTTGGTCCATTCGAACAGCAAGGACAGCTGCAGTAAGCTCCAGTCGAGGGATGGTCATCTGCTTGAGGGGAGCAACTTTGGCCTTTCTTAGGAGGAATGACAGATGCACATGACCTTATATATGATACGTACTGTATCCCACTTGGCTTGGCATCAGAGAATGGTGGAGCTGAGCTGTAACTGGACAGAACTTTAGGTTTAATGCAGTGACTCACTTCAAACTTTGAGATCCTCTCAGGTCATTCAGCCCTTGAAGTGCAGCTTGACTTCAAATGAGTCACTTTGAATGCACCACTGCAAGCCAAGCGCCCATTCTATTGAAAGCTCCTGTCATTTCTTTGCTTGGATATTGTCTGAAACAGTTTGCAGAACTGCAGGACTATTACTAAGCCACTTTTAGAGCTTAAATCCTCCTTTACTGCAAAGAGCTGTAAAATCTTGGGCAAACTTTATTGCCTTCTCTTCTGTAGGCAGAGATTTTAAACACTCATCTACATAGAAATTATGTTTGATTGCATTGACCAATTCAGATGGAAACTGCTGGGCATTGTCTTCTGCTGTTCTTCTTAATGCATAATTTGCACAGCTTGGTGAGGACACTGCTCCAAACAGGTGTACTGTCATCCGATGTTCTTGTGGAACTTGTGAGGTGTCACCATTGGGCCACCAGAGGAAACGAAGATAGTCTGTGTTTCTCTGGAACATGAACCTGGTGGAACATTGCTTGAATATCTCCCATAACTGCGATTGGTTCTTGTCTGAAGAGCAGAAGAACTCCGACAACCAAGTTGGTCAGATCAGGTCCTTGTAGCAGCTGGCAGTTCAGTGAGGTTCCCTTAAATGTTGCAGCACAGTCAAAAACAACTCTCAGTTTGCCTTTTCGGGAGTGATAAACACCATGGTGGGGTATATATCACACCTTTCCATCATTGCTCATTAATTGATCAGGTACAATTTCCGCATATCCATTTCATAACATGTCATTCATAAATGCAATGTACTCTTTCTTGAAAGTGCTGCTTTTGTGAAACTTTCTTTTCAAACTCTGAAGACGTTCTGCAATACAACGGTTCATAGGCAAGATGGAGTTTTCAGATTTAAAAGGCAAATCAAAATAATAATGTCCATTTTTTAATTGTGCTGAATTATCCATGATATTCATAAATTTGACATCCTCTTTGGACATTTCAATCTGCTCTTGGGATGTTTTTTCATTGAAATCATGATTGTATTGTTCAACTAACATTGTTTCCAGATGTTTAACAGAAATCATGCTTGTAGTGAAGGAATGGCAGCCTGTTTGTTCCTTTCACTGCGGAGTGGACCATTGATGACCCATCCAACTAAACTGGTCCAAACTGCATATGGGCCTTCATCCTGACTGTTAATCAGCTCCCATGGCTCCATTATTTAGGTGCGTCTGTGCCAATGAATGAGCAGATCTACATCAGATCTATGTTGTGAAGCTTGATGCTTTGCAGGTATGGCCACTTATCAATGTCCTCCTGTTGTGGAACATTTTGCTTTGAAACATGCATTAGTTTCTGTGCTATGACATCTGGAAGGTCAATGAAATCATTTTTATCAAGTGCTGCTACTTGGAGTCCAGAGATGAGGTTTGTACTCACAATGTCTTTATGTCCCATTGTTTGCAGCTGGATACTTTTTCTTTTACCTTTCAATTGCAGCTTCTGGGCCAAACTTTCAGTGCAGAATGTTCCTGTGCTGCCCGGGTCCAAAAATGCATATGTCCAATGCATTGGTTGCGAGGGCCACTTGAGGCTCTGCGGAGCTTTAATTCATTTTTGATCCCTTCAATTGTAAATAATATCCAGCTGTCATTTTATAGTAATTACTAGGATTCTCAATTCATATTTTAAAACCATTTTCACAAATAAACATATGAAAAATGGGGCAAGCATTTGCATCCCTTTAAATTTGACATCCCTAAATAAATTACTTTAAAAATATGGAAATATAAAAATGCATGATAGGTCATTTTTTTATTTAGTTAGTCAAAAAACTGACACATTGTTGGCTCTGTATTTGGACTGGACTTCATCTTTGTAAACAATTGTTAAAATGGGTTTAAATCAGTATCGTTCTGGTATTTTAGCTTCATAAGAAGCAGAGAAGCCTGACATTTCAATCTCCAGTTCTTTAGCATTTCTGCTTTATCACAAATGAATCAAATAATTAGTTCAGTAGTAAGACCCTGAAGAACTCGAATGCATGATAAGGAGGCAATTTGACCATTTAATGTGTTGAACCAGGGACATTCCTGAAACTTGCAGGATGCTGGACTTCGAGGATGAAGCTTGACAAACGTAATTTTTTTTACAGTAACAACTTAAATGTTTGGATATTCAGCGACTCCCACAATTATTTGGATCTTTTCTCATCTTTTAAAGTTGTAGAAGAGACCAACACTTATGTTAGGAAAAATCTAACTTTTTCAAGTTATTTATTTAGTTCAGTAAACTCAGGTAAGACAGAATTACCTGTCTTACTTGAGAATTTTTTCATAGTATGTTAATGTAGTTAATGATAAATATCATATATTAGCTAATTTAATCCCATGGCAATGCTTGTCATGGATCATTTTTCCACTTCTGAAAGTTCTTTAAAAAGGGAAAAAAGGATACTTTAATTAACATATAAAATAAAAACTACAAACTGTAAATAGATTGTTAGAAATAACTACTACTGATATTGTGAGAAGATATGGCTACATGAATATTTTGATTTAAAAAAAGTATAACTAAGCAACACTCATACCTTGTGTTTGGTTTGGTGTTACGGTTTGGCTGTTTATTCTGCTTCTTTTATGTAGCATAGGTTTTGTGTATCCTGGATGTAAAGTCAAGTGGAAGAAAAAGTGCAGAAGAAACTGGTTCACTTGCAGCAGTAAAAACTTGCACTGACTAAGAAAATTCAAACCATAACCACCTAAATCAACAGAAATAAACTCCAAAGGTTCATCACTTTCAAGATGAGTTCCACCTATTCAAATGAATTACTGAAATAATTCTAATTTTGCTCATTTGTTAAGATGCACCTCATTGGTGCAATTGTAAAGGTCTCCATTACATCAGGCCTACCAACATGTTCATGCTGTTATTTTTATTTAATTTTCTTACAATTTGTTTTTATAAGTAGGTCAAATTATACAATTATTGCCAAGATATGTTTTTTTCCCCAGCATGAAATAAATCAGGCATATTGTGTATCAAAGAGGTTCATTTATAAAATACATGCACCCATTTTGCAGGGACAGGTGTAGGTTTAAAAGTCACCTTTTCTCCTGGTGTGACAGAAATCCTCCACACACAGTGAGTGTATGCTGAGTATCCATTTGGAAAACCAGGAGAAGAAAGGTTCAAGCACTGTCCTGCAGACTTTCCCCACATCCTGACAAAAAAAAGGAAATAAAAAAATGTACAAAGAGGACAAGTCACGGACAAAATTATGACTTATGGGACATTATATCTTATTTATTTATATCCTACTTGCACATTTGTAGAGTTTGCGGGCTTGAGCGACGTCTCCTTCTCTAAGCCTTGTCCTCTGTCTAATGGAGGGTCGAACACCATTGACATCGTAAAGAGGAAAGATGGTGTCCAAGAAGATGCTTCTGTTTGGCACAAAGTACAAATCTATTCATGCTTGCAGAGTTTTAAAACATAAGAACCATGTAAAAGTGGACAATTGCCCAAAAAGCACAAAAACTATAACTCTGACAATAAACATACGGATTAGCTGGGTTGTTGTTCAGCTTGTAGAGGTTCTCCTCCATTCCAGTATTTAAATAAATAGTTTGAACTGAATCAGACATTGTAGCTTTGAATTGTATTTTGTAAAGTTGTAAAATAGAATTGCTTTGTATCTGTAAAAAGACAAAAAAGAGAAGCAACTATTCTTTACACACATAAGTAAATCCTTATCAATGGCTACACAAAATTTATTTTATTTTTTTACACTGATTTGTGTATGTCTAGATGTCCCATTTCACAAAATTACGCAAATTACTTTTATTTCATTTTATTAAGGTTGCAAAACTTTGTTCACAAGTGCAAAAATATTTACGCCTGGAAATTATCAACTACTTTGTCAGCACCTGGATACTTTTATTGATTGTAATAATCCCTTGCTGGGTTTACAGTGCCTGCTGATAAAAAAGGCTTTGAATAATGTAATGATTATTGAGATATATTTTAAAAATACAGACATAGAGGTAAGTTGCTTATAAAGAAAAAAGCAATTTACCACTTTACTGCTTAAATAAAATCCAATTGCTTCATTTTGATAGATTTTTTTTAAATGTCAACCTCTATAGTTGTGTAAACTTTTGGTAAACCATTAAAAATACATGTTGTTAATTTAATTGAACAAATTGAAAAAGAAAGTACGTTCTTTTATATTAAAGTAATTAAACCTGCGTAAACACAGAATAGCTCATATTACACAAAGAAAACAATGAATATCAGAATATCCTCACATTTTTTAATTTTTATTATATTTTCATATCAGCTAAGTCTGCCAGGTTCAATCAGTTTCTATATTTTATGTTGCACTTTAAATTAATTTTCTTTTCTTAAATTATACAAAGAAAGTTTGAATATTCAGAATCTGAATATTTTATATGTTGTAAATTTAAATATAGCGTTTTGTAATGCTGACTTATTACTTATTGCTTGTATACTTTGCAAACTCCTAAGTGAATCCATTTAAACCTAAATTTAAACCTATATGCTGCCGTCACTGCAACGTGCAGTGAAACTTTGTTTGCTGCTTTCAGTCTCAGCGGCAGGACGTCGCTTCAAGCTGTCCAAAGCACCTTTTGTATATCAAATATAAACAATTTTTGAGTAAATCTCAAGGTACCTGCTTTGCATGGGTCCTTGTAATCGACCGCATCCTCTGGGTTGAAGAAAATCACGCCCGCAGCTTCTGCAGCAGCCAGACAGACGCTCAGACCGCCCAGCAGGAGCAGCACGGCTGGTGCCGAGTCCATCTTTACTTCGGACTAAAAGAAGAATGACGTTGCTAATAAATGGATATGGCTGGAAGAGTTAAAAACATAAATAAATAAAAATTGAAAAAGAAAATGGAGTAAAACCTGGAGTTCCTCAGTGAGATTGTTCCCTGCTGCCGCTGACATGCCGCTCCAGGAGTGAATCTGGGCTCAGCGCGTCTAAGTAAATGTTAAATGTCACTTATTTTAGTCAGAGTACAGGAATGAGTGTAAATGGAAAACACACTTTCAATGCAGTCAAATCCAAAAAACAAAACAAAACAAACAAACCTTTTGCCCGTGATGCATGACGCAGTTGCTTCTCTGCTTTCCTGCAAAGTTTGATGCAGCTCTGCTTTCCTGAATGGACCATCTTCATCTCCACTGCAGCAAACAGGCAGCTCTTTTTATAAATTACAGTCACTAAAAGGTTGCATTGCTTTGTTTATATTTTTAATAGTGCAATTCTGTAAAGACAAAATATGTCTGGTGGTCCAGCTCTGATTTACATGTCTTGCTGAATTGGGGGTTTGAATATTACAATACTTTCCTGTAACAAAATAGACCTGCAGAAAGAAATTACTAATAAAATATATTACATATGCATAGTTGTATGCTCTAGATAAATTTATTATTGTTTATTAAACTCTGACAGCTGTGTGGCTTTGTTAATATTCTGTCCTAGAATGCTGTTAGATGTGACCTTTTTTTTGAGCACCTGCCCCTTTAGTGGCCTCTGCACGGGCCTGCAGAAAGTGTTTAACTACACCAACTATAGGCTGCCAGTGGGCTCCATTATTATTACATCTGGAAATACTGACTCAGCCATTACTGGGGCAGGCACATTCAATACCCTGTAAAACTGAATTTAACTTAGATGGAATAGTGTGGGGGCAGACAAGGGCGTGGATAATTGTGTAATTTCGGTATCCCTCTGCCTGCTTTTAAGAACCTCAATGTTTCTCCAGGATGGTTTTTGTTGACAAACAGCAAAATTTTAGTCAAATTAGGTGAGAGAACATCTGTGAACAAAAGCTTCCAAGTTGAGATTCTGAATAGGATTTGGGTTCTTGTGTGAATGTAGCTCATGCTGCCACCACCGTGTTTGACATAGTGATGTGTTTGCATTACTTAAATGTCTTGTGACAAACTCTAAACAATATTTCTATTGGCTTTAAGTCAATGTCTTTCACTTAAAAGACAAAAACTTTATTCTTGACATAAAAACATAGACATTGTATAGTATTTGCATAAAATATGGTACCAAAAGTTTGGGATGATATTTTATAACCCTACAAATCCTTCTATTTCTGATTAAAGACTGTAAAAAAAATGGAATAATTAAATGAAAAACAAGTGAATATGCCACATTTCTTGGTGGGAAAATATTCAATTAATAAATAAAGTGATTATCAAGAGGAAATAGTTTTTACTCTAGCTTTCTAATATGCAATGCAGATTGATTGCTGAACACTTCACTGTTGTGGTGCTCCTTATCCATCAGCACCACATGGTTCTCGCCACCATGTGGTGCTGATGGATAAGGAGCAAAATCACTTATTAAAGGAATCAAAAAACAAAGAGATTCACAAGTTTCAGATTCGAGAAATAGTGTTTAATCTACCATTAAATGATTTTTTTCTGTTTTTGTAGAAACTTTTAATGCAAAATGGAAGAAAGAGGGAGCCAGAGACCCAGTCCCACTGGTTTTCATGGTCCTTTGCCAGCGTACATCTGCTGCTGCAGCAGAGATGGGGCTCTAACCCAGAGGAGAACTTTATGCTTAGGAGATCAGTCTTCCCAGGATGCCTCTTCACACTTGAGCACCTTAAACAGGGAATATTTCAGCTGGAGAATATTTGCTTTTCCTCTCATTCAGGCCGAGGCCTGTCTCAAATTTGGAATCATGTCCCAGTCCTGGTGTGGGCAAGCCATACTGCATGTGGAACTGGGCATACTGATGGCAGTTCTGGTGGTCAGCGGCATGGCCCAGATATATGAAAGAAGGGAAGAAGGATTGTCCTGCTATGGAGGATTTGATCTTTACTTTGTTCTAGACAAGTGAATGCTTCTACTTTCGGATAATCTCAGGACAAGTTTGGTGCATGAATCATCAGTTTCATTTGATGTCACAGGTGCAAAAGTTGTTGCTATAAAAAGCTACAATTTCTAATGGGGTATATGCCACGGACTTCCGTTTTAGCACTTCCGCATTTTTTTGGCACAGAGAATGGTTCCGGTGCACAGGCAACAGTATGTTAACAGTGGCTCCTCAGTCCTGCAGGACTATTAATGATGCCTATATAATTATTCAGACGTCCAGAAACGCTCAAACAGCAACAAAGTATTTAAGCTGGATGTGTCAAAGTTCACAATAACTTCAAAGGTAAGTTAATAATCTTTTGTAATCACCATAATGCCTCATATGTCTGACGTAGCTAACAGGGACAAGCTTACAAAGGTGCTATGTAAAGGTTTAAGACCGCAGTGAAGTTAGTTTCAAGTTGGATATTCGATATTCGAGCTCCGGGGAGTAGCGGCGTTTAGCTAAAGGTTGATCCGATTTATGAACGCTAATGTCGGCCGGCGGTTCTCCACCGCTCCCGGCCGCAGCGCCCGAAGGTTCACTTAGGGACTGTCAACAAATTACCGTACCAAACCTTCCTGTCAAAGAAATGTTAATAAATGCCTTGAATTGTAAAGAAAATAACTAATTGTAAGTGCTATTTCATGCTTTTACATGAAACTCAATATCATCTATTAAATTCTAAAGTCATACAATATTTTCAATTATTTTAATATTAAATAATAGAATGTTTTCTTCAATAGCTTCTAGGTCATGTGACCTATTGACTAAAAATCACTTTTAAATAATTATACTAGTCTCTATTGATGAGGCACAAACTTTTGTTTACCATTTTTAGCCATTTTTAATTTTTTAGGACTTTTTTGGTCAAAATTGAGGGTTTTTCTTCAATAGCTTCCAGGTCATGTGACCTATCGACTAAAAATCACTTTCAAATAATTATACTAGTCTCTATTGATGAGGCACAAACTTTTGTTTCCCATTTTTAGACATTTTTCATTTTTTAAGATTATTTTTGGTCAAAATTGAGGGTTTTTCTTCAATAGCTTCCAGGTCATGTGACCTATTGACTCAAAATCACTTTTAAATAATTATACTAGTCTCTATTGATGAGGCACAAACTTTTGTTTCCCATTTTTAGACATTTTTCATTTTTTAAGATTATTTTTGGTCAAAATTGAGTGTTTTTCTTCAATAGCTTCCAGGTCATGTGACCTATGGACTCAAAATCACTTTTAAATAATTATACTAGTCTCTATTGATGAGGCACAAACTTTTGTTTTCTGTTTTTAGCCATTTTCCATTTTTTAGGATTTTTTTTAGTCAAAATTGAGTGTTTTTCTTCAATAGCTTCCAGGTCATGTGACCCATGGACTCAAAATCACTTTTAAATAATTATACTAGTCTCTATTGATGAGGCACAAACTTTTGTTTACCATTTTTAGCCATTTTTCATTTTTTAGCATTATTTTTGGTCAAAATTGAGGGTTTTTCTTCAATAGCTTCCAGGTCATGTGACCTGTTGACTAAAAATCACTTTCAAATAATTATACTAGTCTCTATAGATGAGGCACAAACTTTTGTTTTACATTTTTAGCCATTTTCCATTTTTTAGGAATTTATTTGGTCAAAATTGAGGGTTTTACTTCAATAGCTTCCAGGTCATGTGACCTATGGACTCAAAATCACTTTTAAATAATTATACTAGTCTCTATTGATGAGGCACAAACTTTTGTTTCCCATTTTTAGACATTTTTCATTTTTTAGCATTATTTTTGGTCAAAATTGAGTGTTTTACTTCAATAGCTTCCAGGTCATGTGACCTATCGACTAAAAATCACTTTTAAATAATTATACTAGTCTCTATAGATGAGGCACAAACTTTTGTTTTACATTTTTGCCAATTTTCCATTTTTTAAGATTATTTTTGGTCAAAATTGAGTGTTTTTCTTCAATAGCTTCCAGGTCATGTGATCTATCGACTAAAAATCACTTTCAAATAATTATACTAGTCTCTATTGATGAGGCACAAACTTTTGTTTTACATTTTAGCCATTTTCCATTTTTTAGGAATTTTTTTGGTCAAAATTGAGGGTTTTACTTCAATACCTTCCAGGTCATGTGACCTGTTGACTCAAAATCACTTTCAAATAATTATACTAGTCTCTATAGATGAGGCACAAACTTTTGTTTCCCATTTTTAGACATTTTTCATTTTTTAGCATTATTTTTGGTCAAAATTGAGGGTTTTTCTTCAATAGCTTCCAGGTCATGTGACCTATGGACTCAAAATCACTTTTAAATAATTATACTAGTCTCTATTGATGAGGCACAAACTTTTGTTTACCATTTTTAGACATTTTTCATTTTTTAGCATTATTTTTGGTCAAAATTGAGGGTTTTTCTTCAATAGCTTCCAGGTCATGTGACCTATGGACTCAAAATCACTTTTAAATAATTATACTAGTCTCTATAGATGAGGCACAAACTTTTGTTTTACATTTTTAGCCATTTTCCATTTTTTAGGACTTTTTTGGTCAAAATTGAGGGTTTTTCTTCAATAGCTTCCAGGTCATGTGACCTGTTGACTAAAAATCACTTTTAAATAATTATACTAGTCTCTATAGATGAGGCACAAACTTTTGTTTTACATTTTTAGCCATTTTCCATTTTTTAGGATTTTTTTAACTCAAAATTGAGTGTTTTTCTTCAATAGCTTCCAGGTCATGTGACCTATCGACTAAAAATCACTTTCAAATAATTATACTAGTCTCTATAGATGAGGCACAACCATTTGTTAACCATTTTTAGCAATTTTTCATTTTTTAAGATTATTTTTGGTCAAAATTGAGGGTTTTTCTTCAATAGCTTCCAGGTCATGTGACCTATGGACTCAAAATCACTTTTAAATAATTATACTAGTCTCTATAGGGTTAGGCAAGCATGTGTTTTGGCAAGCACCTGGTGCTTGCCAAAACACATGGAGTCTGGCCAGCCTCAGCCCAAAGTGGGTTCACCTTCCCATGGGCTCACCACCTGTGGGATGGGCCAAAAGGGTTGGGTGCAATGTGAGATTTTAGAATGCCGAGGGAGGGGACCTTGGCTTTCTGACCCTGTGTGATGGACGTTTTATCACTGGGCATGGAAAGTCACTTCTCTGGTGGGAGCCTGAGCTGGTGTGTGAGGTTGAGAGGTTCTAACTAGAAATAGTCTCATCTCATCGCATGACTCGAGATGAGAGCCGTGCGTTAATTAATGGAACATTAATTAACAATCTGATATGCAGCGAGAAAATTTAATGTTTCAGTTGTTGGCTGTTTCTATAGCTTTTTATTTTTGTAATTTTATGGTGTAAAGCTCTTTGAAATGCCTTGTTGAAATGTGATATATAAATAAAATTAGATTAGATTTTTTTTATTTGGGGGTTTCTGTCCGAGGCCACGTTCTGCACAACCAGGGTTTTGAAGGGATCCATTTTGGTGGCCTTGGGATCACGCCTCTGCTTTTGGCAGATGATGTGGCCCTTCTGGCTTCATCATGTCGTGATCTACAGCTTCACTGGAGCAGCAGTAGTAGTAGTAGTAGCCGAGTGTGAAGCGGCCGGGAGGGGGATCAGTACCTCCAGATCCAAAGCCCTGGTCTTGAGCTCGAAAAGTCAGGTAAGATTTTCCTGACCCAAGTGGAGGAGTTTAAGCATCTTAGCATCTTGTTCAATGTTGGAGTTCATTCATTTCTGTCTCTGTTCACCACCCATGTTCATTAACCAGTTTCAGGACCCGACCAGAACCACTCATTGTAAATTGAGAAATAATGAGATTTGGTTATATATAAAACAAGCTTTAATGCCAAAAGATAATCAAATTTCACAATCCATACATATCATCCAAATGGAACATCATGCTTCTTAGGTTACATTCATCGTCCAGCTCTGGGGCCAAGTGACAAGAAGCCAAGTGAGGCAAAGATTGTAGCAAGTTTAGCTTTTTATTCATCTCTGAAATCTGGACCCTCCATAAACTGTACTCTAATCAGTTTCAGTCGGTTTACATATGACTGCCAGCAGTCACATATAAACATGGTTATGTATGCTTCAGCATGTGAGGCAGATGAAAGAGGCTAAAAGAGATGGAGGAAAATGCAGAATCCATAACATTAAGAATGAGGGAAAAATGGAACAGGAGATCAATAGACGGATTGACGTAGCGTCTGCAGTGAAGTGGGCGCTGGACCAGTCTGTCGTGGTGAAGAGACAGCTGGATCAAAAAGGAAGGACTCTATTTGCCAGTCGATCTACGTCCCTACCTTCATCTATGGCATTGGTTTAAGGGTCTTGACTGCAAGAACAAAATTACAAACACAAGCGGCCAAAATTATTTTTTTTCCATACGTTTTCTGGGCTCTCCCTTAGTGATAGGATGAGAAGCTCAGTCATCCAGGAGGGACTCAGAGTAGAGCCGCTGATTTTTCACTTTGAGAGGAGCCAGCTGAGGTGGGTCAGGCATCAGATTAGAATGCCTCCTTGGCGCCTCCCTAGTGAGGTCTTTTGGGCACGCCTACCAGGAGGAGGCCCACAGGAAGACCCAGGACACGCTGGATGGACTATGTCTCTCAGCTGGCCTGGGAACGCCTTGCGATTCCCCTGGAGGAGCTGGTGGGAGGGAAGTCTGGGCCTCTGCTGACCCCTAAACCCGACTGCGGACAAGGGGAAGATGATTGATTGATTGAATTTTCTTAATAGCTTATGGGTCATGTGATCAATTTACTCAAATAAATGTAAAATTATTCTACTAGACTAGGTGGTGCACACTCATACCTATTCCATTTAACCCTTTTTGTTCCTTGTCAGTGGATCACATGAAATGTAAGCTATTAAACACCAATCATATTTTTTGATTTAAATTATGGAAAAAAAATTTAAAATATCTAAAATGGGGAAATAAGGAGGGTGCCTCATCTATACAGACTGATAGAACAATTTCACACAGATTTTGAATCAACAGGTCACATGACCTGGAAGCTATTGAAGAAAACTCTCAATTTTGACCAAAAATAATCTTAAAAATGGAAAATGGCTAAAAACAGAAAACAAATGTTTGTGCCTCATCTATAGAGACTAGTATAATTATTTAAACGTGATTTTGAGTCCATAGGTCACATGACCTGGAAGCTATTGAAGAAAAACCCTCAATTTTGAGTAAAATAATTCCTAAATAATGGAAAATGGCTAAAAATGGAAAACAAAAGTTTGTGCCTCATATATAGAGACTAGTATAATTATTTGAAAGTGATTTTTAGTCAACAGGTCACCTGACCTGGAAGCTATTGAAGAAAAACCCTCAATTTTGACCAAAAAATTCCTAAAAAATGGAAAATGGCTAAAAATGGAAAACAAAAGTTTGTGCCTCATCAATAGAGACTAGTATAATTATTTAAAAGTGATTTTTAGTCGATAGATCACATGACCTGGAAGCTATTGAAGTAAAACCCTCAATTTTGACCAAAAATTCCTAAAAAATGGAAAATAGCTAAAATGGAAAACAAAAGTTTGTGCCTCATCTATAGAGACTAGTATAATTATTTGAAAGTGATTTTTAGTCGATAGATCACATGACCTGGAAGCTATTGAAGTAAAACCCTCAATTTTGACCAAAAAATTCCTAAAAAATGGAAAATAGCTAAAAATGGAAAACAAAAGTTTGTGCCTCATCTATAGAGACTAGTATAATTATTTGAAAGTGATTTTAGTCAACAGGTCACATGACCTGGAAGCTATTGAAGAAAAACCCTCAATTTTAGGTAAAAATTCCTAAAAAATGGAAAATGGCTAAAAATGGAAAACAAAAGTTTGTGCCTCATCAATAGAGACTAGTATAATTATTTGAAAGTGATTTTTAGTCGATAGATCACATGACCTGGAAGCTATTGAAGTAAACCCTCAATTTTGACCAAAAAATTCCTAAAAAATGGAAAATGGCTAAAAATGGAAAACAAAAGTTTGTGCCTCATCTATAGAGACTAGTATAATTATTTAAAAGTGATTTTTAGTCAACAGGTCACATGACCTGGAAGCTATTGAAGTAAAACCTCTCAATTTTGACCAAAAAATTCCTAAAAAATGGAAAATGGCTAAAAACAGAAAACAAAGTTTGTGCCTCATCAATAGAGACTAGTATAATTATTTGAAAGTGATTTTTAGTCGATAGATCACATGACCTGGAAGCTATTGAAGAAAAACCCTCAATTTTGACCAAAAATTCCTAAAAAATGGAAAATAGCCAAAAACGGAAAACAAAGTTTGTGCCTCATCTATAGAGACTAGTATAATTATTTGAAAGTGATTTTTAGTCAACAGGTCACATGACCTGGAAGCTATTGAAGAAAACCCTCAATTTTGACCAAAAAATTCCTAAAAAATGGAAAATGGCTAAAAATGGAAAACAAAAGTTTGTGCCTCATCTATAGAGACTAGTATAATTATTTAAAAGTGATTTTGAGTCAACAGGTCACATGACCTGGAAGCTATTGACCTAAACCCTCAATTTTAGGTAAAAAATTCCTAAAAAATGGAAAATGGCTAAAAATGGAAAACAAAAGTTTGTGCCTCATCAATAGAGACTAGTATAATTATTTAAAAGTGATTTTGAGTCCATGGGTCACATGACCTGGAAGCTATTGAAGAAAAACTCTCAATTTTGACCAAAATAATCTTAAAAATGAAAATGGCTAAAAACAGAAAACAAAGTTTGTGCCTCATCAATAGAGACTAGTATAATTATTTAAAAGTGATTTTGAGTCACAGGTCACATGACCTGGAAGCTATTGAAGAAAAACCCTCAATTTTGACCAAAAATTCCTAAAAAATGGAAAATGGCTAAAAATGGAAAACAAAAGTTTGTGCCTCATCTATAGAGACTAGTATAATTATTTAAAAGTGATTTTGAGTCAACAGGTCACATGACCTGGAAGCTATTGAAGAAAAACCCTCAATTTTGACCAAAAAATTCCTAAAAAATGGAAAATGGCCAAAAATGGAAAACAAAGTTTGTGCCTCATCTATAGAGACTAGTATATTATTTGAAAGTGATTTTTAGTCAACAGGTCACATGACCTGGAAGCTATTGAAGAAAACCCTCAATTTTAGGTAAAAATTTCCTAAAAAATGGAAAATGGCTAAAAATGGAAAACAAAAGTTTGTGCCTCATCAATAGAGACTAGTATAATTATTTGAAAGTGATTTTTAGTCAACAGGTCACATGACCTGGAAGCTATTGAAGAAAAACCCTCAATTTTAGGTAAAAAATTCCTAAAAAATGGAAAATGGCTAAAAATGTAAAACAAAAGTTTGTGCCTCATCTACAGAGACTAGTATAATTATTTGAAAGTGATTTTGAATCAATAGGTCACATGACCTGGAAGCTATTGAAGAAAACATTCTATTATTTAATATTAAAATAATTGAAATATTGTATGACTTTAGAATTTAATAGATGATATTGAGTCTCATGTAAAAGCATGAAATAGCACTTTCAATTAGTTATTTGGTTACAATTCAAGGCATTTATTAACATTCTTTGACAGGAAGGTTTGGTTCGGTAATTTATTGACAGTCCCTAAGTGAACCTTCGGGCGCTGCGGCCGGGAGCGATGGAGAACCGCCGGCCGACATTAGCGTTCATAAATCGGATCAACCTTTAGCTAAACGCCGCTACTCCCGGAGCTCGAATATCGAATATCCAACTTGAAACTAACTTCACTGCGGTAACATTAAGTGTTTTGATTATCTGTGCAGTGTGCAATCTACATATCTATGCTAAAGATATATATCTATATAAACATATATAGATCTGTCTATATTGTGCCCAAGCTATCAGTCGAAGCTGAAGTTAGCTTCCGAATGTAGCATCTAATTCGGAAAATAGTTAAAGGGCAATTACACTTAATTTTTCACTATCTTCAGCTTTTTGTATGTGTTGTACTTTAAAAACAACACCTAGACATTTCAAACCTAACTAGATTATTCTGTACTAACAGCAGAATAAATAAAACATTTGTGAAACCTTCTAATTGATTTGTGAAATTTGTAAAATGTCAACAGATTCCAGAACGCATTGCACAGAATGGTAAATCAACATTGAATTATAGTCAGAAAGTTTGGTTTTTGGTTGAGGTCAAGAAATTATGGTGGATCAACCATCAAACAACCATCCACCTCTAACCAAGTAACCAATGTTGAAACTGTGTCATTGAATTAATGTTGTTTGTGGTTGAAATCTAATGAATGAAATGCCGAGGTCTGATCAACGTCTGATCAATGTTGAATCAATGTCAGCTGTTTTGCCCTTCCCCTCCTCTCCTCCTCATCAGATCTCTAAGTGAGAGCATTTTATTACTGAGTTATCACATTGTAATTAGTGGGATAGTGGGTGATGATTCATTTCTGCACATTTTCTTACTTGTTCATAAAATTCCTACTGACTGTGATATTTTGACACAAAACATCTACAACTTACTACAAGGAGTGGGGCGGTCCACCCCTGCTATTTACATGAGTGGGATGGCCCAAACACACAGCTGCTTTGCTGTTGGCTTGTTGGCAAACATGTTAATTCACTGTTGAATTGCCATCATGTGCAATCTGGGTACAGAACAGAATCGTACCACATAAGTTAAAACGTGATTAACCCTCACCTGTGGTTGGTTAAGCACAACCCACATACCTCCGTTCTTGACGCAGCTCGCAGGTTCGATTCCCGGCCTTGGCAACCTTTGCTGCATGTCTTCCCCCTTTTCTCATTACCCCCTTTCTTGTCAATTAACCATCGAATAAAGGCCACTAGAGCCAAAAATCATCTTTAGCAAAATAAAATGTGAAAATTTGAAACCCTCACCTAAAATTAAAATTGTTTCACCCAGAGTCCAAAGAGGAGGGGAGGAGAGTGGAAAGGGGAGGAGATTGAGGGTAGATGGGGCCAGGTGAGGAAGGGGGAGGGTGTGTGTGTAGAGGGTGTGAAAAACAGCGTACATTGATTGAACATTTAGATCACGAGTTCTTCCCCAAACCTTGCCCTCAAGGCAAACTGACCTGCGTGTTTTCATTTCAGCAAAACCCTGTTAATCAGACATCAATTAAAATCATGTCAACCTACCCAGCTTCTGTCATTGACCTCAATCATAAATTCAACCTTTGTGATCATAATTCAACATTGAATTAACAACTTTTTCAAACAAGCAAACAGCGAGTTTGGACCATCCCACTCAATTGTAGGGGTGGACCGCTTCACTGCTCATACTAAGTTGTAGATGTTTTTGTGTCAATATATCACACACTAACAGTAAGAATTTTTATTTCAAGTAAAAAAAGTCTACAGAAAGTAAACACCACTCACTATCCTCTACAGTGTTATTAAAAATGTGGTAACCCCCGCTCAGCAATAAAATGCTTTCACCCAGAGCTCTGGTGAGGAGGAGGGGAAGAAGGTGTGTTACAAAGGCTCGAGTGGACATTACTGTTTGTTATTAAGATTGGGCCAGGTGTTGGTTGGTTTGGTCTGGGACGGGGAGGTTCGCCACCCAGTGGTGAGTTCTCCATGGCACTTTCAGCAGCTGCAGAAACACAGTGTCTCTGAGCGTGGAGGCGTGCAGCTGGTGCCGACGGTTTCGGTTGGGGTGGACGTGCGTTCCTGACTTGTTGTAAGTGTTTTGTTGTTAAAAATGTTAAGGTAGTTATTATTTAGTAGTTCCGCCTGTGCAGTATGATGACGTTGTGTTCGTCGGGCCGTTGTTAGCATGCTGCACATTGTTAGCTTCTCACCTGCGAGTATATGTTGCATAGTATTTCAAGTATTTTGGCTTATTACTGTTCGTGTGCTCATTAGTATCCGTACATGTTGATGTGCCTGTTTATTGTGAATTTTAAGTTACTTCACGTGGGTAAACCTCTTTAGCTATCAGTCGTAGCATTTGATGAACATGTGGTCAGTTTGTGGCCAGCAGGTGTCACTGCTGCCACTTGTACTGGATAAATGTGCAAGGTGAATTAATGTGGGCTTATTTCTGTTATGATCTAGACCACATCTCCAACTCCAAGCCCATCCTTTGCTGCACATCTGTACCACTGCTGTACCAACTCAATAAGAGAGATTGCAAAGAAATCCCATCTACAGTTTGTCCTGATCGACACACAGTGGCGAGTGTAAATATCCCACCAGCCTTAACTTCAGAGTAGATCCTTACCTACAATTTTGGTCCTTCGAGCCGGATCAGGACACTTACCACTGTTCAGCATGCAGACCAGCCAAGAAGCAACACTTAGACCGAAGCGGCAAACCCGCCCACCTTCATATTTACAGGATTATGAAACCAGTTATATGGGTGTACAAGCTGGTACTGGATGCTATGATAGCTCGTATTCACCAGAAGAGGGAGCTGCCAAGATGACACCCCTCACCCCCATCTAGTACACCACGATGGCCCAACAGTCATGGGAATCACGGTAGATGAGTGGGTTGGTTCCCCAGAACAAAGAGTTACTGAACCACAGCGGTGGAAGAGCTTATCAGAAGAGGACTTCAGAGATTATTCTGCATCTTCAACCCCAGACAGTTATGCAGACCTCCTCACTATACCGCTCAGAGCTGGAGCTGTTAAGAAGACAGAGAGCTGAATTTGAGCAGTCTAAAAAGGCAGTGCGTGTTGAATTGGCTGAACTCAGAGAATTAAAGGAAGAAATGAAGAGGAGGATGGGACCTCCAAGCAGAGCACAGCCACTGTCCAGCAGAGGTTTGGAGTCCCACCACCAGCATATGCACCACCACCACTCCAACACAGCTGGCGAACAATGAGGAGGAGGAGGAATGGCCCGATCCTCCACCATGGCCTGAAACAAGAGAGGAATTTGAGCCTTCTCCACCATCCCAGCCAGTTCTGACTATGTTGGAGAAGCTGATGAGTGATCTACAGCTCATAAAGATCAGAGTCAGAGCATGATGCGTCAAAGTAAGCCTCCTTTTGCACCACATCATACAGCTTATGTTAGTAACAGTAACGTGGAGGTGCAACAAGGAAAGATGAGGCACAGCGATACCCGATATCAACCGCCATCTCACCTCCCCATATCAGAGTAGGAAGACAACAGTTCCGTGGACTACCACTACGCAAGAGGAGATGCTGACAGATGTTCATGGGTCACCAAGGGCAGAATGCTTGGAATCAACAACAGGTTTGCATCCTCCTTCGACCTTACCGGTTCTCACTGAACAAACCTATCGAGGTCCTAGGCAAGCATTCCCTACTTTGCCAGACGAGACCCCAGCGACTTTGCTCGGCTAAAGATTGCCTTAACTAATCTGTTACCTCCTGATGGGACAGAGCTGTTCAAGTACCAAATCCTGGTGGATCACCTCAAACTTGAGGAAGCCAAACTCATCGCAGATTCTTATTTGAATTCCGCCACACCATACTCGGACACTATGGAGGCCCTGAATGAGAGTTTGGCCAGCCACATCAGATGGCATTGAATAGGATTGCCAGTGTAATGGATGCTCCAGATGTCCGCCGAGGTGACTCAGCAGCATTTGAGAAGTTTGCTCTCCAAGTCCAGTCTCTGGTCGGGTTGCTCAGAACATTGGGCCCAGAGGGTGATGCTGAGCTAAAATGTGGATCACATGTAGCCCGCCTGCTGAGTAAATTGCCTGCATATCAGCGTGCAGACTTCCGACGAGCTATGTTCCGCTATCCAACGCCGTCTACACATTGGTAGATTTTGCTGAATGGCTCCAGTATGAAACGTGGTGTCATAATTCTGATAGTCATGATTCTGGATCAGGAACTAAAGACAAAGCAATTCATCAGAAGAAGAGGGTCACCACTATACTGCATGGATCCAAGGACGGTTCAGTTCCCAATTATTCAGGGAAGAAGGGCACCAAAGCAGAACGTTATTGCCCCTACTGTGAAAGTACGCACCATTATCTCAGCCAGTGTTCTGACGTTCAGAAGTTGTCAAAGGACCAACTGTCTCAGTGGATAAAGGACCACAACAGATGTTGGCGTTGTGCAAGATCTCATCATGCAGCTCAGTGCGATCTCCGGAAACCCTGTAACCTATGTCAAGGAAGCATCTTCAGGTGCTTCATGATGTAAACACCAGAGCCAACAAAGAAACGACTAAGGAGGAGAGTTGTCTCATCAGTACCACCACTGACATGCTTTACCTTGACAGACCACTCGAGGTCAGCAGAGTCTTGCTGAAAGTGGTCCAAGTCACTTTGCATCACAAGAACCACAGCCTCAAGACCTATGCTCTGCTCGATGATGGTTCTGAACACACAATGCTCCTGCCTCCGCTGCCCACAAGCTTGGCCTGCAGGGAAATCCAGAGACTTTGAATCTGAGAACTATAAGGCAGGATATCCAGACATTGAGAGGTGCTTCAGTTTCCTTTCATATATCTCCTTCCTTCAGCAGTCACAGCCGCTTCGCTGTGAATGGAGCCTTTACTGCTGATCGTCTGGTCCTAGCAGAACAGTCCTACCCAATTGACAGACTCCGGAAGCAGTTCAAGCATCTGTCGATCTGCCTCTGCATCCCTTTAAGAATGCACAGCCTCTGATCCTCATTGGTACAGACAACCCTCACCTTATCACCCCTATCGAACCAGTCCGGTTAGGTCCACCGGGTGCACCTGCTGCAGTCAGAACCAGACTCGGATGGGCTCTTCAGGGACCAATGAGAATAGCAACCAGTGGTCTCCAACACCCACAGTGCTTGTTCACATCAGTTTCCCACTCTAACACTGAGCTGCTGAGGAATGTAGAGAAACTCTGGCAGACTGATGTTCTTCCCTACCGGAACGAGAAGACAGTAACTCGTTCCAAACTGGACCAAGAGGCTGTGGACCTGTTGGAGAAGAAGACGGAGCGCGTGTGTGTGGATGGGGTTCTCCGTATGCTACACCACTGCTTCGAAAGAAAACCATGCCTGCCCTCAAAGCCTCTCCTGATTCAGTAATATCCAACCTGCGGAACAATGAGAGGAGATTAAGTAAGAACCCAACAATGGCTAATATATATCAGGAGGAGATTCAGAAACTGGTCCAGGCAGGTACTGTGGCAAAACTTGATCCCCAAAAAACCACAGCTGATGGAGAGTCATGGTTCATCCCTCATCATATGGTGAGCCATAATAACAAGAACAGGCTTGTGTTCAACTGTTCCCCAAGGTCTCAACCTTAATGACTTCCTACTACCTGGACCTACCCTCGGAGCATCGCTCTTAGGAGTGCTGCTACGGTTCCGGGAACATGCCATTGCCATAAGCAGTGATATAAAGGGGATGTTTCACCAAGTTCGCCTCCTACCAGAAGATAGACCCCTCCTGAGGTTCTTGTGGCGGGACCAGGTCAAAGACCGACCACCAGACATCTACGAATGGCAGGTACTTCCCTTTGGCACTACTTGTAGCCCTGCTGTGCTACATATGCCCTCCAGCGTCACGTCACACACCACAGTCAAGATGGAGAGGATGTGCGGTTTTCTGTGGAGCAGTGTTTTTATGTCGACAACTGGTTGCAAGTTTGCCATCTGCAGAGGAAGCAAGAGCCTTGGTGGATAAATTAAGAGCATTGCTTCTTTCAGCAGGGTTCGACCTTCGTCAGTGGGCAAGTAATGCGACGGAGGTGATCAGTCACCTACCAAGTGAAGCCGTTCCCCCACTGCAGAACTCTGGCTGACACAAGACAAGTCCGATCCCTTTGAAAACACACTTGGACTCAGTTGGAACATTCACAAAGATGTCATAGGCTACAAACACAGGCCCATTAATTATGGACTTTGACCATGAGGAACATCTACAAGTTCTTGCTTCCCAGTATGATCCCTTGGTTACATCCTGCCCTACACGACTCGTGCCAAAGTGCTGGTTCGTCAACTATGGGAGAAGCATCGGGACTGGGATGACCCACTGCTTCCCTTAGATCTACAGCAACTGTGGGAGCAATGGGAAGATGAACTCAAGCTACTGCCACAGTCACCTTACCCAGACACTTCACTCCTGCAGTCGATGATGCTTCAGTCACGAACAGGCAAATACACATCTTTTGTGATGCGTCGGAGCAGGTTTATGGGTCAGTTGCCATACCTCAGGACTGAGGATAGTCAGGTCAAATCCACCTATCCTTCCTTCTAGCCCGCTCACGAGTAGCCCCAGGCGACAACTGTCCATACCTCGGTTGGAGCTTTCTGCAGCCTTAACAGGAGCCCAGCTAGCTAAGCTGTTAAGTGCAGAACTCACCTTGAGGATCGACACTACCACCTTGTGGACAGATTCCACCACCGTGTTAAGATGGATACTATCGGACTCATGTCGCTACAAAGTATTTGTGGGCACCCGAGTGGCTGAAATTCAAGACCTAACAGATCTACAGTCTTGGCGTTATGTGGATTCAGCCAGCAATCCAGCTGACGACATCACTCGGGGTAAGACCCTACAGGAGTTGTCTGAACACACCAGATGGAACCAAGGACCCTCTTTCTTACTTCAGGCCTCAGACTACTGGCCTACTAATCCAGCAATTCCACTCGAAGAGGAATCCTCAGAACTACGGAAATCAGTATTTTGTGGTGCAACTTCAACCACCACATTCCCAAGCCCAGAATCTGAGACCTACAAAGACTGGCAGGAACTGCTTGAATCCACTGCACAGAACCTACAAGCTGCAGTTGGGAAGGATGTGAGTTTGAGTGCTGAAGACTATCGCAAAGCAGAGAGGCACATTATGACTAAGATACAACATGATGGCTTTCCTGAGGAGATCAGACTTCTAAAACTGGGGAAGCCGGTTGCCACCAACAGTAGGTTACGTGCCTTAGCACCCCAGTTGGATGAAGCAGGAGAAATCAGGGTGGGTGGTCGACTGAGACAGGCAAAGGATCTTGAATTAGGAGCAGTACATCCCATAGTTCTAGATCCGAACCATCCATTCACCAGACTTCTGATACAGGACTACGATCGACGTCTATGCCATCCTGGTCCTGAGCGACTGTTTGCTGACATTCGTCGAAGCTTTTGGATACTGCGAGGTAGAGAAGCAGTTCGACGTCATCAGTCCAAGTGCCCAGACTGCAGATTGGAAGTCCAAGCCTACTATTCCCCAAATGGCTGACTTACCGGCTGCCCGTCTCCGCCTCTTTAAGCCTGTTTTCTACTCCACAGGGGACTGTTTCGGGCCATTCCATGTCAAAATCGGACGGCGTAACGAGAAGAGATGGGGCATCATATTTAAGTGTTTAACAACCAGGGCTGTCCACCTTGACATCCTCACCCATCTTGATGTTGACTCCTTCCTCATGGCCCTCAGGAGATTCATAGCCCGTCGGGGTACACCTTCAGAAATTCTCTCAGATCAGGGGACCAACTTCCGTGGGGCGGAACGAGAGCTACAACAGGCCATAGCAAAGATGTCTCCTGACCTGCAGCAATCCCTTGCCAAGCAAAGGATTGCTTTCAAGTTCAATCCCCCTGGTGCCCCTCATTTTGGTGGAGTGTGGGAAAGAGAAATACGTTCTGTTAAAACGGCTTTGTATGCCACTGTCGGGGCCCAACCATTGCCAGAAGAGGTGCTCAGGACAGTCCTTGTTGAAGTGGAGGGAATTTTGAACTCGAAACCCTTAGGTTATGTATCCTCCAGCATTGCTGACCCTGACCCTTTAACACCAAATCATCTGTTGATGGGGCGGCTGGATGGGTCGCTGCCCCAGGTTGTGTACCCTACAACTGAACTTCCAGCAAACGCCGCTGGCGGCATTCACAGGCTTTGGCAGACCATTTCTGGTCCAGATTTATCAGGGAATACCTTCCCAATTTACAAGTCAGACAGAAATGGCAGACTTCTCAAGCTGACCTGGTTGAGGATACGGTGGTCATGCTCGTGGATCCTCAACTTCCCAGAGCACTCTGGCCAGTCGGACGAGTGACCAAGCTGCATCCAAGTGCTGACGGCCGCATCAGGTCTGCAGATGTTCGAGTGAAGGACCGGGTCTACACCGGACCAGTGGCGAGGATGATTGTTCTTCCTGCAGTACCTGAGGATTCCAACAGCCACGGTTCATCATCAGAGACTTAAATTATTGCCTTTGTTTAGAAACAAATGTACTTTATACATTTGGGGGCGGCTGTTACAAAGGCTCGAGTGGACATTACTGTTTGTTATTAAGATTGGGCCAGGTGTTGGTTGGTTTGGTCTGGGACGGGGAGGTTCGCCACCCAGTGGTGAGTTCTCCATGGCACTTTCAGCAGCTGCAGAAACACAGTGTCTCTGAGCGTGGAGGCGTGCAGCTGGTGCCGACGGTTTCGGTTGGGGTGGACGTGCGTTCCTGACTTGTTGTAAGTGTTTTGTTGTTAAAAATGTTAAGGTAGTTATTATTTAGTAGTTCCGCCTGTGCAGTATGATGACGTTGTGTTCGTCGGGCCGTTGTTAGCATGCTGCACATTGTTAGCTTCTCACCTGCGAGTATATGTTGCATGTGTGATACACCACAAAGTGAGAAAATTTAATTATCACTCCAGACCAAATTACCCTGTTAAATAGAAAAAAAGTAACCAAGGTTCGGGCAACGTCTCACCAGGAGACCGGAAGTGAGGAGCCCCGCCCCCTGCTCTTCAGACCGAGTTTGGGGAAGAAGACGGCGGTTGTCCTTTTTTTCTATCTCTGACGCTGTTCGTCTTTACAGGTTAGTAATGAGAAACTGGTGAAGGCTGCCCCCCCGGTAAAAATGTGGAGTAACAATGTATATTTGGATAGGATTTGTAATTTGATAGATGTGCTGAAACATTGAAAAAAAAAAGGATTTGTTAGCTACATTTTGGCTACAACGGTCAACTAACGGCCGCTCTGAAGATCGCTACATGTATCTTTTAGCTCCGTTCCATTCCCCGAACAAACATAGGTACCTTGACATACATTGTGTTGTTTTATCTGTTAAAAGTGAATTATTATTATTAGTAGTAGTATTATTATTATAGACGTTACTTTTTCTCCCTTTCTATGTAATCAATTAAACTGTAGTTATTCAGTCGGTCAATAGTTAGTCAAAACACATTAGAGCTTAATGTTTCGTTCATTATAACATCTCCATCTTGCATTATTTAACATAATTAATCCTCTTATTTGAGAAATGTTTTTTTTTAATGTACATCTCTGCGTTGTGGATTGACTGGTGGGAGTTGATACTTTTTTTTTTTTTACTCAGGTGAAGGCTGTGTGTTTTTTTTGGTAGCAGCAGAGGGACACAGGAATGTGATTGTTCTAGGAAGTGTTAATAATTTCATGATTTCAATAATTTGTAATAAAGAGACCGAGTTTGGGGAAGAAGACGGCGGTTGTCCTTTTTTTCTATCTCTGACGCTGTTCGTCTTTACAGGCTCTCCGTCAGGATCAAAGGGGAAGCAGAAATTCACCGCAGGAAGAAAAATAAAAAAATAAAACATCATTTGTTACAACTGTCCATCATATGCTGAGACGTGTAACAAACTGTGGGGGCTCGTCCGGGATCTCTCCTCATCAAAAATATTGGGAGTAGATCCAGAGATACCAGAACCACGTGACCAAGGTGACCGCTGAAGACCAGGAGTCAACCCGTGGGTGTCCAGATTGGAAGATCAGTGTGGGAAGGAACCGCGATCCTCCACCTGAACTGCACTGCTGATCCTGAGGTCAATGTATGCTGATCACCAAGGAGCCACATTGCCGATTCAGAAGACAACGCACTCTAGCTGCAGCTGAGCCACGTTGCTGATCCAGAGGACAACGTACTCTAATTAAAGCTAAGCCAAGTTGTTGATCCAGAGGACATCGTACGCTATCTTCAGAGGAGTCAACTCATCAATTTGGAGGACAGCGTGTAATTTATCAGAGGACTGAACTGGAGGACCGAGCTGTAGGAGAACCAGACACCATGGCAGAGGTTCGCAAAGAGTTAATATGGAACATCAAGAAACAACTTTTCAAACTCCCAAGCGACAACGTTTATCAGGTGGCAAAAGACATTGCTACTGTTAGCCAGCATGGAGGTGAACTGGACCCAAACAATGAAGAAAGCTGCATGGACTTTGTCATTTCCTTTTTGCAGTCTGATGCCTTACTCGAGCGGGAAGACAAAGGTATGGGTTGGTTGCTGGATTTGAATGATTTGATATATAAGCTAATGAATGCTGATGCTACTGATAATTTTGGAGCGAGTGTGTTAGATGATGTTTGTGCACATATTAAACCTAGTCACACTCAGTCTGTAACAATCAAACACTCCACATCACAACCCCATGCTCACTTTAACAGTACAGTCATACAGTCCCAGCCTGACTCTATTACCCAACCCAACACAAAAATGGGGTCGGTAGAAGGACTGAGGCAGCTGTATGAAGAACTGGGTGAGAAACTCCGACAGTATGAATCTAGTGTGACCCCACCAATTCCAGTTTCTCTCCACCAAGTGGAGTCAGAGTTATATAACAGACCACAAATGACCCCGGATCAACCTGTGTGTCTGAAGGACCTCTCCTACCTTCAGCGCAAAGATTTCAAAGTACATGGTGGTCAGGTTGGAGATCAGAACTCTGACTTAAGCTACAACAACATCAGTAAACAAATCGATGAGGGAGTAAAAGAGGGTTTCACAGAGGCAGAAGTGGTCAGGGGGTGTTGAGGATCATAAAACCAGGAGCCTTTAAAGACATGCTTGTAAACAAAGACTCAATTACTGTATCTGAGCTCAAAGGCTTCCTCAGGTCCCACCTGGGTGAGAAAGCATCAACTGAGATGTTCCAGGAATTGATTTGTGCCAGGCAATCAGACCAAGAACCACCTCAACAGTTCCTGTACCGCATGATTGGGCTAAAACAGAAACTCCTTTTTCAAACTCGACACACCAGTACAGACATCACATATGACCCCAAGACCATCCAAAAAGTCTTTCTCCATACTATATACCAGGGTTTAGGAACGAAACATGCAGACCTCCGACAGAGACTGAGGCCCCTGATTGCAAACAGTCAAGTTACAGATGAGGAAATCCTCAGCCAAGTCATGAAAATCATGAGTGATGAGAATGAGCACCAACGCAGACTGGGCCAACTTCCTAGACAAAAGACGACACAAGCACCCAGTACCAATGTTGAAACAGGAGGTGATTACAACAAGTCACAAGACGCAGCAGCAGACAGTAAGAATCTCCAGACAATAGGACAGCTCAGTGCTCAAGTTGAAGCCTTGACTCAGATGGTGGCTTCATTGATGGACCTGCATACAGCTAACCCACAAGTGTCCCTGCCTCTAACTAGGTCAGCCCATATGCAACCAAACCCTCCCTACCAACCATCCTCAAGCAGGCGGCCACAACCTCTGTTGAGACAACCCACAGCTCAGATGAGGGGCAGGATGGCTCGTTGCCCTGGGTGTACTGATCAGAACTCACAGGAGTGTAACCATTGCTTACATGTGGAGAAGCAGGGCACAGGGCGATTGGGTGTTTGAAGCGAGTCAAGCCGCAGGGAAACGGGACTCGGTCTCTGATGAGGAATACCCAGAGACCGGTGAGCAATTCCAGTCCCGACCAGTAGATCAAGCTTCAAGTCAAATAGCAAGACGCCTCCAACGAAGACAACGTCAGGAGCCTCATACACCTCTCAGCCAGAGAACAGTCGCCTGTAAAGGACCCCTGGTTGGAAAGAAAAGCCTGCTGAAATGCCTGCTTGGTGGCTACCCAATTACAGCCCATTTTGATTCAGGGTCACAAGTGAGTATAATCGACCAAGAATGGGCTGCCACTCACATCTCAAATTGTACTGTGAGACCCCTTTCTGAGCTATTAGAGGAGGAACTCAGTGTCTATGCAGTTACAGGCCATTCAGTGCCGTACAGTGGATGGGTAGAGCTCACTGTCAACTTAGCAGGAAACGATGACCCCAACCTGACCATACAGGCTCCTTTTCTTGTCAGTCAGCTGCCCCTGCCCCAGCCCCTTCTTGGAGCCAATGTACTGGAGGAGATCATTAAAAGAAAGGAGTCCTCGGGTGAGGCGGTTACCACAGTGGTCAGTCTCCTCCGTGATGCATTTGGGATAGAGGAGGAGCAGGTGGAGGCCATTGTGAGTTTCATCCAGGTGCCGCCCAGGGCATATGATGATCCAGTCACAATAAGGGTGGGTAGAGACCACTCTATAACCCCCCCTGGCAGAACAGCTCATGTGTGGTGCAGGGTACCCCCCCAATTTTAACATCTTTGACCCTTTTGTCCTATATGAGCCTGCAGAGGGGAGCACTGCTTTAGGACACTTGGGTGTGGGGACGGCCTCTTAAAAGTCAATGAGGCCAGGCGACCATATGTTAAAGTGCCCATCTCCAATCACTCAAAACATGAGGTCACCCTACCCAAAAGAACTCCCCTGGGAACCATCCAACATGTCATAAAGGTCCTGGAGACCAACACTCCAGGGTCCCACAAAAAAGAAATGGCTGCAGTTAGGGTCAATGGAGTTGCATCCTCCAGCAGCTCTCCAACTGACTCCTGGCTCCCTCCTGTCGAGATCAGTCACCTAAGCCTCGAAGAACAACAGGTGGTAAAGGAAGTGCTCTGTGAGGAGTGTGGAGCCTTCTCCCGTGATGGTGATGACATTGGATGCATCCCTTCTCTGCAGATGGAAATTAGGACTAAGGATGATATCCCAGTCCAAAGAGCCTACGCATCCATTCCAAAGCCACTCTACAAAGAAGTGAAGGAGTACATCCAGGAACTTCTGGTTAAAGGTTGGATTGTGAAATCTCAGTCACCATACGCAGCCCCTGTCATATGTGTCAGAAAGAAAGATGGGTCCTTACGACTTTGTGTCGACTACCGGCTCCTCAACAACAAAACTGTACCTGACCGCCACCCCTCCCAAGAATCCAAGATCTCACTGACTCCCTGGGAGGATACGCTTGGTTCTCGATTCTGGACCAAGGGAAAGCGTACCATCAAGGCTTTATTGCCGAAGGGTCAAGGTACCTGACTGCGTTCACAACCCCATGGGGCCTGTATGAGTGGGTCCGAATACCGTTTGGGTTGTCGAATGCACCGGCAGCTTTTCAAAGGAGCATGGAGGGGATGCTTGACGAGCTGAGAGATGAGTGCTGCATCCCGTACCTCGATAATGTTTTGTGCTTCTCCAGATCATTCGAAGAGCATGTGCAGGTGTTACGCAAAGTCCTCCAAGCCTTGCAGCACCATGGTGTAAAGTTGAAGCCAGAGAAATGCGAGCTCTTTCGCAAGGAGGTCAGGTACGTTGGCCGGTTGGTGTCGGCAGATGGAGTAAGGATGGACCCTAAAGATTTTGAAGCAGTACAAACACTGAAACACAAGACACCACAAACAGTTGGGGACATCAGGCAAATGCTCGGGTTCCTGAGCTATTACAGAACATATGTGCAGGATTTTTCACGTATAGCCAAGCCCCTGTATGACCTGCTCCAGTCAAAGGCCGACACCTCTCAGCTTAAATTGCCACGGGGAAAAACAAAAGGCCACCAGCAGTCCTCTCGAACCCCAATAGAGTGGACCAAAGAACATCAACAGGTCCTTGAGCAGCTCATTGACCGATTGACCAAACCCCCAGTGCTGGCGTACCCTGATTTCGACCGCCCTTTCACACTTCACACTGATGCCTCCCAAAAGGGCCTGGGTGCGGTTCAGGAGTTCAGGATGGAAAAATGAGGGTGATTGGATATGGGTCACGCACACTGACGCCAGCGGAACAGAATTATCACCTACACAGTGGCAAACTCGAATTCCTGGCATTGAAGTGGGCGATTTGTGACAAGTTCCGTGATTATCTGTTCTATGCCACACATTTTACAGTCTTCACGGACAACAACCCACTCACATACATCCTGAGCACTGCCAAGCTTAATGCAGTGGGTCACCGGTGGGTGGGGCAGTTGGCTGACTTCCACTTCGACATCAAATATCGACCAGGTAAAACTGCCATTGATGCCGACACCTTGTCGCGATGGCCCCTGGATATAGACACTTTTATGGCTGAATGCTCTGAAGAACTATCAGAGGACACAGTCTGTGCTGCATGGGAAGGAAGTCGGAGAGCTCAACAGAGAGATGTGGCCTGGGTGGCAGCCCTCAACTTGTCACATCCTAGCCAACCCCAGTTCGAGGGTCTGCAGACAGTCAGTCACGATGAGCTGGTGAGGGAACAAAGGAAAGACCCCGCCATTGGGAAAGTTGTGGAGTTGAAACAACAAGACAAACCACTAACAGAGGATGGAAGAAATAAAGTTGATGGACACACGAGGAGGCTGCTGCGAGAGTGGGGCAAATTATACCTGGAGGATGATCTGCTCTACAGAAAGACTGCGAGTCGACAGCAACTGGTTCTGCCCGCCACATATAAACAAACAGTTCTGACTCACCTCCACAACAACCTGAGTCATGTCGGAGTTGAAAAAGTGCTGAGCTTGGCAAGGGAGCGATTCTACTGGCCTTTCATGAAAAGCGATATAGAGGACTACATCACCAGGAAATGCTCTTGCATCAAACAGAAGAAACCAGTTACAAATGAAAGAGCCCCAATGGGAAGTATTACATCGACTTCACCCCTTGAGCTGCTTTGCATCGATTTCCTTCACTTGGAAGCCAGCAGGGGTGGGTACGAGTACATCCTGGTTGTTATTGACCACTTTGCCAGGTTTGCCCAAGCCTATCCCACCAAGAACAAGGCAGGTAAGACGGCAGCCGACCGACTTTTCAATGATTTCATCCCAAGATTTGGGTACCCGGCCAAACTCCATCATGACCAGGGTCGGGAGTTCGAAAATGACCTCTTTAAAAATCTCAGACGATTAGCTGGTGTGGCCCATTCAAGAACCTCCCCATATCATCCCCAGGGCAACCCGGCCGAACGACTAAATCGTACCTTACTGCAGATGCTCCGGACTCTGGGGGAGAAAGAGAAAGAGAACTGGAAGGATCACCTACCTCATGTGCTCCATGCCTACAACTGTACAAAGCATGAGGCCACAGGGTTCTCCCCGTACTATCTGTTGTATGGTAGACATCCTCGCCTCCCTGTTGAGATCCTCTTTGGTCTCATAACAGACCAGGAGGCCGAACTCAAAGAGCCAAATGGATATGCTGAGAGGTGGGCTCGAAAAATGACTGAGGCATATCAGATAGCCAATGCAAACAGCCAACAATCCAGCATAAAGGGAAAGACATACTATGACAAGAAGAGCAGAGGTGTCGTCCGTCAGCCTGGGGACAGAGTACTGGTACGCAATCTCGGTGAACGTGGGGGCCCCGGAAAGCTGAGAAACTACTGAGCAGCAGATCTTCATCGTCAGAGAGCAGGTGGGTGACAACCCTGTCTATAAAGTCAGCCCTGAGCGAGGAGGTCGGCCAGTTCGCACTCTACACCGAAACCTACTGTTACAGGTAAACAACTTACCTATAGAGCCAGTCCAGAACCCGACCACAAGTACAGCAGAGTCACAAAGGAAAGCCAAAAAGAGTTCAAACGACCTTCAGGCCAGACATGCTGTACTGCACTCAAACACAGATGACTCTGACGAAGAGGAGGATGGGGGAAAACCTCGTTACTGGCTTCGAATACCTGTGGAGAGACCCAAACCAAACTTTCACTCACCTGATCAAAATACTGCAGACGCTTTCCAAGAGATAGCTGAAGAGAATAAAACCAGTTTGATGGAAGCAATCCCAACCGAACCTGGACAGGAAGGAGAGTGTGTCAGAAGTGGAAGGCGGGGGTCAAGCAGTGGAGATGGACAATATGTTGAGGAGCTTCAGTCCACATTCCTGGAGGACATACATTCTGCCCCTCAAGAGGACAATACTCCAGCACCTGACGCGGAACACCCAGTCCCCCTGAGACGGTCTACAAGAGAAAGACAGCCAAGACATATGTTCACTTACCCGACTCTGGGTCAACCAGTGTACCAGTGCCCCATTGTGAATGCAGTTGGGACCCAACCAATGCAGTGTATGTACCAGTGTCTCTCCTCCCCTTACTTCTATCCTATCCAACCACCACCCATTAGCCCTTACCCTTACCTACCTGTTATGTATCCAACACACTGTAGATAGAACATCTGGGAAAGATTGTTACATACCTGAAGCACACATACGTCATACACTGCATACTCACCTGGAGCGACCTGCAACACACAACACTACATATTTTTATTTTGCAATGTTTTGAAAAAAAATTATGTTCAGTCAAGTTATTTTGGGGACTAAGTGTCAGGGGCCACCTTTGTTTGTTGGGGAGTGTGTGATACACCACAAAGTGAGAAAATTTAATTATCACTCCAGACCAAATTACCCTGTTAAATAGAAAAAAAGTAACCAAGGTTCGGGCAACGTCTCACCAGGAGACCGGAAGTGAGGAGCCCCGCCCCCTGCTCTTCAGACCGAGTTTGGGGAAGAAGACGGCGGTTGTCCTTTTTTTCTATCTCTGACGCTGTTCGTCTTTACAGGTTAGTAATGAGAAACTGGTGAAGGCTGCCCCCCCGGTAAAAATGTGGAGTAACAATGTATATTTGGATAGGATTTGTAATTTGATAGATGTGCTGAAACATTGAAAAAAAAAAGGATTTGTTAGCTACATTTTGGCTACAACGGTCAACTAACGGCCGCTCTGAAGATCGCTACATGTATCTTTTAGCTCCGTTCCATTCCCCGAACAAACATAGGTACCTTGACATACATTGTGTTGTTTTATCTGTTAAAAGTGAATTATTATTATTAGTAGTAGTATTATTATTATAGACGTTACTTTTTCTCCCTTTCTATGTAATCAATTAAACTGTAGTTATTCAGTCGGTCAATAGTTAGTCAAAACACATTAGAGCTTAATGTTTCGTTCATTATAACATCTCCATCTTGCATTATTTAACATAATTAATCCTCTTATTTGAGAAATGTTTTTTTTAATGTACATCTCTGCGTTGTGGATTGACTGGTGGGAGTTGATACTTTTTTTTTTTTTACTCAGGTGAAGGCTGTGTGTTTTTTTTGGTAGCAGCAGAGGGACACAGGAATGTGATTGTTCTAGGAAGTGTTAATAATTTCATGATTTCAATAATTTGTAATAAAGAGACCGAGTTTGGGGAAGAAGACGGCGGTTGTCCTTTTTTTCTATCTCTGACGCTGTTTGTCTTTACAGGCTCTCCGTCAGGATCAAAGGGGAAGCAGAAATTCACCGCAGGAAGAGAAAAAAAAAATAAAACATCATTTGTTACAACTGTCCATCATATGCTGAGACGTGTAACACATAGTATTTCAAGTATTTGACTTATTACTGTTCGTGTGCTCATTAGTATCCGTACATGTTGATGTGCCTGTTTATTGTGAATTTTAAGTTACTTCACGTGGGTAAACCTCTTTAGCTATCAGTCGTAGCATTTGATGAACATGTGGTCAGTTTGTGGCCAGCAGGTGTCACTGCTGCCACTTGTACTGGATAAATGTGCAAGGTGAATTAATGTGGGCTTATTTCTGTTATGATCTAGACCACATCTCCAACTCCAAGCCCATCCTTTGCTGCACATCTGTACCACTGCTGTACCAACTCAATAAAGAGAGATTGCAAAGAAATCCCATCTACAGTTTGTCCTGATCGACACACAGTGGCGAGTGTAAATATCCCACCAGCCTCAACTTCAGAGTAGATCCTCACCTACAAGGTGTGTGGCAAAACAGCTGACATTGATTCAACATTGATCAGACGTTGATCAGACTTCGACATATCAGTCATCAGATTTCAACCACAAAACAACATTAATTCAATGACACAGTTTCAACGGTTTGATTGGATGGTTGTTTGATGGTTGTTCCACCATCATTTGTCGACTTCAACCAAAAAGGAACGATTCTAACTATTTTTCAACGTTGATTTAACATCGTGTGCTATCTGGATAGAGCCCAGCTGAGACAATCTGAGTATTTGCTAAAGGAGTCTGTCTCCGCCTTGTCAGATTTAATTTCTTTAACTGGTGTGGTTAGAGAACCATTCACAAGGTTAAAGAGTGAGAAAAGGACACAGAGTCATAAACTCAAAATGATTCAAGATCTAATTATTATGACGGAAGCAAAAAAACCTCAATCACAATGACATGAATGTGAAATCTGGACAACTGACATTTATACAAGTTTTAATAACTGGAGCTTCTTAATTATTCATCTCAAAATGACTTGATGAATCAAAGTATCAACACCAAATCACTGATTTAAAACCTGTAAAACAACTCTTCCATATTTACACTGACAACTGCACAAGGTTAAATACCAACAGGAGCAGTGGCGGAGCTAGACTTTTAAAGTTGGGGGGGGGCCAAGGGGGGGCCAGGACTACCTCTGGGGGGGCAAAATTTTAAATGTGTGTGTGCATATATATATATATATATATATATATATATATATATATATATATATATATATATATATATATATATATATATATATATATATATATATATATATATATATATATATATACTGCTCAAAAAAATAAAGGGAACACTTTATTTTTTTTGAGCAGTATATATATAAAAAATAACCAAACTGAATATTTGGTTATTTTTTAAAGCCCTTCTGTCATTTGGCAGGTTATAATTAACACCTTTGACTGGCCCACATGGAGACATGATAGACTTTACGCTAAGAGTTCATCACAGAGGAAACTAAAATCAATCAAATAAAAGATCCTTTCTGAATATCATCTCATGGACACTGAACTAAATGCGTCTTTCTGACCGGGAGCTGACAGCGTGTTGAAGAGTTATGGACACCTTTGTTAGGAAGCTCTGTTTTGACAGGTAATTTGACAGCTAAAAATAGTTCGGGTCGGACCAGAATTATTTGCCTAATGGTGGCTCGGGCTTCTAATGAGTTTACATTTAATGAGCTTGGAGCACACAGAGAAAACCTAAAGAGAATGTGATCTACTTATTGTAGTTTATGTAGAGGAATAACATCTGACTGTTGAGAGAGGAAAGAAATTAAAGTGCAGATCCGTTAGGCAGAAACAAGCGCAGTGCGCTGGACAATAAATGCTCCACCGTTACGCTCCAATCAGTGGCGCAACTACACATTATTCAGGTGGATGCGAAAACATAGATCGGCGCTCCTTCACTCTGACTCTTACTTAACCCCCCCCAACCCCCCCCCCGAGGCGACGATACGTGAAGGGTAAAACTCGCTACGTGCGCGAGGTGAAGGAGGGTAAGGCGCGCCAAAAGTGTCCGGGAAAACGTCATCGGCGCGCCGCCCCTCCAGACGGGGTTTTGGCGCCCCCTCTGGTGCTGCGCCCCTATGCGTTGCATACCCTGCATACCCACTTTTTGCGCCACTTGCTCCAATTAACCACACATGAGACGACTAACGCCAAATATACAATATATAGTTACACTGCTTATGTTAATGGTGTTTTAAAAACAAAACCAGTAAAAACTTAACTGAGTAAATATGTCAGATTCCCTCCTCATCCTCGTCTTGATAAGAACAGAGAGCAGTTCGCTGGTTTCTGTCCAGACTGTGATGAAGCGTAGCTGACCACTTGGTGCGCAGACAGTTTCAACTTTACGCACAGAGAACATCGTGGAGCTCATTATTAATCATACTAAGAACAATATCAGAGAATCATCTCTGATCTGGACGCTTTAACGGACCAGAGACTTTGGAGCTCCTAGCGCAGCTGATCTGCTTCTGCGGGGTTTTTCTCCCGCTGAGGGATCAGGAACCGATCAGAGTTCTGCCGTCTTCTAATCACGTCATTTCGTGAAATATTACCTGATTTCAAAAACGTTCTAGCAGAGAAATAATAAATGTTTCGTTTGATGACTACAAATTGGAAATAAAATGATTTTTTCTTTGACGGACAACGAAAAAACTCCAACCCTCTGATCCAAACTAGAACATCGTGGTTTCTCTTCGGTTTTTTCTTTTTCTTTTGCGGAGGATCAATAAATAACTTATTGGTGTTTTACCATCACTACCAGGTATGAAGTGCTTTAGCATTTGAGTTTCACCACAGCGCAGCAACTGAAACACCCAGGAGAAGAATATCAGATTGTTCTTATGAGTATAAAGGAGGCTGGTATCGCGCCTGATATGTCATCACATGGACTTTATATATAAAGTTTTATACATTTTCTTTTCATATATTTATTATTGTTTTTCTTCTTTAGATATTAAGTTGACTTAGAATGATTCCAAATAATGTGCAGGAAACCACAGCTGGGATGTTGATGTTGGAGACAGTGGAGTCTGGAGACTCGGTATGTTAGAGTCTGTTCAGAGGAAGAGAAGCATAAAGTCTGGATGGTTGTTTATATTGTTCTATTCAGGTAAATACTCAGCTCGTTCTCCATCAGCTCTTCCCATTCGTCTCTCAGTCCAGAAGAATCTCCAGAGGATCAGAGTGAATCTGGACTGGGACAGAGGAAAACTGTCCTTCTCTGATCTGGATACTAACACACACATACACACCTTCACACACACCTTCACTGACAGGATGTTTCCATACTTCGACACTGAAAAAACATTAAAGATCGAACCGATGAAGATCTCAGTGATGAAGCAGCAGCTCTGATGATCTCAGCATGAAGAACAAAGTCCAGATAAAAACTTATTGATCAGATTGAAACTGTGAGTTTTAAAGAGGAAATGAGAGATGATCTGATCATCTGGAGATGATCTGATCATCTTCTTCATCTCTGATCAGATTCAGATTCATCTCCAGGCTGCTGGAAGCAGCAGGGCAGCGTTAATCTTTCTCATCTGACTCTTTAGTCTAAGTTCAGCTCTGATTCTAAAATCACTCAGAGTGAGAGGTCTTGTTTTTTGGTTCATCTCATGGGTAATTATTTCTGTTTATCAGGAACTGATGTATAAAAATGTGATTTTATTGAATTTGTGAGCAAAATGATCCCAGCAATGTGTTTAGTTTACAAACCAAATAATTTTTAAACGTAAATATTATTGTCTAAGCTACATATTTACCCTTTTATTAAATGTTTTGTTTGTTACTTGATATTTATAAATATATTAATAACATGGTGAAAATATGACTTTGAAAAATGATATCTTTAAAAATTTTGCTGTTATTTTTTTGCCTTGTGTAACTTTACAAATTGACTTCATAAATCTGTGGCTTGTTAATTATTTAGCTCTAAACTGAATTTTTAATTTTATTTTGGATGATTTTATTAGTTTTTGTTGCAGATATTAATTTAATCACATTTGGTTCTGTGTCTGTCTTCTACTCTATAAGCCAAATAAATTTAGTGAGTTTCAGATTTTGAACCTAAATGTGAGTTTGTGAAAGAAAAACTTCATGTTTATTTTAATGAAACTGGAGGAGAGTTTTAATAAAACTGCAGATTAAGATTAAATCTGGATTATGGGAGAACATAAAGAGTTAGAGGTAGATGTGAGACCAGGACCATCAGGTGAAAACAGTTCATGTTTATATTACAATGGATGCTGGAAGTTTAATCTATAACTGACAGGAATTTAAAGATTATATTGAAGAACAACCAGAAATTATTTGTATTCAGGAAACCTGGATAAAAACAAGATTAGATTCTGTGATTAAAGGAAATGACAGGAGGGAATATTTATAAAGCAAGGGAGACAATATCAGGATTCAGGGAAAGAACTGAATATAAAGTAACTGAGATATGGGAAGAATTTAAAATACGTTTTTATAATCCATGTAAAACTATCGATTGGAATAATGGAGGAGTTAACTGAATATTTGGAAGGGAAAGTAATTTGTTGTGGGGATTTTAATACAAATAGTACATTGTGGGGTAAATGTAATGATAAAAACAGACAAGTTATAGAAGAATTAATGGAAATGAAAAATCTAGTATGTATCAATGATGGGAGGGAACAAGAATCAATGTAAGAACAGGGAAGGAATCAGTTGTTGATTTAACTATTGTCTCTAATGTTTTAGCTGGTATTTGTAATAAATATCCAACAATAGGTAGTGATCATTATCGCTTTACAATAAGAGTAGCACTAACTTTAAATAATAAGGTCAATAAAAATGGAATTTTAATAAGGCAGACTGGATTAAATTTATTCAAAATCATTTTAGTTTTACAGTTAAAACAAGTAAATCCGAAGGAAAGGGTATTATTAAAGAAAAACAGATGAAAGAATGGCAAAACGGGGGGATGAAGAAAAACAGGAGGATGGTTTTTATAAAATTCAGAAGATAGTAGGAGAAAGAAGAAACAGAAAGGCAGAAAGAGAGATAAGGTTGAGATTTGGACAGACAGGATTTAACTATACACTTTAAAACTCAAAAGCACAAAACTGGTAAATGTGATCACTGTGGAAAATATGAAACAACAGCATGTTGTATTAGAATGTCATAAATATGAAAATAAAAGATATGAGGAGAGAGTTTTAAAGAATTAAGGAAAATAGGAAATAAGGAAATAGGACTTTGTCTTGAAGCATGGGACAGTGACAAGGATGTTTGGTATTTAGTCGAATAATATTAAATTCATAATTATTTGACAAGTGCAATTGAATCACAACTTTTAAGAGTGTTAGTACTAGGACATTCTAGATTTTGTTTAAATTCTTTAAGAGTTTGTGAGAGGTAATGATTTTATATGTTGATATATGGCACAAGCAGAGTGAATGTCATTGAGGTACTAACATTTATTGATTTCAAACAGTAAGTGTCTTTACTCTATATTTCTGACACATCTGATGGTGAATCATTTTCATACATTTCTATTTTTATTCTCTTTAAAGTTCAGGGCTTGAAGTAGTGGACCGTGTCTCTGATCCAGTGAGTTCTGGCATTGATTGGACAAATCCAAGGCTATACTGGAAGATGCATCACAACATAAAGAAAATACATTTTATTTATAATAGTTAAAGTGAGCAAAATGTGGCATACACTTTTGTTGATTTTTCTTAATTACTTTGTGTTATTTTTCCTCTGGCAGTGCTGCTTCCTGTCTCCTGGTGGCGATCTTTGAGGCTGGGTCTTTCAAGCTCAGAAACCAGGTGATGACGTGATTTCAAAGGATCTTTTTTGATTTCCACATCAGGCCGCTGCTGTGCTTTTAGACACAAGGACGTGAATATCTGAATTGTGCCCTTCTTCTACTGGACTGCTGTATGAAAGCCAAAAGCCACTGAACAATTACTAAGGTCAGTGAAGATGAACTGTGTTCTGTTGCCACTTGAGTGCAAGGTGCTGCTCACAGGATCTGGCAACAGATGTCTGCTTTGGCTGTAATCTTTCACACCTGGCTAAACAAAAGGGGCCCAGGCGTCAGCTGTGAGAGTCTTCTACGACCGGAATCAGCAGGGAGTCGGGACCACAAAGATCAAAGCCTTCTGTCCGAAGTGAGACGGAGGTTTGAGTGAATGACTGATCTGCTGTGTTTCTACATCCCGCTCCGTCAACTCAAGAGGCTGACCTAGGTTCATCAAAAAGACTGCATTCCAGATGTTTCTACACGGCAGGAATGGCCACTACTCTGGACGCCTTCTGATACAGCAGATAAAAGACTGTGGCCTGTCAAGTTGCTCAGCAGTGGTCCTGGTTTTGTGTTGTCATGATTGATCCAGGATTTCTCACCTCTGATCATGTGACCTGAGCACCAAAAGCTCTGCCTCTGAGGTTTCCTTCAGTCTGCAGGTTGGAGACAAAATGAATGCCAACAAAACTTGATAGTGGTGAATAAGTTATTTCTAAATTTTTGTATTGTGTAATGCCACTTTTTCTCTCCTTAATTTATTTATAGCACACACGCGGTCCGCTGCCTTCACATCCTGACCCCTGCTGTTTAATGCTAAGGTTGTGAAGGACATCCCATCTCCTGGTGTCAGAGGTTTTATTATGGAATAGGAAGGTTGGTGTGAAACAACTGTTACAACTCTCTGCATTTCTCGGAAATGCATTAACTTCCTCGATGATTCACTCTGTTTGTCCCACATCATGCTAATGTGTTTTTTCCCTTCCAGCGTTACAAGAAGGGGAAAAGGACAAACTATTATAATTACATACTTTTTCTTAACCATAACTGACTTGCACTGTGTGCCACGCTTCAACTACAAAGGAAGATGATCTAAATTTATTTGGCTCATGTTATAGTGGCTATAATTCGAAGAAAACTAAACTAAACTTTTAAATTTGAAGACTATTATTTAAAGTGTTGAAGTGGATTGATGAGTGTCTACAGAGCATACTGAACTAATGGCACCTAGTTATGTGTTAACTTCATACATTTTAAATCAAATATAATTTTTTTGATTGAGGTGTGCAGATTGTAACAGCATCTGGGACACCATGTTTTAATTACATCCAACTGTGTTATATGATGCAGACATTATCAGTGGCAGCAGATTTCATCTAAATAATTTGGTGGTATTCTTTTAACTTTCTATGACAGAACATTTATAGTGTTCTGTTATAGAAAAAGAGGGAGATGCACCGAATTAATTTAATGATCAAATTTGTAGTTTTGAGCTCTTTTTAGTTCTTGACAAAAGAGGTTATTAAGGTTAAATCAAAATTCATTAAATGAGCTAACTATTTGGATATGGAATAACTAAAATTTATGAATTGATCAGTGGTACCAACTGATCCACTGTGCAGCCCTGATGTTTTATTCACAAAATAGATGTGTTATTCACACCAAAGGAAAATTTAGAGACTAATCAACCCAACAATGATGACTTTAGATTGTAGCAGGAAGCCGGAGCGTCCGGAGAGAAACCTGCAAACAGGATATTAACTTTTTATAGTTTATTCACAAAAATTCAATGTTTCCTGCTCCTCTCCAAAACCAACTTGGTTGTTTTTGAGAGGAGTGGCAGGAGAAATCGTTAGCTAGGATTCTCTGCAGCGTGTGGTGTTTCTCTTCATGTGTTTGATTTTCATGATGAATCTCCCTCTTGTACACGTCGTCTTCTGAACGCTTTAAAAACTGCCAACAATTTCTGAGACTGTTGGGAAACTTGTACAGAGGTTGTCCTCCGTCGCTCTCATCAGGCTCCCATCTTTACGGCAGCTGTAATCACAAAATAATCTTTTTGTTCTAGAAAGTCATAGAAAACTTCACCATCTGGATCAGATTTTCTGTAGGGAACACAGTAAAAACTGGTCCCAAAGTTTCTCCTCATCTGTCTTCTTCCTCCGACGGTGAGCCACCCCGTCCGGGGTAGTTCTTATTTTGTGAACGATTCAGGACCTGTCCCAAAGTTTTTCCTAAGAAGAAGAGGTTGAGCCACCCCGTCCGGGGTGGTTCTTCTTTTTAGCACTGTTCAGAACCTGGGCCCTAAGTCTGTCGTCTTCCTCTGACGGTGAGCCACCCCGTCCGGGGTGGTTCTTATTTTGTGAACCATTCAGAACCTGTTCCAAAGTTTTTCCTCAGAAGAGGTTGAGCCACCCCGTCCTGAGTGGTTCTTCGTTTGTAAACAGTTCAGAACCAGGGCCCAAAGTCTGTCTTCTTCTTCTGACGGTGAGCCACCCCGTCCGGGGTGGTCCATACTTTGTAAACAGTTCAGAGCCTGGGCCAAAAGTCTGTCTTCTTCTTCTGATGGTGAGCCACCCCGTCTGGGGTGGTTCTTTTGTGCACCATTCAGAACCTGGGCCCAAAGTCTGTCTTCTTCCTCCGATGGTGAGCCACACTGTCTAGGGTGGTTCTTTTGTGCACCATTCAGAACCTGGGCCCAAAGTCTGTCTTCTTCCTCCGATGGTGAGCCACCCCGTCCGGGGTGGTCCTTCATCTGTGAACCGGTCAGAACCTGGGCCCAAAGTCCGTCTTCTTCTTCTGACGGTGAGCCTCCCAGTCCGGGGTGGTTCTTCTTTTGTGCACCATTCAGAAACTGGGCCCAAAGTCTGTCTTCTTCTTCTGATGGTGAGCCACCCCGTCTGGGGTGGTTCTTCTTTTGTGCACCATTCAGAACCTGGGCCCAAAGTCTGTCTTCTTCCTCCGATGGTGAGCCACACCGTCTAGGATGGTTCTTTTGTGCACAATTCAGAACCTGGGGCCAAAGTCTGCCTTCTTCCTCTGATGGTGAGCCACCCCGTCCGGGGTGGTCATTCATCTCTGAACCGTTCTGAACCTGGGCCCAAAGTCTGTCTTCTTCTTGTGACGGTGAGCCACCCCGTCCAGGGTGGTTCTTCTTTTGTGCACCATTCAGAAACTGGGCCCAAAGTCTGTCATCTTCCTCCGATGGTGAGCCACCCCGTCCAGGGTGGTTCTTCTTTTGTGCACCATTCAGAACCTGGGGCCAAAGTTTGCCTTCTTCCTCTGATGGTGAGCCGCCCCGTCCGGGGTGGTCATTCATCTCTGAACCGTTCTGAACCTGGGCCCAAAGTCTGTCTTCTTCTTGTGACGGTGAGCCACCCCGTCCAGGGTGGTTCTCCTTTCATGCACCATTAAGAACCTGGGCCCTAAGTCTGTCTTCAGAAGAAGATGTCGAACCACCACATGCTGGGTGGTTTAGTCTTTCCTGATCCTTCGAGTGATCTGTATTGTCAGCGGTCGTTTTGTTTTTGGGAACAGTCCCTCCCAAAAACAGCTTGGAAGCTGTGACGTTCCCTGAAACGTCTCCAGCTGGGTCAGTTTGATCAGTTCGACTCTCTGCAGTCCTGTTTTGTAAAGTCTCTGTAGACTCAGGATCTACCGCTTGTTCTACACAAACTTTCCCAGTCGGGTCAGCTTGTGGTTTGGGACGGGATGGAAGTCCGTCCCAGAACCAATCTCTCTGATCTTCCCCAGCCGGGTCAGGTTGTGCTTCGGGACGGGATGGAAATCCGTCCAAGAACAAATCTCTATTTTCATCCCCAGCCGGATCAGGTTGTACTTTGGGACGGGATGGAAGTCCGTCCCAGAACCAATCTCTCTCATTGTCGTCCTGAATGGTCCTTTCGTCCGATTCGTCTCCGCTCCTTTCGACCTCATCAGTGAGCTCGCTGTAGTTCTGGAGCAAGGTCTTGCTTCTGATCGCTGCTAAGGAAACGATCAGATCAGTTCAGCCCAATTCAAACTGTAATAATGACTAAATATTTAATAAGTAATATATTTTTTCATTTATTTAACATGAAGAGATTAACAATAGATTTAGAGTTTGGTTTTCTTTACCTGCTGCGATATAATTTTTTTTCCCATTATTATTTTGGTTCGGGCAGGAAATGGTTCAGGTTTTATAAACCTTTGCAAAGCAAAATTTGCTCTAATCTTTAACTCTCAATTTTTATATATTTTATACATTTTGGTACTATCTTGTTCAGAAAATCACACACTTCCAGACCTGGATGAACAGTTGGATGGATTGTTGGTTGGATGAACAATTGGATGGATTGTTGGTTGGATGAACAGTTGGATGGATTGTTGGTTGGATGAACAGTTGGTTGGAGAGCTTGACAGTGCAACAGATTCAGGGAGATCTGGTTCAGGCAAATCCTTGGTCACATCACCTGACAGGAAATACAATGTCTACTGAATAACCACTTACTTGAATGTCAGAAGCACAGTCTGGGTAATCTACAACTTCATCCATACAACCATTTTCGTCTATCTGCAAAAGCCAGTTCACAGTTTTAGTTTCATTGTCCTGTACCTCATCAGGCACAACAGGATGAGAGAGTCCACTTCCTGCTGTGGAAGGGCAAGAGGAATTGTCCACATCAACAGAAATGGCAGCAGCAGTGAGAAAGTTGACAGGGAGGAGAAGATTTCTGTGGAGAACCTTTGTCCTTGATGTGACAGGGTCTTTGATGCAATGCACATTTATGTCAGGCTTCACAGACACCACTTCATATACTGTTGATTCCCATTTGTCTGCAATCTTAGCATTTTGAGCATCTGAGGCCATCTTGCCTTGGACTGGGGAGGAAGTGCACGTATCATGTTTCCCAAGGTTCTATTGTAACGCTCAACAATGCCATTCCCCATCATGTGGTACGGTGTAGTTGTTGAGGAATATAATTATGTTAATAGTTAAAAGTTGTGTTAATTCATATTAAGATATGTTTTACTGGAAAGGAATGTGTTATGTTGTGCTGGTTCAACGCCACATAAGGTGATGTACGAGACATCCTGGCAGGCAAGGGACTCAGCCAGAGTCTCTGTTTGGACAGATAAGAACTAACAATCTGACTAATGGTCCTCCTGAGGGAGCAGATTTAACTTCCACGAGGTCGGCCCAGAATTCTCGGAACTTCCAACACACACTCAATGTAAAACAGAGCCAGAAGCAAGATTCAGAATGCCATTGGTCAGATGTTTCCAATACACAACAGCAGACTGAAAGCGGTATAAATGCTCGAAACCAGAAGCAGGAGACAAGACATTTTGGATTCTGAGACGATGAAATGAGATGATGAAAATGTAATATGTGATTCCGCAGATGTGCATTAAATGTCTTCCTGGTTGTCAGTGAGCCGGAGAGAATGGAGTTTTGTGTATCGTCTCTTAATTCATGAGTTTAGCACCTTTGAATTCCTCCATAAAGTGGTGACACCCGACGTGCCGATTGAGCCGATTCAAGTTAGGGAGGATGGAAGGTGACTCTTCGGACTGGCTGCAGAACAGAACCGCGGGCCCAGACAAAAGAGGTGAGAATTGATCTCTTATCTCTTACTTATTCAATTGTAGAGTGGTTTCCTGTCTGCTGCCAGTTTGAAGAGCTAAAAAGAAATGAAGTTCTTTCCTGCTCATTGACAAACAGAACCTTGCGCAAGGTGGGGTTGTCACAAAACGTTAGACTCATAGGTATCTAGTACATTTTGGAAACACAGACAACCTAAAAAATAAGCACCTTAGTCAGTCTGGCACCGCCCGTTTGGCGATGGTAACATTTAGGAATTTTATTCCGCGTTATAAGTTACCACATATCAGCAAGCCTGGTGCAGCTCTTCTGAGCAGGCACTTTCGCGAGCTGACTAATTAATAATATATCACGATTTGTTAGATACGGCAGGAGGCCGTGAGTTCAAAAGTACGGCAAGAGGCCGTGAGTTAATACTAAGCCAGCTGAATCTGCGAAGAGAGAGTGGGATCACTGTGAAAAGCGCTATAGAAATAATAAGAGGCCAGGAGGGACGTTTGTTCTGCTGCGTGAAAGCCATCGTGTCTCTCGGGAGAGAGAGACGGTGAGTTTTCCGTAGCGGAGAAGCGTGTGTGTTTTTTTTCCCTCCATGGAGTGAAAAAAAAAAAGCCTATTTTCCATTCATGACAGAGCAAAAGCCGTTTGGTGGAAGAGAAGCTGTAAAATCCTCCATGTAAGAATGAGTAGGCCTGAAGTTGAAAAATGAGAAATGAGAAGTTCAAGTGAATAAAATAGAGTTTTTACAGATTATTTGTGAGTTAAACTGCAGTGATTGTTCTTTAATTTTTGTTTGAGATTTTGGTGAGGAGTTAAAGTTTTTCTGTTAGCTAATTTAAGTTCTAATCTAATTAAATGTGTGCACACAAAACTTGGACAGTGACTGGATCACAAGCAAACTACATTTATATACCTTATAAACGAGCATGCTAACAAATTGAGCTCATATTAACTAGTTCCCCGGGGAAGAATGGAAGGAAGGGAGAAATAAAATAATAAATAAATAAATGAATAAATGGCCTAAGCTGCAGTGAAATCTGAGATCTCTGAGTTAACTCAAATAAACAAAACTTGAAGTAATGATTTAATCAATTGTTCAAAAAGAAGAAAAATTTTCAATAATGTACATGCACAAATTAGGGAATGAACTAAACTTCCATGAGACTAAATTATGTGGATGTGTGTGAGATTAGGCCTATGTGAATGATGTGGATGTGTGTGTGATGGGTGTATATTGAATATATGTATGAAAATATGTATGTCTGGATGAGTGTTTGATGAAATGTGGCTGCATATGATGGGGCAGTTAAAGTTTGCATGTTTTGACTCTAAGCACTAAGAGCTTCGCTTGACATATATCAGCAGAACAGGTTTGAGTGTGTGATCGCCTGCAGTTAGTGTGTGATGCATGAATATAGTAGACATGTGCATGCTTTGGCTTGGCTGCATGAATAGCGGGTTGTGAGACTCAACTATCTCCATGAAGGGTTAAACTTAAGCAAAGCATAGTTAGGACAGGCAACGCATATACAAACTAAGACAGAAATGCACTGCCTCGCTCTGTCTCCATCTCAGGAATAAAAATAAGGCAGCCTGAGATCAGCCGACGATTGGAATTTTTGCTCGCTCTCTTGCTGGAGCGTGGCCATAACCTTACACACACACACACACACACACACACACACCCTGCCACGACCATGATTATATGTGAAGCAGTGGGATGAGTGTGAGCGAGATTATTTATGATATTGTTTCCATGTCGTCTGTCTAAGTGTTGATTTGTTGTCATAAGTACACACTTACACTTACAAATACAAATACCCTTACAAATATCTGTACAAACCTGTATAGTTGGTTATATTGCTGAGGTACAATTTCAATTTCACTTTGACGGATCCACATGAAACTACAATTTTAAATATGTTTCAAGGCCTTTAGTCATCCACACAGGCCTGATTTCGCAGTACTCAAAAGTCCGGACTGTAGAGCAGGTTGGCAGGACACCTTTAAGATTCTGCAATTGATCTTTTCAAACCTATATGAGTACTGGGTCGACAGAGTCAAATGTGTGGATCTAAATTGTTTCCTATTTCAATAATTATTATCAAGGTTTTGGGGAAAAATGGGCATAAAGCGTACGGAATGTGAAAGAATGTGTTGTATATTGAGCTGTGAAAAATGCTGAATATTGAGCTGTATATTGAGCAAAGAGAATTATTTTATTTTTATGATTTATGATCATGAGACCCAAATGTGTACATTTATATTTTCGCATTTTGGATGAGTCGAAAGTGTTTGTTATGTTGAGTTAATTGTCATGTGAAAGTGTAATGTGTCTTATGAATTGTGTTTCAGTCTCTGCGCCTCTACGTCACACGAGGCAACAGGCCAGCAGCTGCACACAGGACGCAGCTCAGGCAGAGAGAGAAAAGCAGAGAAAGCAAGAAGGGGGGCTTAGCCCCAGCTGCAACATGGGCGATCCAAAGAAAAACAGGGCCCTCACCTACCCATTCAGTTTGAGTGAATCGGAATATAGATTCTTAATTATAAGAAATACATTCAACAATTTAAAACAACTAACTGGCAAATGACTGTTGCTTACGTAGAAATTAGTTAATGGAACAGCATACACTATTAGGAATTTGTTGCTCATGATTACCATTACTCATTAATATACACAGGAAACACAGGGACTTATTGAGGAATTGAAGGGTGGCTACTCTCAAATATATAAGTAAGGAAAATAATACCATACCAACAAATCTCTCCTAAGTCTCAAATTCAGCAGTCTTTTTCAACCAATAGGGAAAGGGTGCTGTTTCTGCCAACAGACTCTCAGCTTGTTTTTCTACAGTGGTTGTTGGCCGACCTTTAATACGAGTCCAAATAGGGACATAAGACCTCATGATTTCAACAGACCTAGTCATCTGCTCCTTCTCAGAAGTACCAAATAGACCAACTTGTTGATGCTATCCGTCGAGACCGCATTCCTTCCGAGTCCGTCTGTGCACTTTGTACACAATTGGAAGGAAAGGGGTTAGGTCAGTTCCAACTAGAGAGTCCTTTGGCAAAAACAACTCCTTAGATGGTATTTCAGCTCCAACATAATCAGTGCAATAAGAGCTAATAAGAGGTTATGGAAAACATATTCTGGATAGAAAAATAAGACTTTCTGTAATAAACTACTTACTGCTTTTTAAATTATAGTTAATATGGGGGTGAATTGTTTTGTTATGGGGGACCTCTGCAGTTTGGAACATAAAGACATGGACAAAGCAACAATTATAATTGATCAAAATTAAGTGTGGCAGTGAATAAAATTTAATAAAACAATTAATTGATCACAGGTGAAATACAACAACTCAAATAGTTACAATATTACTCACCAAGAGATGGAACTGTTGGCCATGATAGAGTTGCATATGGCAACTTTGACAACTTTGGCACTGGAGGAGAAGTGCCTATGAAGCTGCTGACTGGTGACGTTGGCACCTCACAGCATGTCAACACGGAGAACCAAAACTCCTCTCCACAGCAGAAACCTGCGTGGACCATGGAGCACTGGCACAACGCCTGCTCAAGGAGTGATGCTCAGGCCAACAACAACAACGGCTGAGCACAGGAAACGGTCTCCACTGGTTGACGACAACCTTGGACGAAGGAGCAGCAGCTCAGGAACCATCATGCAACCAAGGCCAACAGACTGTCCATCAGGAAGATCATAAAATTACCAATTAATTACATAAGTCTTCATTAATACCCTCTGAACCTTCCTTAACCTTAATTTGGCAATCTGGAAGTTAATCTAATAGATTATCACTTTGAGCATTCCAACGATAGAAATGAATCAAAAATAATTATTGAGAGGAAATTGAATCAATTTCACAAGTGGGCGTAAATGCTATTTTTATTCTAATAATTTTTTCTCCCAATTCTAGTTCCAAGGTTGCTGGTTAACACTTTGTCTAAATTGTTCTAAACTAAACTAACATATTCTGTCAAAATTGAAGGTCATGAGTTCTCCCATGACAAAATAATTTATAACACTATACTCTGCTAAATAGGAGACAGATATTGTTCCTTTAGGAGTGAAAGGAAGAAGAATGGAGAAATAACTGGATAGTACAGGAGTCAGATAATTAAAAGCTCAAGTGGCCTGACAAGGATGAAGTTCCTATCTTAGAGCCAGGATTACTTTCAAAGGGGGTCAGCAGGTTAAAGGTTAGACCAAAATATATTTAATTCTAGGAACTGTGTCTCAATAGGGTCTTTGCATTAAACAGTTGATGTTAGAGACAAAACAATTGGTAGAAACCCAACTAGATTCAGTCTTCAATATGGCAATACTACATAAACATCATACTCAAAACAATGCTAAGAGACACATAAATCAGAAATTGTTTTGGAAATTCATAATTTTATTTGAACTCTGCAGTAGGTGTTTCATTTGTACCCTTTCATCAACAGACAGAATGTACACTTCAGTTCATTTTTCTCTCTGTATTTTTATTTGAACTCATGTAGAGAACTTGAAATTTTACTCTAAGGTTAAAATATCAAGGGTTTCTGTTTGATTGGTCATAAATTTGTTTCTTTCACTATGAATAAGTTGTATCTGGCATCAATCTGATTTTGCTATATTTGTCAATTACAAACATTTTGTCAGCATTACATTATGGGAGAAGAAATGTTTCATATTCCGACCAGGACAACAGGTTCAGCCTTAGTATAGCAAAGTAAAGACAGGACCAGGGTTTGATTGCATGCTTTGTCTAATCAAAAGCACTAATTGTTTCTGCTTTTAGATCTGTGTTTCAGAAGCTGTAAATCTGTCCTATTCTAGCTGCCTTCTCCTGATGGAAGACACCTAAATATCTCCAGAACAGGAGGAGTGAAATCTGGAGAGACGGTATGATGAAACACAAAGTGAAATATGGATAATGTTAATTCTTGATTTAGGTCATCAGAACTGCAGGGACCTAGAACAGATCTCTCCTGATGTTTGGTCATTAAAACTCAATATAACAGCTTTCTATTGAACCTATGCTATTGGACCGAACAAACATTGGAGTCACTTCTGACACACAGTGTACATTTAATATTATGACTTACGTCTCAGTACGACAGTTCTTCTTCAGATAGAAGAATTTTTAATAAATGGGTTGGCAATTAGGTAAGATTACTCTAGTGGAATTAATTTAAAGTTCTCAAGGTAATGTAATTTTAATTCACAAGCACCTTTTCAGCACAAAAGCAAATCCAGAGAGTTTAAGAAGGGTTTAAATTTTCTAAGCTGTGGAGGCAAAACATTTCACAGAGGAACAAAATTCAACAAGCTTGCTGAAAGACTTGGTTAAAATTTAAGAAGTAAACTTAAGTTAAAGCTTCTTTTACCTATGGCATAAAATCTACCATGACAACTGAAGTTGGAGACTATGTAAAAGAGTCAAATGTAGAATAAAACTGCAACAATCTTATTTAATTCCAAATCACGAACCAGTTAAATTAAATAAATGGGTTTGACATAAGACCTGTATGCGATCTAATAGGAAACAAACTGCTGACAGGCTGAAGTACAACTTTTAAGACAAATTTCTTATATGGCCTTTAATAAATAAATGGACTTATTATATTCTAAATGAGTAGCATAGTGTTGAATTGAAGGAGGAATCAGGAGAAGAGATTTTATGACAGTTATGTTATAAGATGTACAGGGAAAAGTTTCATCACATTTGTAAAACTAAATTGAGAACTATCAATAATTGACGGTTGTGGCACTAACAATAAACTGAATAGTTGATGAATATTGATTTGGGCACTTCAATTGATACTTTCCTTTTCCATAGTGGGGTAGTTATGGTCATAGGGGGGTGTTTCACAATTTATATCTAGCCATTACATAAGCACTGTGTGGTAGAGATGACTCATGTGGTAATGTGAATAGTTAAGCTTCACAGTGCTGGATTGAACTAAAGGTATCCAGCATATCTGACCAAACTATGCTTCTACATGCATACATACAAACAACTTAAATGTTTCTATATCCTTTGAGAGAAGATGGAGGTCTTCCAGAGGAGAAGGGGGTTTCTGTTTCTATCGCTGCTTACCCTTGCTTCTTTCCTTGTTCTTCTCTTGCATGAAAACCCTGATCAATAAATTTAAATAATCCCATACATAATTCAATCCCATTTGATGTATGTTCCCATCAGAACTATGTTTCAGGAACTGCAATCAGGTAGGGCTGTTTGCCCAGGAAAATGGCTGAATCTGGGTACTGGCTGAGTGAGTTGAAGCAACAATATCCTTTGAGTTGAGAATTGATAATTCATAATTGTTACATCCTTCATGAAATGTTCCGTAAGGTTGTGATTGTTACTGTGACGTTGTTTTGAAAGTTTTTATTGATGTGTTTATATTTTTCTTTTGTTATTTTGCGTCTCGATGGAGTCGTGGTTCCTGGACAACCATGGGACTGTGGACAAGCGGATTGTGATAACTGGGGGAACTGACACCGTTAGGTTGCAAAGGTGATGTCATTATTATGCATCTAGATGGATAATTTGATTCTGTAGTGACATGATTCGGTTCAACCACATTGGATATTCTGTGAACTGTTTTCTTTTTATCAAATTCCCTTATTGTTTTGTCACAGGTTGTTCAATTCTGATTTATGATGAAATTTCGCTGTGTGATGGTGGGGAGGAATGTTGAGGTGGTAATAATATGACTTGGACAGTATGTTAAATGAAATGTATATGGAAGGTCATCATGCGCAGGTCACATGTGAGTTACTAATAGGACTTTAGAATCCAATAAGGAGCATCAAGGATTTTTTCATACAAGCAATGAAGACCTTTAATTGGAACATATTGTACTATATGATACTGCTCAGTTTTCCTGTCTTCTCAGGGCAACCAGAGTGACTGGCGGTTCAGGGACCCTCTGTGTGTTGGACTCAGAGACTCATGGACATGGGAATTTGTTGGAGCCCTGAACCGGGACAGTGAGAAGGCAGAGTAATAAATTCAAGGCAACATCAGACCGGAACAACAATTTGCATCTGCGACCGAGGACAGGAACTGTACTACACAACGCTGCACTGCATCGCTGCAGAGAAGTCAAGCTTACTACTACTCGGTTCAAACCAAGCCGATTGTCCTATGATGGTGTTTGAGCAGAAATCATTGTGGGTACCATGGTCATTGATTTCATTGGTGCCTGAGGGTGGTTGCCTGGAGGGCCATAGGATAATTTTTCCCTCGGATGAAAGGATTGTCATGAAGGGTTTTTTCGATCCTATATCAATGAAACCTATGACCATGGGAGAGCAATGCCATACGAATTAACTAGAAAATAAGTGTACTTATTTTAGGGGGGAATGTTGAGGAATATAATTATGTTAATAGTAAAAGTTGTGTTAATTCACATTAAGATATGTTTTACTGAAAAGGAATGTGTTATGTTGTGCTGGTTCAACACCAAATAAGGTGTTGTACGAGACATCCAGGCAGGCAAGGGACTCAGCCAGAGTCTCTGTTTGGACAGATAAGAACTAACAATCTGACTAATGGTCCTCCTGAGGGAGCAGATTTAACTTCCACGAGGTCGGCCCAGAATTCTCGGAACTTCCAACACACACTCAATGTAAAACAGAGCCAGAAGCAAGATTCAGAACGCCATTGGTCAGATGTTTCCAATACACAACAGCAGACTGAAAGCGGTATAAATGCTCGAAACCAGAAGCAGAAGACAAGACATTTTGGATTCTGAGACGATGAAATGAGATGATGAAAATGTAATATGTGATTCCGCAGATGTGCATTAAATGTCTTCCTGGTTGTCAGTGAGCCGGAGAGAATGGAGTTTTGTGTATCGTCTCTTAATTCATGAGTTTAGCACCTTTGAATTCCTCCATATAGTGTGAGATTTTTGTATGCCAGACATTTCCAGAAGTTCTTTGATGAGAAACTTTCGAAATTGCTACTTGATCTGAATGAATGCGTTTAGGAAATCCATATATGCAAAAGAAGTCATCCCACAGACGATGAGCAACTTGTTTGGCTGACTGATTTTTGCATGGAAACGCATATGCCATCTTGGAAAAGTGGTCTGTTACAACTAGGGCATCCACACTTCGCTTATCTGAGAGCTCAGCTGTCCAAAAGTCAACACAGACCAGTTCCATCGGCTCAGAGGTCTGAATACTTTCAAGGGGAGCTCTATCATTGGGTTCTGGAGTTTTGCCAACCACACATCGAAAGCAACACTTCACATGGTTAATGATGTCATGTTCCATCCCAATCCAAAAGAACCTCTGTCTGGCAAGAGACACAGTGCGGGCCTGGCCCTGATGACCAGCTGAATCATGCACTCCTTGGAGGACTTTGGCTTTTAAAGAGTCAGGGACAATAAACTGTTGAGTTGTCATGTTCATTTGTTTGTCTTTCTTAACTCTGTAAATCAGGCCATCTTAAATGATCATCTTAGGCCAATGTCTCAGCAAGTTCAAAACACCAGGTGACTCACTTGCTCGTTCACGTCTAGTGGGTCTTCTGTGACTCTGCATATAATAGAAAAGTCTGCCCATCCTGACCTTGTAAATTAGCAAGTTCACTCTTTGGCAGCAAGGCAGATTGATCAGTGTCACTGAGTTGCAAGACAGCTGGGTCAGTGGCTCTCATCTGACTGAAACCTCCAGACTCATGTGCCTCAAGAACATCCGACACATCTTGCAATGTTAATGATGTCTGGGGAGTCGGTGAGGTCACCTCAGCATTGTCATCCGCTCACTCAACAACCAACTGACAGTTGGTCGTACAACGAAACGCATCTTGGACCGTTTTGTCCACCATGCCGTTCACCTGGTTAAGTAGTGCGGTATATGGTTCAGTTACAATGCGATGGCTCATGCATGACAGAACAAATGGTTTTCTACTCAAGGCATCAGCGGCATTTTTGCTACCAGGAACATAGTTCAGATCAAAACTATAGGCAGCGAGCCTGGAAACCCATCGCTGTACACACGCATCTAACCTTGGCTTGGTTAGTATGTATGTTAATGGGTTGTTGTCTGTCCAGACTGTGAGATGACGCCCTTTTAACTTGTCGCAGACTGCCCATTTAAGAGCAAGAAATTCCAAGCGATGTGCTGGATAGTTTAGCTGAGAGCGTGAGAGAGTCCTACAGGCAAAAGCCACTGGCCTAGCCACTTTTCCATCAGGAGGAAGCTGTGACAAAACAGCTCCAATGCCATCAAAAGAGGCATCGACTGCAAGAATGAATGGAGCATTAAAATCTGGCTGAGCCAAGGTAACGCTACTTATCAACTCATTTTTCAACGTTTTAAATGCTTCCTTGCACTCATCAGTCCAGTCAGATGGGGACAGTTTAACCTGACCCTTTTTGAATTTGGGTTTGTTGCCTCGTCCCTTTTTGTTTGTCACTCCAGGCTCAGCTACAAGACCAAAGAGTGGTTTAGCTTTGACAGAGCACTTGCCAATAAAGTGATGATAATAAAGGACCATGCCAAGAAAGGATCTAATTTTCCTTGCACACGGTGTCTCACAATCAGGCTCCATAAGATCAGTTTCCTGTACCTCACTGATAGCCTGAACTTTACTAGGATCAGTGCTTACACCATCCTCACTTATCACATGACCCAAAAATTTCACTGACCTACGAAGGAAGTGGCACTTTTTGGGAGATAGTTTTAAGTTATTTGCAGCCAGACAAGAGAAAACCATCTGGAGCCGATCAAGCGCAACCTGTTCAGATGGGGCAAAGACCATCAGGTCATCCAAATAACACAGCAAGCTAGGAAACTTTTTGGTCCCCAAAAACAGACATCGTCATTCGCATGAAAGTCGCGGAGCTGTTGGTCAAGCCTTGAGGCATCCTATTGTACTCATGCAGGCCAAAAGGAGACGAAAAGGCAGTAAACCTTTTGTCATCCTCATGCAGTCTCACATTATAGAACCCTGAAGTCAGGTCCATGGTGGAAAAGAATACATTCCCACCAAGTGCAGCGAGGGCATCTGTTTGATGAGGCAATGGATGCGCGTCTTTAACGGTTCGCGCATTCAACCATTTGAAATCATTGCAGATACGGAGATCTCCATTCGGCTTAACATCCAGGACCAGAGGAGAGGAGTATTTGCTTTGTGATTTATGAATAATTCCCAACTCCTTCATTTCACTCAGAGCAGTGCGCAGTTTTTCATAATGGCAGGGCGGGACACGCCTGTATGGTAGCCTGAAGGGCTTGTCATCCACCAGACGTATCCTGTGCACAAAATCTGTAGCATCCCCACAGTCCATTTTATGCCGAGAAAAGATGTATTCATACTGCTGAATGATTTGCAGTAACTTATTTTTCCACTCGAGCGAGACTTCACAAGATGAGAGGTCCAAGTCCTTGAGTCCAATGTCACTCAGAATATGAGACATCTCCTGGTCAGTTACTGGTGTCTTTACAGGGTCTTTGGTGTACTGTGTGTTGGATTGGATGCACTCGGGTTTGGTGAAGTCATGTACAGAAACACAAGTGGACACATCAGCAACTTTTGCATTTCTTCTCAGTGTGAGAGGTTTTTGAGTTGGATTTACAATCTTGACAGGAACACAATCATCAGCGTACAATGACGCTACAACTCTCCCCACTAGAATTTTTCTGGGTCTGCACCTGGACTGAGTGGTTCAATGATGACTGAACAGCCAACTAAAGAAACATCAGATGCAGGCAATTTGGCCCAAACTAAATGTTCAGTTAGGGCCTGGAGAGTAACAGACCTTTTGAGTTTGGCTGTGCCCACTTTGATGGGTTTTATGCCTGGGTCACAAGACATCGAATCTGACAGCAGAGACATTAAACAGGGCAATTTGTCTTTGTGAATGCCTCTCTGAGAGGAACAGTCAGTTGTTTCATCAAAAGAGACTTTCATTTATGAAATGAGCCATCTGATAGCATTACTGCCCAATATCATTTCGTCAGATTGGCCCAGAACCACTAAGACAGGGATCATGACATAAAAGCCAAAAACTGTTAGAGTGAGTTCATACAATGCAGAAGGTGTTACGACATGACCTCCACATCCAACAATAACAAGAAGCCAGCTTCTGGTTACAGAAGCTGGCTTCTGTAACCAGGATCATTTTTCTGTTGGATTTGGTTTTTTATTTTCTATTTTGATTAGATCTAATTTTATTTAAAGATTTAATTAAAATCCCCCGTTCCTTAATTTATTCAACACCAAGCAGGCGAGAACATTATTGGTCTCGCGATGTTTCAATGTCATGTGACAGCTGCTAAATCTTTACATGGTCAGTTTCTGATGAACATGCGAGTAACTTCGACACTTGGATTGTCAAGGTCTTACCCTGTTCTTTAAGTCGGTTAACAGCAACGTCAGCTGCTCCATTCAATCTTAGCCAATATTCGAATGGATCCTCGTTCTCTCTCAGCCGGGTGGAGTAAAAATCAGCAAGTGGTATGGGGGAGCACTGATTGGACACAAAATGTTTGCGCAGAAGTGAATAGATGGCTTGTGGATTGCGCTGAACATCAATTCCACAGTTGCGTATTACACACCTCACAACATCCCTTGCTCTGCCTCTAAGATGGTTGAGGATCTCCTCAGCCTGGTGTTCTTGCGGCACACCACTCTTTTTTATGTAATTTCTCATTGAGTCCTCCCATTCATCAACTGTAACTGTGTCAGAACTCTCCCCCTTAAAAATAGGAGGTTCCTTCACCTGGCTCCTGGAGACAGGTGTTACAAAACGGTGTTACAAAGATCCAGTGAGCTGCATGGGACTTGATTGCTCTCATTTTGAGTTGTTTTAATTGCAGTTCCACTTGGGCTGCTTGAGTTCAGGTGTTCCATAACACTATCAGCTAGCTGTTGCCCTATTTGTTGGACAATAGTGCTAATCTGATCAACTAGCCCAGCATTATTAACAGGAGAATCTGGAATAGATGTGCTAGAGCACTGAGGAGGTTGAATATTAGGACAGGTCTGACTACTGGATGTAACAGTTTCCCCAGTCACCAATGAGTTATTTACAGTATGTACATCAAGTAATGGATTACCCAGTGTTTGGTCACCCAATGAAATTGAACAAGGGTGTTAAAGAACCTCTACTTCTCCCAAACAGAGTGGAGTCACATTTGATTGTCCAAAATTACTGAAACTCATTTTGTCAAAAGTCCAAGAGCATTCAAAAGAAATGTCCTTTCACAAGGATTTAGAAACACACTCAGATGCACTACTTAGATTTCTGTTGAAAACTCAGATGACACAGTGGGGCTCCAGTGACGTGAGAATCAGAAGTCACCAGCCCGGTCCGATGTAGTTCTGGACAAGTCATGGCACCAATGTGGCCTATGTGGTTCTGGTGGCTTCTATCGGTGTGGCAATGAATGACAATGAGCTGCTCAAGTTGGCATCAGCGGTTTCTTTAATTCTCCATCTGCATTTTACAGAACGGGCATGGAGGTAAAGTCAGTCTCTGGCATAAAACAAGCTCCTCGTCGGTGATCCTCATGACTCTGAGGATTACCCATAATAAGGTAACCACAATAAATCATTACAAATTACAGTGATCGCATAGTGGATTTTGTTTTACAGTAAAGAACAACCAGTGAGTGTCTTATACAGAGAAAACAAAGTAACTAATTAAAATATTCTGAAAAATAAAATAAAAATGCTGACATTTAATTTACTGGATGCCATTTTTATCTTTTAGTTTATATAACCTTGCATTTTAGAACAATGCAGAAACATAATGAACCACATCATTATATAAAACTGTTAATATAAAACTCAGTCTCATGTTAACCATCTGCTACAGGAGATTTGGTAAAACATACCTGCATTTCACAAAACGGGCATGGAGATAAAGTCAGTCTCTGGCATAAAACAAGCTCCTGCAAGGAGGAGCCATAGTTTGCAGTAAAAACCTGATGAGCAATTAACCCAAGGGCTTCAACATATAAACTATAAATTTCTCCAGCAGCAATGTGTATATCATCTACAACTAAACGGTGAATTTCAAAGGTTGTAGTGAAATTTTATATTTTCCCTGTTTCTCCTTTTATTGTTTCACAATAGTTTTACCATAGGACACTCCCAAAATATGTGGAAAAATCCTCCATTTATCCACATTTCTACCAGCAGAGGGCGCTAGCATTACTATCATAAAAAATCTGTCAAATGGCCAATGGCATCGTGAGAGTGCTGACTGAACTGAGACACATGGTTTTGCAAAATCGTGTTGTGCTGGACTTGCACACAGCCTCTCAAGGTGGTGTCTGCAAATCATTGGTTCAGTGTGCTGTACATTCGTTTTTTTACATTTTGTTGTAAAAAATCTCATTCTTAGTTTCCAGCTAAACTCTCCCCAGTTTGGACTCGGGCTGAAACAATTCCTCTAATACTTCAACTACCTCGATTACTGAAAATCCTCGAGGTAAATTAATTTGCCTCCAAGCTTCGTTAATTAAATTGTAAAAATAATACTGTTAAACTATCCAGCGCACTGCGGTCTAGCCAGAAGGTTTTTGTGTTGCACAATGCAAACGTTTGACGCGTTTGTGCCATAGTTTGTAGCTACGGAGGGAAACGGAGATGCTTAGAAGAAGGAATGAAAGCAACAAAAACTGTCAAAGTTTGGGAACATTTTAGTCTTAAGAGAAAAGACAACACATGATAGGTATTTTTCCTTTTGAACCTTTATTAAAAGAATCACAGACAACGTATGTGAATTTTATGACCAAGCTTTTGCAAAAGGAGAAGACTCAGCAAACTGCTCCTCTGAGTCGTTCACAGAGCGTTCTGCCTCACTCTGCTTGAGCAGGCCTTTTGTTTGGGAAAACATAGTCAGAAAAGATGAACAATAAGACAGGCGGCGAGCTCTATCTAACACACAGGTCATCTAACTCTTTCCCTTGAGAGCGAACTCCGGAGGGAGCAATCAGTTCACCGGAACACCGATATTCAACACAACAATCAAAAAGTATTCGCATCACGTCATTTACTGACTCACATTAGACTGAACGTTGATTAACATTAGACTGAATATGACTAAAGTAAATAACAAAAATGATAATACCAAAACATCTCTGACATTCCCCCTTTTTATCATTTTACCATGTGTGTAAACTTTCTTCAAAAGTTGAGCAAAGAAAAGAAAAAGAATAGGTCCAATAAATGCATGAATTTTTCTTCTAATCTAAACATTGAAAATACAATGAAATAAATGAAAAAATAAAAGAAACAGCAAAAATCAAATGCAGTCTTCTCATCACTAACACCACTTGTTTTCACATTTTCGGTGTGGGAATCATTCAAACAAATTGATTTATCATTGATTACAGCACTTTGTCATCAGAAATATTCAAACAAGTCATCTTCATTTGTGTCATAGGTTATTTTCATCAGCTGATAGCTGACCACAGCAGTGTTGAATGTCTTACGTATCAAACGTCAAAGGCATGGAATGACGCATTCTGTAAACAGGCTAAAAAGAATCAACACAGTCAAAAACGGTGTTACAATCTTCAACAGTAAATTCCACCATGGTCCGGAAATGAGCCTCGAAAGCAAATCAAAAGAAGATGATCCTTGTGCTGCTCCTTCCACGTAATGCTTAAGCTCCTCCAGCTCATGTAGAGCATCAGAAATAGTCCCACCAGTTCCTGTTTCGTCAGGAACGAATGTACAGCACGCTGAACCAATGATTTTGCAGACACCACCTTGAGAGGTGCAAAACCATGTGTCTCAGTTCAGTCAGCACTCTCCCGATGCCATTGGCCAGCTGACGTGTGCTGTTGATGAGTCGCAGTAATCCATATCTGTGATTTTCAACGTGATCTCGAACCTCTCCTACTCCGACCCATGGAAACAGGCCTTGCATGAACTTTTCTCCACCATTCCAGATTTTAAATTCCCAAGGAACTCCAGTGTCCATCGTGAGGCCTCCAAAGCGTTTGACCTCTGGTATAACTGCAGGCTTGGAGCGGGCAGCTAGAACATGATGTCCTTTCCTGATGAATGCAATTGGGCTGGTTAAGGGGGCCAAGGTACACAGTCCTCCCAATAGCGTGGCAAGACCATGTAAGCTCCATTTCCACACAGGAAGTACCAGTCTGCCATCACCCGAGAACCATAGTTTCCAGGCACTATGGCGCTGCACAGTGTTGTTTCCTGTCATCCTCTCGTCCGATGTGTGATGTTGAAACTCCTCTCCTGAAGCAAGTTGTCACAGTCTGGGTTGTTCTTCCAGATTTTGCAGTCGGGGGTCACCCTTTGACCCCTGCAGGCAATGCAGTTGATGTTATCCGGTGTTGTTTCGCAGTAGGTGTAAACTTTGTTACACAAGTTCCAGGGTAACATCTCAAGAGAAACGTGTCTGTTGTTGAAAACGCAGCTCCTCAGAGACCCGGGTTTAGCTCCTGCTAAAGAAATGGTCTCTGGTATTTTCCATGCGGTTAGTGAGAACAGTTGAAACAGGAGTAGAGACACATCTGGTTGTCATCTGTGATGTGTCCTGCACGCAGACCTGAGTTGTGTGTGGCGATTGGCAGCTGCGCACACACATAGCAGTTCACCTCTTTCTCCTCGTGAGCAGTGCTGTTCATCAGCTGCCACAACAGGTTGGTGCTGTAGTCATGTGGGTGGAAAGTGATGTCACTTCCTCCTCCAAACATCAGACATGCTGCAGTCACAGCGCAGTAGAAGATCCATCTGGCATATGGAGTCCCCATTGCTGCTGGGTGCGCAGAGATGTCAAAACCCCCCAAACTAAAGAGTGAGAATCTTAAGCGTTTCTTCACCGGGTTTGAGACAAACCACCCTTAAAAATGGAACCCCTTTGCAGCCCGGGCTTCCTCTCTACTCAGGATTAGGGGTCTAACACTCTCTGCAGCTTGCAGTGACTGAGATGTATCCAGCTGTGTCTTTCAGCAATCTTTACAGCTGTTGATGTTGTCATCAGCACCTGGATGATGACAACTGGATAATTTCCCACCGTGGACTCATCCAGTTCTTTTGTTTGATGACTTTGACGTAGACCCAATTTCCTTGCTCGATGGGAGCGGCCTCCTGTGAAGGAAGAGAATCAGAAGGCAGTAAATTTGCACAGGACACTTCCTTCAGTTTAAGAGTTCTGATCGTATAATCTGCTAATGTTTGTTTTTCATCTGCTTTCTGTAAGTCTGGAGCAAACAGAGGCAATCTGTAAGCTCTCCCACGAATTATTTCAAAAGGTGTTAAACCATTTGCTGTTGGGGTGATTCTCATATAGAGCTTCACCAAGGCTAAACATTCTGGCCAGGGTCAACCAGTGTCTGCCATGCAATTTCTTAATCTGCTTTTCACAATACCATTTGTTTTTTCCACCAGCCCTGCACTCTGTGGGTGATAGGCACAGTGGTTTTTAAATGTCATTCCCAAGTGAACAGCCATGTTTTGTTTCACTTGTCACTGTAAACAGTCTGTGGAATGTTATGTGTTGGCAGCTAACCTTTGCTACCGTCAAAGCATCTACATGCTTTGCTGGAATTATTTCAACCCATTTAGAGAAAGCATCAATCATCATCTAACTGTATTTGTTAATTCAAAAGTTCATCACCAAAATTTTTTTTATGTAAGAATTTAGTAGTTATATAGTATTACCTCACCCTTATCCCCTTCCCTCCCTTTTTACACATGGCATTGCCCATGTGTCATAATCTTTAGCTTCAAATAAAGTCTGTGGGAGGAACAATAGGTAATTCAGGTCAACTCAGGTTTACTGCTTTCTCAAAACCTCTAATTTAAGGTTTTTCTTTTTGAATTTATTGACTATCAATCAAATCTAGATGAAAATCTTTTAGACTGGAATCTATAAATGTTGCTTTTATTCACAATCATCAGTTTTTAGTAGCCATTTACATCTACCAGGTTTCTTAAAGTCTCAGACTTTCACTTAAACTTGTATTTCAGACAAGTTAACAGCATAAGTTTTTTATATTTTAAAATAAATGGTCAATAATTTTATCTGTTAATCATTTTGTGGTAAAATTTCTTTCTTCTCATAATAATTTCATATATCCCAATATAAAATACACAAACATAATCTCAATCAATTTGTAGATTCTTTATAGAATTCAACTCTAAGTTAAATATTTCAGTTAAATGCAAAGAAATATTTCAGAATATTTCAACACTGCAATATCAATTATTTTAAACACTTAGATATGTTTAATTTTAGTTCCAAACTAGTATTTATTTTAAAGGGGAAAAAAATATAATAAAACATTTGCAAATCATTATTAGCTTTAAATCTGTAATGATTTTTAGCTGGTGTAATTTAGCCGTATCACACTATCAGTTTTATTTTTTTTTATTTATTTATTTTTTCTTAACTTTTAGTCATTACAGTTTTTTCCTTCATAGTTTCCCAATCTATGACTTGTGGGCCCTAAGAGGATCACTGCTCCTTCTGTTAAGGACTGAGTCAACGGGTACATAATGAACGATTTTATCTAACATTGTATCTAATAACCTTCAAAATGTTCTTTCTAGATGTATAATTCCTGTATGCAAACAGGATTAGTGAGCACATTCTCTATCACAGTGGTGTGTGTATAACTTATCTCACATTTTCCCTTTCTGTCTCGTTTCCCCCTCCTGCTGATGACGTCGCTGCAGCTGGTCCTCCCTCCGTCTCTCCTCCATCTCCCTGTCAGTCCAACTGGCTCTGGTGTTGGATTTTTTATAAGTTGTCCAGATCGTCCCTTTGTGCATGTCCAGGTTGTCCACCAATGAAACAAGCGGCAACAGTTCAGTTTGCTTTCTTTTTCTTTAAAGCACATTATTTTCCTTCTCTACGCTGATGCCAAAGAGTAAACCAGCGAGGGTTGTAAATGTTCAGTTGGAGCCAAACACGGAGATATAGTTCCAGTCCAAATGTCCAGCAGGACTCCATACACAATCTGCTGCATGGCAGTTCCCAGATGTCCAGGAATTAGGATCAGCGGACACTTTAGTGCCTTCAGTGTCCAGGTGGTAGAAATCGTCCTGTCCTTTCTCGCTTCTTTATCAACTGTCATTGGCTGGTGATGAAGCAGGGACGTCATCTGATCGGCCGAACAGGTCTGAGTTGAGATCAGATGTCAGACGCACTGCAGCAAGGATCAGACAGAGGAAAAGGAAAGAAGCAAATAAGAGTCAATTAGGGTTTGTTTGTCTTTCTGTTTTTTTTCTTTTTACACAAACAATTTCCATATAACTTTTTTCTTTTCATCGTATAGTTTTTTAGCCATTTATTACCCAACATTTTAAGAAGTCATTTCCTTTGCTGCATAATGTACATCTAATTCATTCTGGCGTTAGGTAAATGTATCTTGAAGGAGAATAACACTTAAATAAAAGTCCAACAAGGATGCTCATGTAGAATCAAAAATAACTCACCCTGTATTACCATGATAGATATAATGAATGTAATAAAAGTCATTAATGAAGGGGAAGAAACTCAACCCAGACTAAGTTTAGTTTCTGGTTCACAGAGTATGAAGTTAAATTTGTTTCCCAATTATTCAATGGAAAAAAAAAACTAACCTCAGTTAAGTAAAATAAAATTGTAATCAAAACGTTTGGAATTGTAATGATTTTTTAAAACAAAAAGTTTTGTTTAAAAGACTTCTTTTAAACTAAATAACTCATTTTTACCAAACATAAACATTTATTTGCACACATCATAAATCTCCTTGGGCTGCCACCTTATCGTGGTGGAGTGTCCCAATGATCTTAGGAGCTATGCTGTCTGGGGCTTTATGCCCTGGTAGGGTCACCCAAGGCAGACAGGTCTTAGGTGAGGAACCAGACAAAGCGCTGTCCAAAGACCCCTGATGAATACAAACTTTGGACCTTGTTTTCCCTCGCCCGGATGCGGGTCACGGGGCCCCACTCTGGAGCCAGGCCTGGAGGTGGGGCACGATGGCGGGCGCCTGGTGGCCGGGCTTTTACCCACGGAGCCCGGCCAGGCTCAGCCCGAAGAGGAGACGTGGGTCCCCCTTCCGATGGGCTCACCACCTGTCCGAGGGGCCAAAGGGGTCGGGTGCATTGTGCTATGGGCGGCAGCCAAGGGAGGGGACCCTGGCGGTCTGATCCTCGGCTGCAGAAGCTGGCTCTTGGGACGTGGAACGTGACCTCTCTGGTGGGGAAGGAGCCGAAACTAGGGTGTGCGGTTGAGACGTTCCGGCTAGAAATAGTCGGCCTCACCTCGATACATGGCTCTGGTTCTGGAACCAGTCTCCTCGAGAGGGGCTGGACGTACTTCCACTCTGGAGTTGCCCACGGTGAGAGGCGCCGGGCTGGAGTGGGCATACTTGTTGCCCCCTCTTTGGGCGCCTGTACGTTGGGGTTCACCCCGGTGAACGAGAGGGTAGCCTCCCTCCGCCTACAGGTGGGGGGACGGGTTCTGACTGTTGTTTGTGCTTACGGGCTGAACGGCAGTTCAGATTACCCACCCTTCTTGGAGTCCTTAGAGGGGGTACTGGAGAGTGCCCCTCATGGGGACTCCCTTGTTCTACTGGGAGACTTCAACGCTCACGTGGGCAATGACAGTGAGACCTGGAGAGGCGTGGTTGGGAGGAACGGCCCCCCGATCATAACCCAAGTGGTGTTTTGTTGTTGGACTTCTGTGCTCGTCACGGATTGTCCATCACGAACACCATGTTCAGGCATAAGGGCGTCCATATGTGCACTTGGCACCAGGACACCCTAGGCCGCAGTTCGATGATTGACTTTGTCATCGTCTCATCGGATTTGCGGCCGTATGTCTTGGACACTCGGGTGAAGAGAGGTGCGGAGCTGTCCACTGACCACTACCTGGTGACGAGTTGGCTACGGTGGTGGGGGAGGAAGCCGGTCAGACCTGGCAGGCCTAAACGTGTAGTGAGCGTCTGCTGGGAACGTCTGGCGGAGTCCCCTGTGAGACGGAGCTTCAACTCTCATCTCCGGCAGAACTTCGAACACGTTCCGGGGAGGTGGGGGACATTGAGTCTGAGTGGACCATGTTCCGTACCTCCTTTGCCGAGGTGGCCTATCGGAGCTGCGGCCGCAAGGTTGTTGGTGCCTGTCAAGGTGGCAACCCTCGAACCCGTTGGTGGACACCTTCGGTGAGGGATGCTGTCAAGCTGAAGAAGGAGTCCTATCGGGCCTTTTTGGCCTGTGGGACTCCAGAAGCAGCTGATGGGTACCGGCGGGCGAAACGGCATGCCGCTCGGGTTGTCGCTAAGGCAAAAACTCGGGCGTGGGAGGAGTTTGGAGAGGCCATGGAGACAGACTTCCGTACGGCTTCGAGGCGATTCTGGTCCACCATCCGGCGTCTCAGGAGGGGGAAGCAGTGCAGCACCAACACTGTTTATAGTGGGGATGGTGCGCTACTGACCTCAACTCGGGACGTTGTGGGCCGGTGGGCGGAATACTTCGAAGACCTCCTCAATCCCACCTACATGCCTTCTGATGAGGAAGCTGAGCCTGAGGCCTATGAGTTGGGCTCTCCAATCTCTGAGGACGAGGTTGCCGAGGTGGTCAAAAGCTCCTCGGTGGCAGGGCCCCGGGGGTGGATGAGATCCGCCAGGAGTTCCTTAAGGCTCTGGATGTTGCAGGGTTGTGTTGGCTTACGCGACTCTGCAATATCGCATGGACATCGGGGCAGTTCCTCTGGACTGGCAGACTGGGGTGGTGGTCCCCTGTTCAAAAAGGGGACCGGAGGGTGTGCTCCAATTACAGGGGGGTCACACTCTTAAGCCTCCCTGGTAAGGACTATTCAGGGGTCCTGGAGAGGACGGTCCGTCGGATAGTCAAACCTCGGATTCAGGAAGAGCTGTGTGGTTTTCATCCTGGTCATGGAACACTGGACCAGCTCTACACCCTCAGCAGGGTCCTGGAGGGTGCATGGGAGTTTGCCCAACCAGTCTACATGTGTTTTGTGGACTTGGAGAAGGCGTTCGACCGTGTCCCTTGGGGGCCCTGTGGGGGGTACTCCGGGAGTATGGGGTACCGGGCTCTTTGATACAGGCTGTCAGGTCCCTGTATGACCGGTGTCAGAGTCTGGTCCGCATTGCCGGCAGTAAGTCGGGCTCGTTTCCGGTGAGAGTTGGACTCCGCCAAGGCTGCCCTTTGTCACCGATTCTGTTCATTACTTTTATGGACAGAATTTCTAGGCGCAGCCGAGGTGTTGAGGGGATCCGTTTTGGTGGCCTTAGGATCGCATCTCTGCTTTTTGCGGATGATGTGGTCCTGTTGGCTTCATCGGAACGTGATCTGCAGTTCTCACTGGAGCGGTTCGCAGCCGAGTGTGAAGCGGCCGGGATGAGGCTCAGTGCCTCCAAATCCGAGGCCATGATCTTGAGCCGGAAAAGGGTAGAGTGCCTTCTCCGGGTCAGAGGGGGTCATCCTGCCTCAAGTGGAGGAGTTTAAGTATCTGGAGATCTTGTTCACGAATGAGGGAAGAAGGGAGCGGGAGATCGACAGGCGGATTGGGGCAGCATCTACTGTGAAGCGGGCGCTGTACCGGTCCGTCGTGGTGAAGAGAGAGCTGAGCCAAAAAGCGAGGCTCTCGATTTACCGGTCGATCTACGTTTCCACCCTCATCTATGGTCATGAGCTTTGGGTCTTGACCGAAAGAATGAGATCACGGGTACAAGCGGCCGAAATGGGTTTCCTACGCAGGGTGGCTGGGCTCTCCCTTAGAGATAGGGTGAGAAGCTCGGTCATCCTGGAGGGACTCAGAGTAGAGCCGCTGCTCCTCCACGTCGAGAGGAGCCAGTTGAGGCTCGGGCATCTGGTCAGGATGACTCCTGGACGCCTCCCTGGTGAGGTGTTCTGGGCACGTCCCACCGGGAGGAGGCCTCGGGGAAGACCCAGGACACGCTGGAGGGATTACGTCTCTCGCCTGGCCTGGGAACGCCTTGGGATTCCCCGGAGGAGCTGGAAGAAGTGGCTGGGGAGAGGGAAGTCTGGGCCTCCCTTCTGAAGCTTCTGCCCCCGCGACCCGACCCCGGATAAGCGGAAGAAAATGGATGGATGGATAAATCTTGTGTTGTGATTTTAGGTCCTGCTCAAGATGTCATGTGAGAATCACAAGCAAAACTTTGAGTCACAAACAAAAACTAGAATAGCAAGAAATATTTTTGACAAGCGCAAATAAGTTTGTTTTGCAAAAATAAAGTTAACTTTATGAGTCAAAAATGTGTGATTTAAAAATTTTTTAAAGTTTTTTAAGCAAAACTCAGTAGGCTTTTCTCATGGTGACAAGCATTAACAATTCAATTGTTGCCTTTTTTTTTTGCAGTTCCAGGTTAAAGTTTGCTGCTGCTCTGCTTTCCTGAATGGACCGTCTTCATCTCCACTGCAGCAAACAGGCAGCTCTTTTTTTATAGATTACAGTCCACTAAAAGGTTGCATTGAGCCCTTGTTCATATTTTTAATAGTGTAATTCTGTAAAGACAGCATATGCCTGGTGGTCCGGCTCTGATTTACATATCTTGTTAAATTCCGGGTCTGAATATTGCCAGAGGTCTGACCAAGTCACTGTATTGCAAGTTTCAAGGAAGTTTCAAGTCTCTGTCCTCAAGTCCGAGTCAAGTCTCAAGTCAGGAACCTTTAATTTCAAGTCATTTTATTTTATTTTTTTATATATAATTTGCAATTATACATAAAATTTAAATCATAGACCATTTGTTCCTTTTAAAATCTGTTTTTATCTCAAATGATAGAACATGTGCAGCTGAACACAAAGTATAAAAACATTTTAAATTGGGCCTCTTTATTGCGCAGTTCTGTTTAACTTGATATTTAATAAAAAGACGAACATTTTTCTGCATTTATTTCTAAGTGTGTTAGTTTCAGTCCTCCGTAAATATGGGCCAGATATTCTAAACACAAAATTTATTTGGGACAGTTACTGTATTTGGTCTGTTTTAACAAATAAACCACATGAAAAATCAAAATCATTGCAAATAAAGTGGAGTGGTTTTGAATTTGGATGTGATGGTAAAATAAATATCTGTCAGGCCAAGTGAGTTAAATCTACAGCCAATTTCACATCAATGTTGATAAAACATGTTGTGTGAATCAAGCTGGTCAGAATCACTAAACACAAAATAATGAGCTCATTATTTTATGTCTTACTCAGTTAACTATCCCACTTAGTGTTATATTCAGAGTCAGTGAGATTGTACAATTTTTATTTTTACAGAAATTTTTGAAAAGATATTTGTTTTTCCAGCAAAGCTATACTACTTGGGTTCTGTGCGACATGTGACAGTCAGTCAGTGCATTAAGTCAAAAACAGTTGACTTAATGCACTGACTGCAGTAAACAATATATTGTCAATATAATTTCCCAACGTAATTATCCTGACGGCTTTAAAACTTTTACACAGTCATATTTCAGTTTTAGATGTTATATTTCATTATTATTTTTACACTATCAGAAGCAGTATGTTAGAAAATGCAGCAAACAAAGACATTTCTACGTTATATTGAAATATTGTAGAGTTAAATGTGAGGCCGACTGTGTGACAGATGAACCTCGACCCAAACTGAAGAATGAGGAAACATTCCTGCACAGCAGAGACACAAACTCATAAACATCTTCCAGTAAACGCCTTCAGTGATTAAAACCTGTTTGTAACTTAGCAGGTTTTAACTTTTCCATTGAAATGTTTGAAACAAACCAGTTAAACAACTTAAAGCCTCCAGGCTAAAAGAGGCCGAAGCTTAAAGAACTTTATGTTCAGAATGAAAGAGGTTCAGGTGAGAATCAAAGTTTCCTTCAGATCAAATACACCAACCATCCTTAGATGATACTGGACCGGCTCATCATCATGATGGGACAGAGAGACTCTGTTCCCTGAGTTCAGGTCCAGAATCTGCTTTCTGTCCCGGAGCCCCGCTCACCATCCACCAGCTTCCTGAGCTAATAACACGGTGCACATTATCTGTGGAGGCATTTGAAGGACCGGGTTTATGGTAAATCATCACCATTTTAACCCGGAGTACACATACTAACACGAAGTTAGCTAAAGTCAACTATCTTACAAGAAAAGCGCCACTTACCGTCTTTGTGAAGCTTCAAATGCCGGACAAAATTGGACAAAGTCGTGGCATCTCCATCCGATATTCTCTTCTTGCATGTTTTACAAGCTGCAGTTCGTTTTTTATTTGAAAGTTCATAACGTACGTAGCCAAAAGAAATTACTCGCGGAAGCATATTTGAGCGGTTATTTCGTCTTTCGTTCCCTGAGCTCTGCAGCGTCACCGCGTTTTTAAAAATCCTGTTAATTTGATTGGTTGAGCTGCAGCTACGCACACATACATACATGAGGAGAGAAGAGAAACAGAGGGACGGTCTGCGCATATTGACATATTGATGAGTGAAATTAATTAATGACGCCACTTTATAAATATTATGTTTTAACTTTTAATACTTTGAGTAAAAAATATCAAGTCTTTTCAAGTAAACAGCTTCAAATTGAGTCAATTCCCAAGTCAATGGCATGAAAAGTCAAAGTCAAGTCCGAGTCTTTGAACATTTTTTCAAGTCAAGTCTCAAGTTGTGATTTTAACGACTCGAGTCCAAGTCATGTGACTCGAGTCCCCACCTCTGAATATTGCAATACTTTTCTATAACAAAATAGACCAGCAGAAAGAAATTACTAATAAAATATCTCACATAGGCATAGTGTTATGCTCTATATGGAGATCTTCGTTAGCTTTGATTGTACATGTCACATTTTTTGTAATTTATCATTGTTTATTAAATTCTGAAAGCAGTTTGTTAATATTCTGTCCTACAATGTGGTTAGATGGAGCCTTTTTTGTTGTTGAGCACCTGCCTCTTTATTGGCCTCTGCACGGGCCTGGTCCCATGACTTGCGTTGTTTTGTGTTTTCTGTTCAAAGAGAATTATTATTATTATTATTATTATTATTATTATTATTATTATTATTATTATTATTATTGTTATTATTATTATTATTATTATTATTATTATTATAGACAATACTATTTCTCCCTACTGTGTAATCAATTAAACTGTACGGTCAGTTAAATTTAAGTCATTAGAGCTTAAAGTATATTTGTTCATCATAACATGTCCATGTTAAATTATTTAACATAATTAATCCTCTCTTAATTATTGACTCAAATAAATTAGTGCCCTTGAAATGTAGCTACATTTGAGAAATGTTCTTTTATGTACATCTGTGATCTCTAAATTCATTGGTGAATTGTTTAATTTGGCAATTTGATACTTTCACAGTTGGTGAGAGTTGATACTATTTACTGAAGTGAAAGCTATGTGGTTGTTTGATAACAACAGAAGGACACAAGAATATGATTGTACTAATGATTTCATCATTTCAAGGATTTTTAATAAAGAGACAGAGTTTGGGGAAGAAGACGGCGGTCGTTCTTTTTTTTTTCCACTGACACTGTTCATCGTTACAGGCTCTCCACCAAGATCAAAGGGGAAGCAGAAACACAGCAGAAGAAGAAAAAACAAAACATCATTTGTTACAATGTGAGCTGAGACGTGTAACATCAGTAACTTCAGTGTTACACCTCTGAAATATGTTTTGCAGTTTCTCTTATTGTGATACAGTAAATGGTTCACTTGAACATTTAATTTCCTGATAGAATAATAAATCTACGAACTAAATGTACTTACAGGAGAATTTGATTCCTTGTGTTTTACTTTGAAAGAATCTAAAGGAAGTACTATTCCCATATCAGCTCTAGCTTCACTATGGTTGTATTTACACATGGAGTCCACTAGGGGGAGAAGGCTGCGTTAGCAGTTAGCTATACTGGTCCAGAAGTTACTGGATGATAAAAAGTATTTCCTCCTTTCTGGGTCTTTTTCTTCTGCCCAGATAATTTATTTATATCTCAATAAATCCAGTGGACATGCAGAGGAGATAATAATGTTCCTGTAAAGGTGATCACAGTCAAAATACGTTTTACACCAAGATTGAATCTGCAGGGAAAGAAAACTAAACAAACTGACGGCTTTAAAACTTTTACACAGTAATATTTCATTTTTAGATGAAATTCTTCATTTTAATTTTTTACCCTTAATTTTTCTACTATCAGAAGCAGTATGTTAGAAAATGCAGCAAACAAAGACATTTCTACGTTAAATTTAAATATTGTAGAGTTAAATGTGAGGTGACAGATGAACCTCGATCCAAACTGAAGAATGAGGAAACATTCCTGCACAGCAGAGACACAAACTCATAAACATCTTCCATTAAACGCCTACTGCACGTTCAAACTTGTAGCAGTGTGATGCCTCCAGGCTAAAAGAGGCAAAAGCTTAAAGAACATTATGTTCAGAAGGAAGAGGTTCAGGTGAGAATCAAAGTTTCCTTCAGATCAACATTAAACAAGATTAAATAAATTAATAAAATCTGTATTTGATAATATGAACATATCAGAGTCGTGTCAACATGTGGAGAAACTTCAACATTCAAGGTTCTTGGCTCTTTGGCTCAGATTAGAAAAAGCAGAAACTATTATTAGTTTTATTGCTCTTGTGTTTCTGAGCAGAAATTTGTTGGTTGTTAAAGTTCTTTATAGATAAAATTGAAAATCTCCATTAATTTAATAAAATATTGATTAAAAATACTAAATATATTTAAAACATAAAGAACATTTAAACCAAAATGTGAATTTATTGTTTTAAACATTTATTTCCTGGTATCGATGATCAGACAGGATTCCTGTCATTTCAACAGGTGAACACACCTCTGCTTTCACAGGGGGCGGAGCCTGAGGTGGGTCCGGTTCAGGTTCTGGAGAATCGGGTCCAGTTCTCCAGTTCGCTCCAACTCGGTTTGTGTGAACAGAAGGAGAATCTAAGGTGAGTTTTAACTCCACTTTCTACTGGTTTCCAGTCCTGACTGGGTTTTCTCTCTTTGAGCTGCTGGACAGAGCCAGAACTGGGCCTACTTCTGGTTCTGGTTCTGGTTCAGCGCTGCAGCACCTGATTTCAACCAGGAACTCTAATTTTCTCTGAGTTTTCATCTGTAACCCAGATAATTGTGCGGCAAAGCTAAAGATGTTTGAGGGCCGCACTGGGATAACTCGGGGAATTCTAAACTGTCCGACGCGTGCTTCAAATAAGTCCAAGCCGCTTCTTTGTTGTTGCAATCAACTATTTATTTCACTTTGATTGTCTTGGCTTCAGATCTTACACTGACTGACCAGGCCAAACCATCCAATAGTGCCAACAATAAACGGCATTAAACACGGTCAACAGAAATTATGACCACCCGGTGCACCCACTTCCTCAAACATAATAAGCCAGCACGCCAGTATGGCTCCCATTCATACCTTCAGTGACAGCCACGCCCACCTCGACACACCCACCACCCAAGTGTCAAAGGCATGCGCTCCCGTCACCTCAATAATCATTCATTTTTATTCATATGGCTCTTACATTCCGGCCCCTAATTATTACAAAATAATTATCTGAAATGTTAACATGTAAGAGACAAATAATCATAAATTGTTCAATATTAACTTATCTAAATCTGTCTTTAAGAATAAGCAATCAACCAGAGAAAAGGAAGTCACTAGTAATGAGAAAGCAGAGAAAAAAGTTGTTAAAATGTTCATGTTGTCTCCGCCTCCTGAAGCAGGCACAACTTGGTAATGGGTCTTTCCAGGTAGTTTGTCTTTGTCTTGATGCGAACTGACCGCACCAGTCCTCCTTTGTCAGGAACAATGTTCACAACTCTACCCATTAACCAAGAGTTGCGTGGAGCAGAGTCATCCACGATGAGAACGACGTCTCCTGGAAGAAAGTTCCGTCTTGTCCTTTGCCATTTCTGACGCTCTTGTAGTTGAGGTAAGTATTCCTTTAACCAACGCTTCCAGAAGAGATCCGCCATATATTGCACTTGTCTCCATCTTCGCCGAGCGTAGATATCACTTTTGGAAAACACTCCTGGTGGCAATGAAGGCATGGTCTTTAACAGAAGAAGATGATTTGGAGTTAGTGCTTCCAGATCGTGGGCATCAGGAGAGGCTTTTGTTATAGGTCGATTGTTTATGATGGCCTCAACTTCGCAGAAAACCGTGTGAAGACTTTCTTCATCAAGACTCTGTGTCCTCAGAACAGAATTTAACACTTTCCGGACAGATTTAATAAGGCTTTCCCATGCACCTCCATGGTGTGAACCAGTAGGGGGATTGAAAGACCATTTTATTCCTTTCTGAAGGAGAGTGTTACTGATGAGAGTTTGATTCCATCTTTCAATTTCTTCACTTAACTCTCGTTCAGCTCCCACAAAGTTGGTTCCATTGTCTGAACGTAGCTCCAGCACTTGACCACGTCTGGCAATAAATCTTCGGAGACCATTGATGAAGGAATCAGTATCCAGTGACGACAGCATCTCCAGGTGAACTGCTCTTATTGCCATGCAGGTAAAGATGACTCCATATCGTTTTAATAGGTTTCTGCCACGTTTTATTTCAAAGGGACCAAAACAATCCACACCCACACAAGTAAATGGGGGTTTGTCTGGATACACTCGTTCCTGTGGAAGGTCTGCCATCCTTTGACTTCCTGGTGCAGCATGGAGTCATCGACATGTCATGCATTTAGATAGGATCTTCCTAATTGCAACACTGGCACCAGGGATCCAATACCTTTGACGTAGTTCAGCAAGCATATGATTACGTCCACCATGGCCTGTCTGATGATGTAAAGGTCTTTAGCCAATATGGCTGGATATTTAGCTTCAGCAGGCATAGCTGCTTTGCTTAGCCTTCCACCAACTCTTAGTACACAACCCTCAAGAACCGGATCAAGCTTATAGAGCTGGCTTGTTTTCTTCACACGTTCATGTTTCTGTAAACTCATCATTTCCTCTGGATATCGCCTTTTTTGACAATAGCAGATGATGGCACTCTCAGCTTTTCCAAACTCCTCCACTGATAAGGCTCCCAATGCAACCTTTTTCTTGTACACATTCATTTCTTTCTTCAGCCTTTCTTGAAGTGTAACGTCATCAAGATCAGAGTCGGCAAAATCCAACTTTAGTTGTGCTCTCTTTTGAGCTAGTTTGGACAGCAATTGTTTAAACCTGAGTAGCCAGCCTACCATTGTTTTCAGTTTGGCCCAAGAAGAAAATGAATGAATGAATTTCATAATTGGATCCACTTGTTCATTGGTGCATGTTACATTAACGGAAACCAATGTCTTGACCTCTGGATCTTCTGGATCCTCCAGAGCAAAATGACTTACGTCCTCAGGATTTGCAGGCCATTTCCTTTCAGGGTCATGAAGAAACTTTGGTCCAGACACCCAGGTATCAGCCTTCAAAAAAGACTTCACACTTGTTCCTCTGGATGCCAAATCTGCTGGATTAATACTGGTAGCAACGTACCTCCACTGTGAGGGATTGACAAACTGAGTATCTCTCCAACTCTATTTGTCACAAAGGTCTTAAACCTCAATCTTTCATTTTTGAGGTACTTCAAAACTGAAATACTATCAGTCCAAAATACTGAGTCTTGCAGTTCCATCCTTAACTCCTTCCTCAACAGCTTATCCATACGGCTGGCAACCACTGCAGCAGTCAACTCCATGCGAGGGATGGTGGTGGATTTCAGTGGAGCTACACGGGCTTTACCCATTACAAATGTACAATGCACTTGTCCATCAGCATTATACTGCAACAGGTAGCTCACAGTTCCATATCCATTCTCGCTTGCATCACTAAAAGGATGAAGCTGCAAACTTGTGGCTTGTCCAAAGTCCTGTGGTTTCAGACATCTGCTAACTCCAAACCGTTCAAGCTGATGAAGTTCTTCCAGCCAGTTTTTCCACTTCTGGGAAGCATCATGTGGCAAGGGATCATCCCAGCCAACGTGTCTTCTGCTTAGATCTTGCAGAATCCCTTTTGCGACCAAAACAACTGGAGCCAGAAATCCAAGAGGATCGTAGATGGAACTTACGATGGACAAGACTCCTCGTCTTGTCAGAGGTCTGTCTTTGAGGATGATCTTGAATTTCAGCAGGTCTGATTGTACACACCACTGTACACCCAACACACGTTCCATTGGTAGATCATCATTATCCATATCGAGGTTCTTCACCTCAATGGACTTTTCATGCTGTGGTATTGCAGTAAGAACACTGCGTCGGTTACTTATCCATTTGAGAAGTTGAAATCCGCCTTTCTTACACAAAGCACGGAGTCCTTGGTATAATGACTTAGCTTCCTCTTCTGTGCTTACAGAAACCAAACAGTCATCCACATAAAAGTTGTGAAGCACAGCATTTATGACATTTGGTGTAAACAGTTGTTGATTGTCCTCTGCACACCTTCTCAGTGCAAAACATGCACAGTTTGGAGATGATGTAGCTCCAAAAAGGTGTGCAACCATTCGGTATTCCACCAGATGCTGCTCATACTCTCCATTTGGCCACCAGAGAAATCTCAACAGATCAGAGTCAGATGGTGGTACTCGGACCTGATGAAACATGGCCTCAATGTCCGCTGTGATGACAACAGGTTCTTTTCTGAATCTAGTGATGACACCAACCAATAAACTGGTGAGGTTTGGACCTTGTAAGAGTTGAGTGTTTAAAGATTTTCCTCCAAATGTTGCACCACAGTCAAACACGACTCTTATCTTCTTCTTATGAGGATGATATACTCCATGGTGTGGTATATACCAAACCCTCCCATCACACCGTTCAAGATTTTCAACTGAGACTCTCTCTGCGTAGCCCTTGGAAATGATGTCATTCATGAAGTTAGTGTAGTCAGAATGGAATTGATGGTTTTTGGTAAACTTCCTTCTGAGATTCAACACACGCTGTTCAGCCACTTTCTTATTGTTGGGCATTTTCAGATCTTTGTGTCTCAGAGGTAAAGCGATGGTGTAATGTCCATCTTTCAACTTAACTGATTCTGTAACAAGCTCCATGAACTGATTATCTTCTCTGGACCATCCAGGTTGTTCATCTTGAGAACATTCAGGAAAATCAACCTTCATTGTTGTTGCCACAAGTCCTCAAGTTTTGACACAGAAATCCTGTTTACAGTAACAGTTGGTTGTAGCTCTCTTGTGTCGACATCATAGTCTCCTCTAAGAGGTCCATTCACTGTCCATCCAAGGATCGTCTTGACTGCATAGGGGCCTCCATTTTGACTTCGGATAACATCCCATGGCTCCAGCGCTTTAGGCACATTTGTCCCAATGAGCAAATCAACTCCTGAATTGATTCCGATAATCTTCAAATTTTTCAGATGTGGCCATCTTTCAAGGTCTTCTTGGTGTGGAATGTTGCTATAATGAACAGGCATGCTTCTCTGTGTGAATACGTCAGGTAATTCACAAAAGATGTCTTCATTTAGCCCAGCAATCTCCAAATCTGACACAATGTTGCTTCCAACCACCTTCTCTTGACCCATTGTTTGCAGAAGGATGCTTGTATGTCTCCCAGTAACATTTAATCTGTTCATCAATTCTTCAGTACAGAAAGATGCAGAGCTTCCTGGGTCTAAAAAAGCATATGTTATTATTGTCTTCTGGCTCTTTGTAGACTTCACTCTGACTGGTAAAATAGAGAGAGTACAGCTATGCTCACCGGCCCCAGTTAGACCACTGGACTGAGCAGAGATGGAGGCACTTCCACTTGTTGTCTCCACTTCCTTCTTATGGACTGGAGCAATTTCCTTTTCTTTGGAGAAGACATGAAGCATAGTGGGATGTCTTAAGCCACACACTTTACAGTGATGTCGCCTTTTACAGTCTTTGCTGATGTGCCCAGTGCATAAACAGCCAAAGCACACCCCATTTTCTTTCAGAAATGTCAACTTCTCCCCATGTGACCTCCTTTCCAATAGAGGGCATGTGTCCAAGGAATGTCCAGCTCCACAAAATAAACAACTCTTTATAACAGTCATCTCTCTTCCTTTCTTTACTTCATAGTCAGTTTTCTTCTGCATATCTCCAACAACAGTAGCAAAACTACTTCCTTGTATATATAATCGGTGTAGTGATTTATAGATTCCACAATCCTTATTTGGTCTAGACATAGCATCTTGGATATCACCAAAAAGTCGATCCCTGGCGATCTTCACTTGTCTTTCGACAAACCAATCAATGTCACTGAAGGTGGCTCTTCTTTTGAACTTCTCCTGTAAATCACACACATCATTTCTCCATCTGTCTCGCAGTTTAAAAGGCATTTTTTTGATAATTGTTTGCATATTGGTAGGAACATCCAACTCATGCATACATCCATTGTTTTCCATCACATTACAGCATTCCCTGAGCAGAAAGCTGAATGCTTGCAAAGCAGGCCATGATAAAACTTTATTCATGTATGCAGCAATGATCTTCAATGAACAACCAAAATGTTCTTGAAGCAAAGATTTAGCTTTAGCATATCCAGAATCATTAGGCATATGAACACAGCTTCTCACTAGGTCACGAGGCTGACCTCTAGTGAACTGCTCCAGAAAGTATAGACAGTCTTTGGCACTGTGAGCTTTTGTTTCAATACTGTGTTCAAACGCTGTCATGAATGTTTTAAACTGGAGTGGATCACCATCGAATATTGGTATGTCCCGTTTTGGCAGAAAGAATAAAGATTGTTGATTTACAAGCAAGCTTGTAATTTCATTCTGTCTTTCCAACACATTCAACAGCTGTTTATTTTGATCAACTGACAATGAATGTTTCTGATGTGATGATTGTGGCTGTGACCGATGAAACATTTGGTCTGTTGGAACTTCAACTTGTGTCGTTTTTGTCTTCACCTGGTCAGTCAATGTGTCTGGATTTTGTTTAACTTTTGTGTCTTTAGGTCGTGCTCCTAACTAAGAATAGGACTGAAAGGTTGGAGCTCTATCATGACATTCAGTTTCAGCTGCTGTAGGTACAAATGTCTCTGCATCAACATTCAATATTTGAGATCTTTTATTTTCACGCTCAAATATGAATTCATGCCATCAGACTTAATCTGAGCAGCACTGCTTACTTGAGAACAGACAGAGCCCTGCAACACTTTAACTTTAGCCATTGAAGCTGCAATTTCAATCTCCAAATCCAGTTCTTCTTTCTTTTTTCTTAGTTGTTCCTCCTGCTCCTCTAAAGCATGTTTTTGTTTCAACAACTTGTGTCGTGCCTTTAATGCAGCCATGTCTGCTTCTGCTTTAACACGAGCTGAAGATGTAGAAGACAGAGAGGACTTAGTTCTTGATGAACGACATCCTCTAGACCTTCTGCTGTCAACATTAGAAACACTATCACTTGGCTTGACATCATCCTGAACATCAGCATTTTCTTCACACTCTGAATGCTGAGAAACAAAAGGTGCATTAAGCTCTTTATTCACACAGGGTTCAGCTCTGGACATTTGAGCCTGATTTAAATCAGCTTCTTCACCTATTTGAGCTTCATTGTTCAGTTGCTCTGCATCTAAAAGCCATTTTTCAACTTCTTGTATAAATTCAGAATTATATTTACACAAGCTTGAAAACCAAGTGTTTTGTCTTTCTTGTTCTTCAGTAGGAAACAGAGGAATAAAAGACTCATACAGCTGATTTGCATTTTCAAGCGATAATTTTAAATCGTCACAATGAGACTGAACACTCTTGAGATTCCCTTCATTTTTCATAAGCTCTTTAATAATGTTTATCTCTCCTTTAATTTTATGAACTTTTGCTTTGAGATCCTTTTGAAGCTTCTCAATTTTATTTTGTAATGCTTTAACAGTTAATTTTGATCGTCTTTTTTCTTCTTTATCGCTTACAACGGAGCTTGATTTAGATCCAGCTGACTCCATTTGCCGTTGTTTGTCCTCAACAATTCCTCTTCAGACAAAGCGAGTCAGTGTGCGTGTTTGTGTTTCCATACCTCAGTTCCAGCGGACTTGATTGAGCTGCAGTGAAGGAATCTCATTCAATTAACTGACGCTGCGCTCCGTGCGCCATTGCCGCTTCCAAACTGTTCCAAGCAGAAGCGAATCCAGACTTGCCTTTCCAATCAGCCGCTCATTCGATTGTCATAATTTTCTGTTGACGATAGTTGTGCGGCAAAGCTAAAGATGTTTGAGGGCCGCACTGGGATAACTCGGGGAATTCTAAACTGTCCGACGCGTGCTTCAAATAAGTCCAAGCCGCTTCTTTGTTGTTGCAATCAACTATTTATTTCACTTTGATTGTCTTGGCTTCAGATCTTACACTGACTGACCAGGCCAAACCATCCAATAGTGCCAACAATAAACGGCATTAAAACACGGTCAACAGAAATTATGACCACCCGGTGCACCCACTTCCTCAAACATAATAAGCCAGCAGCCAGTATGGCTCCCATTCATACCTTCAGTGACAGCCACGCCCACCTCGACACACCCACCACCCAAGTGTCAAAGGCATGCGCTCCCGTCACCTCAATAATCATTCATTTTATTCATATGGCTCTTACACCAGACAACCAGCTGAGTTTGCTCCCAGTTTCATAGTGCAGTTTCATAACACTGTTCTGTTCACATTGTTACATTAGTGATTTGTAAAACTTGAGGGCAGAAGAGGAATTGATGTTTGAACTGAAATAAATATAAATCTGCTTCTGGTTTTTTCATTTGCATGAGAAATTAAAATAATTAATAAAAATAATATATTCTTTGAGAGAACAAATCAGCTTCCAGTTCAAACCAAATACTTCAAAAAATATATAGGAAATGTGTATAAAACAGTGATTAAATAGTAGCTTCATAAATATTTATATCTCAAATTAAGGTAGTAAATCAGATAAAACCGAACCTGGGTTCTGTTTAACCACTGCAGTACTGCGTGTCACCGCTGGGTGTCGCTCTATCTCCATTTTATTCCTGCTAGTCTGACGGAGCAGATTAAGATCAACCTGATTGATCTACAGGGTGTCAATCATTGGTTGGTTCTCATCCTGTTTGTTGTCCTTCATCTTCTGAAAACATCTGTATGGTTTTGGTTTTTATTAAACTGAAGAACATCGATTTGTTTCAGCCTCATCATGTTCTGGTTGGTTTTTATTCTTCTAAATATGCATCTAACAAATAAATACTTTTCATAAAGACACAAATGTAACTGAGAATGAGAGATTATAATGTTTTCATATTAATGGCAGTGAAGTGTTTGTATTGGTGTTGGAATCAGAAACAATCAAATATGTTAATTATGTTAATAATTATTTCAACAAATTTGCTTTAAATAATCCAAAACTTCACGTTTTTAAATTCTTTATAATCTGTGTCTGAAAGTTAAACTCCAAACTTTATTCTTCTTTTGAAAGGAATTAAAGAAAGATAAGGAAATGGAACTTTTAAATATTTTATTGGTAAATTTAACATATTAAAACTTTGTAGCATATAAAACAGATTCATTCTGGACATTTTTCAAACATTTTTCATCTAAATATTCATGAATTAGCAGTGAAACCTGGGCTTGTATTTTAAACGATAATCTCAAATATTCTGGCCATAAAGAGAAAATAAAGTAAAAACTTTAAAATAACTACAACCTTTGGCTTTCAGTGACATTAAACTTTAATTCAGTTTAAATCCACATGCAGAATGACCTGCTTTAATGTCCACCAGGGGGCAGAGTTCTCCACACAAACTGTGTTTCTATCACGCTTCATAGATTCCAACAGGGATGGTCAAAGTGGGGAGCGCGGGCCAATTGTGGCCCTCGAATGGACTTTGTTTGGCCCCAGGCTGTAATTGTAAAGTGATGCCAATTTGTCTATCAGATGGTCGTCAATTTCCTGCTAAATATTTATGTTCAATTTTTATTTTTAAGTGGAAATTTGATTTTATTCTGCACCAAAAATTAACCTTGTTTTACTCATTAAGCCAAAAAAAATATCAACAAAGTATATTTTCTAACTGAGGGAAAAGTTAGCACACCCTGCTGGCTGGTAGCTGTACTGCGTTTATCTTCAGTCAGGTCAGTTATTATCTATTGTTGCTCTTACTTTTGAACTTTCAGACAGTTGTTATGATGTGTAACCATGGCAACAAGGTGTTGTTTTACAGCTTTGCATCTCAAAGCTCTTATAACACCTGAACTTTGACCCCAGACCTAAAAGAAGATTAGATAACGACGCAGAGAGAGAAGGAGGAAGTTCAAACCGTCTCTTCCCTCCATCATGATGGACAATAGAAGATCTTTGACAAAACAAAATGGATGAACTTCAAACCCAAACATTGATCATGACGTTCAGTGGAACGTGGCTCCAGGATCAGATCCCCTACTCCAACATCTTTCTAACCAAACGGAGCGGCAAAAGCAAATGAGCTGGATTAGCAGAGCTAACGCATCCATTCAGGATGTGTTGCTGTGGAACATCATCTCTGCTGAGCTGTTAGCATGTCAGCTAACAGGTCTCAGTCAGAGGCCTATTCAGATACGTTGGAACACCGACTGCTGCTGCCAGAACAACTGAAGATACTGAAAATATTAGTTAATTATTGAATAGTGTAATTTCTCTGTTCGGCCTCAAACACGTCAGATGTTTTTAAACCATGTTTGTTTCTAAAAGTGGCTCTGAGTTTGTCTCATCACCAGATTCCCGTCTGTTAGCACCATGTTAAATCATCTCTCCATGTTTTGGCTGCGATCTGCGTCGGTTCCGCTCCGACGGCCTGCGGGCCGACGCGGATAAAGCGCTGCGTCTTTACGGCGGCGGGAGGATTGGGAGGTTTCCGACCGGATCCCATTTGTGTGAAGCTATTAGCGCCGAGCAGCTCTCAGCTCCGCCTGATACGCCTCTGAGATTAGGAAATGGTATTACAGTAAGAGGATCGGCCGCCTGGAGGTGAGGAACACACAGCGAGGCTGACGGGACCGGAAACCGCCGCAGCAGAAACGATCCAACAAGGAATGAAGGTAAGATGATCAGAAACGTGACGTCACACAGGAAGCAGCGTTTCAGGCGCGACTTCAGCTGCAGACACAGATCTTATCAATAAATGCCCCAAACCGTTTAAACACGTGATAAACTTTTGATTTTATCATGAAAATCAGTTCACATTTTTTCTCTGGTTCATTATTCTGGCATTTAGCAAATATAACTTTTTTTGGTAATCCTATTTTAACTTTGGTTTATTCTGTGTCTCTTACCCATAAAATAAAGCAAATTTGAATTACAAAAATAAAAATGCTTCATGAAAACATGACCATTTTGAAAAAACTCAAGTTTTTTGATAAAAATAAAGTTTTGAGCTATTTTGTAAAAGAAGCTTTACAAAATAACCTCATTTATTTGTAAAGGTTTCCTGCAGTGCCAGCTACTGCAGGAAACCATGAAGAATAAAACAACAGGAAGTAGTTGGAGGTCAAAGCTGTGGCACGTTTTTGCTGACTTATCTGTTAACAGATGTAATCACCGGGGATTTTAATTGTGTTTTTTATTTAATGGAAACATCATAATTGACTTTATGGTTCCTATTCATAACAAATGTCATTTTATATGTAACTCAACTGAATCCAGGTCATTTAAATACAGTTTGTTTTTATACCAGGGGTTCCCAAAGTGGGGGTCGGGACCCAGTTAGGGTCACAAGACACCAAGTGACAGAACGTGAAATTATTTTCAGAGTCTTAGCGATGTGACCCATCAGGTCTATGGAGGGCTAAAAGGACAAATTATATTTATAAGTAAATACAGCATGAAATAAATAAATGTACAATTAAATAATGTATAGTTAAATGCATTTTAATCATATGTTTACACTCAATTAAATTAAAATATGTATAATTATTTATAATAAATAAGTATGTATATTATATCTATATATAATATAGATAAATATGATAAATATAAAAGGGTTTTGCATTACTGTGAAATGTTTGCCTTGTTCCTCTCTATTTGGTTTCTCTCCTGTTTTCTGTGCTCACTTGATCATTTCTGACTTCCTGTTTTATTTTGAAATTCCCAGTGGGTTCTGCTTCCTGTAGTTCCTGCCTCAGGTGTTTGGTGTTGCTAATCAGAGTTCGGTTCCGTTCGGATGTTTTCCTGCTCTGGTTCCTGCAGCGTTTCAGGTGAGCCGCTTTTAGAACCAAATAATCAACAAAATAAAAGCCTTTCAGCTCAATTAGGATTTTACTGGCCAGAAAAACCGGAAAGCAAACAAACACACCTGGTTTCTGTCGCCATGATGGCTAGCAGAAGCTAGCAGGTTAGCTGCTGAGGCCGGTGTTATGCCCAGAAAAGCACGCCTGCCCAAATTTGCATCCCCTGTCGCGGGAGCGCGCATCGCTCTAAGCTCTCGCATATTGACGAGGAAACGGATAAAAATATGACCGAAGAGGAAATTTTAAAGATAATTGTAACATTATCACGTTTCTCAACCGTGTAATCCCTAATACGGTGGGTTTTATTTCGCAAATTATTTGAAATAAATACGGTTTTTACACTTTTATTGACACAATGAGTCGAACTTTTTTTCAGTCCATGTCTGTTGTAAACGTTCTCCGCAAATGGTTTGAAATTCTCTGCTTTGTCTTTTGATATCATAATAGTTCAAAAGCATTACAACAGAGACCCATTATGTAGAACATTTTATATCATGCTTCACTTCTAGTCTGTTAATGTAGGAGGAAATGCAACTTAATTTATGAGCCTGAAAATATTTGCATTCGTCTTGTTGATATGAAACTTATAGCATTAGCTCAGAGAACAAGTGTCATTACGTAGAAGAGATTAAATCATTTCAGCTCTTTATTTTCCCCAATTAGCACAGGGATGCATGTTTTGGCAATATATATTTTGAGCCTGCCACAATATGCATCCCTTCTCTATTCCCCTCAAATATTATCCTATCGATATAAAACATATACCAGTAGTTCTTGGAGCTACTCTCATTATGTAGAAATAGTTATTTTACTTTAACTCTTTATTTCTCAAGTTAGCACAGGCACATTTTTGGGCAATATGGATTTCCAGCCTGCCAAAATATGCATCCCCTCTCTATTCCCCTCAAATATTATCCAATTGATTTAAAACTTATAACAGCAGTTCTTGGAGCTACTCTCATTATGAAGAAAACGTTATTTCACTCTTAACTCTTGAATTCTTCAAATTAGCACAGGTATCCCTTTTTGGGCAAAATTTCCATCCTGCCAAAATATGCATCCCTTATCGAATCGATTCCCCTCAAATAGTATCCTATTGATTTAAAACTTATACCAGCAGTTCATGGCACTACTCAGATTATGTAGAAAAGGTTATTTCAGTCTTAACTTTTATATCTCAAAGTTAGAACAGGGATGCATTTTTGGTCAATATGGATTTCCAGCCTGCCACAATAATCCATATTGCTCAAAACACATCCCAGTGCTAACTTTGAGAAACACAAAGTTAATAACTTTTTTTACATAATCTGAGTAGTTCCAAGAACTGCTGGTATACGTTTTATATCTATAGGATAATATTTGAGGGAATAGAGAAGGGATGCATATTGTGGCAGGCTCAAAATCTATTAATGCCAAAACATGCATCCCTGTGCTGATTGGGGAAAATAAAGAGCTGAAATGATTTAATCTCTTCTACGTAATGACACTTGTTCTCTGAGCTAATGCTATAAGTTTCATATCAACAAGACGGATGCAAATATTTTCAGGCTCATAAATTAAGTTGCATTTCCTCCTACATTAACAGACTAGAAGTGAAGCATGATATAAAATGTTCTACATAATGGGTCTCTGTTGTAATGCTTTTAAGCTAATATGATATCAAAAGAAAAAACTGAGAATTTCAAACCATTTGCGGAGAACGTTTTCAACAGACATGGACTGAAAAAAAGTTTGACTCATATGTGTCAATAAAGGTGTAAAAACCGTATTTATTTCAAGTAATTTGCTAAATAAAACCCACCATTTTAGGGATTACATGGTTAAGAAACGTGATAATGTTACAAATATCTTTAAAATTTCCTCTTCGGTCATATTTTTATCCGTTTCCTCGTCAATAGAGCGATGCGCGCTCCCGCGACAGGGGATGCACATTTTGGCAGGCGTGCTTTTCTGGGTATAACAACAACTGTCCGGTAGAGGCCCGTTTGGGTCAATAGAGATAAAATAAAGCAAATTTCAGACAAAAAAAATCTGAATTTGTGAGATTTTGGATTAATTGAACAGAATTTCTTTAAAAAAAAAATCTTTTACCTTGAACATTTTGGAGATTACTTGTAAAATTGCTGTTTTTTATTGTTTTTTAAGAAAATTTTCCATTTTGAAATGTCTTAGTTTTTCTCAAAAGTTTTAACTACAAAGACTCAGAAATATCCAGTTTTTTTTTCAAGATTACCTTTTTTTTTTCCAGAACATTTCGGACTTTGGAGCGTTTTTGTGGAAATTTAGTCCATCTTTTCCCATTTAGCACGTCCCGATACGCCGTCGTCTGAAGAGCTTCTGTCTGTTTGGTTGCTTTTGTTTTCTTCCAGGTTTTAACTTTGAAAGATTTCTGGTAGAGGTGCTCAAAGTGGGGCCCGGGGGCCATTTTGTGGCCCTCAGAATGATTTTGTGGACCAATTAATCAAAACAGATCCAGACAAATGATCTGATCTGAATTTAATTTACCACATTTCATTGTTCAAAATAATGTATGCAAAACGTTTTTTCTGCTGCTTAAATTATGTAATTAATAAGCTTATGAACAAACCTCATTGTTTAAATTAATCCCAACTTCAAGTTTTTTGGGAAAGTTTATAACGGCAGGAAATGAGGTCACAACCAGGAAGTGTTGCTCAGAGCAGTGAGGAAACAGGCGTGTCATAATTTATGACATAAAAGCATAAATGTTTCAGGCAGAGATGGCACTCCGTAATCGTTTCCTGACTGAATGATTCATGTGGATGTTCTGCTGCTGAATATTTCAGGAGACAAACAGAAACATTTCTGCTCTGAGCTTTGAACTCCTCCGATCAGACGGCCAGGAAACGGAGATTTCTCCCTCCATTACTGAATACTAATATGAATATTTGATATTTCCTTTCCTTTCTGCTTTTTCTCATCATGTTCTAGGTTTTTATTTCCAGTCAGCGTTTATCGGTTTAACATGAAAGCTATGAAAACTAAATAGACAAATTGTTTATATCGTTTTAACTCCGTGTGGGTTTTTTTTCTAACTTTATTGAGTTTTTTTTTGCATGTATGAATCACAGAAAACACAAATAAAACACATTGGAAACACAATTAATACCGAAGGAATGAAATTAAATTCAGCGTAAAAACAAAAAATATGAGAAATGAATCAAAAGGAAAAAAGTACAAATGATTTTTTTTTCCTTTTTCCTTTTGTTTTTCTATTTTTTCTTTTCTTTTATTTTTTTCTTAAATCTTTTTTTCCCCCATTTCTCAGTTTTTTCCCTTCATTCTCTCTTTTTTCTCTCCTTCCTCCCTCCCTAACCATGACCTCTGACCTTTCCTGACTCCATCAGACGTGTGGATCTCCACCGATCGGCTCCGCGACGCGCTGAACGCCGCGGGCCGGAGGAGGCCGCTCTTCCTGCAGCCGCCTGGTGGGAATCTTTCATCCCGCCTGCGCGAGATGCCCTTCAGAGGGACCCGCCGGCTGTTTGGATGCTGGCCAAGGTTGCCATGGAAACGCCGAGACGACGACGACAAGGGGGGCAGCAGGAAAAGCCTGTGATGGAGAAACAGCTCACTGACTCCCAGTTAGAAAACACGACTTCAACTCAGAGACAAAAGGAACAATGGGGCATTTGAATGCTAATGCTAACGCATTTCATGCTAATTGTTGTTTTCTAGTGAAAACTAAATGATTGAAGCTACAAACTTGCTGAGTTTCTCTTTTCTGTCCAGCAGCAGCAGCAGCAGCGGCGTCAGGACGGAGCTGCTGACCTCAGAGCAGCGACTGGAACCTGCTCACATCAACAGGTGAATGAATTAGAGCAGCTCTGATCAAACGCGGTAAATTAAAATGTGTGTTCGACGCGCGCCGTGAAAAGTACATCAGCATGAATGAGTGCATGAATGAGCGCATGCGGCGCGGCGACAGCAGGAGAGAGATCATGAATAAATGAACAAATGAAATGAAGAAAGCCAAACGTTAGACATGTTTAATTGATCGGCATCAACATGGGAACGTTGCTCGACAAGCCGAATCAGAGCTGGAGTTTCACTGGGAGCCGAGATTATTAAAGCTGCAATAATCCCAGAATAAATCTGGACTTAATCTGAGAATAAAGTCTTAAAACGGAAATAAATTGTAATATGAGAATAAACTCCGTATAGTCTCAATGTTAGCCAGTGAAAATTAGTGGATAAAGTGGTAATAATACGGGGACAGACACGTCAGTCGTCATGTTACCAAATTAAAAGTATAATTCATAAAGTCACGATAATATGGGAATAAAATCGGAGTGATAACGAGAATAGTCGTAATATTACCAATAAGCTGTGGTTGCGTTTCCTGTTTTTATAAATGTTGGGCTGCAGGGCGCTCATAAACATGCTGCTTTTCTAGCTTCCTGTAGCAGCAGGGCTAACGCTAGCTATAGCTGTTAATAAAGTTAGTCAAAACGGTTTAGTAGATTTTCTCCATGCTGTTCATAAATGTCACAAACTAAATGTGTTTTCTTTTTTTTGTGTGTGTTTTTTTACGGACTAAATGTTTTACTGGCTCAGAGTTTAATGTTACAAATGGCACCCCGTAGGTTAGCCTCTGTATCCATGGCAACAAAATGTTTTCCAGAACTCTAAAGTTGAAACAGTTAATAATTACAACAACGAATTGTTGCCATGGAAACCTGTTGGTCATGACTTTTGTTCCCAAGTTTATTTTTTCTTTATTTTGCTCCTTTAATCCTCGGAATGTTTCTGGTCATAAATCTTGTTTCCCAGAGAAACAAAATGTTTTAATTACAGTAAAAAAAAAGTTTATTTTTTTGAAGTGTTCTGATCTCGCTCCCCTGAGGCTTCCTGTTTCGTCCTGTCACATTAAAACACGGCCACTGCGTTATCCTTAAGCATCGCTAATATCGCCGCTCCGCTTCGGGGACGGCGGTCGTTTTAATTTGGGCCCCGGCGGGAATCGGATCCTCTCGCCGGGCTGCGTCGGCGCCGGGCTCATCCGATTAGGGACAGCAGAGCGGTAAACGGCGTCTCCCCAGGGAGGTGAGACGGATGGGGCGGGGTGGGGGGGGAGGCGGCTCCGATTGGACCTGATAAAATCAAACTGATACACGATCATTATGGAGATTCTCACCTCAGAGGCCACTGCGCGCGCGTGGGTGTGTGTGTGTGTGTGTGTGCGTGTGTGTGTGTGTGTGTGTGTGTGTGCGTGTGTGTGTGTGTGTGTGTGTGTGTGTGTGTGTGTGTGTGTGTGTGTGTGTGTGTGTGTGTGTGTGTGTGTGTGTGTGTACGCAGTAAGGCAAACACTCACACAGGAAATATTGTCCTCTGCCAGCTGAGACCCAAACAATAAGAAAACAAATAATAAAACTTCATTATCCTCGAGGACGACCACTTTTTTTTTTTTTTAATCCAGCGTTTTGGTTCCTTCTCCTTTTTTCCCCACATCAGAACAACATGTCGGCTTCTCGTGTCTCTCCAAACTGAAATGAATCCCATCTTTAAGTGATAGATCTGTTACTTAGAGTCACGGCAGTTAAAGGAAAATGGCAACTGGAGCTGATTTTAAAGAGATTTTCCAACAGATTTCCTTGTTTGGTTAACAAAATGTAGAAACAGCTGCAGGATATCTGAAATCGTGTGGATAATGTTGGTGAATGTTACGATGATCAGTTTCCACATCTGCCTGTTTTCTCCATCTGACCTCTCTAAACCTTTGGTCCTTTGGCTAACAACTTTAGCACTGGTTAGCTACTGCAGCTAACTAAAACGATACCAGAGCTAACCTCAAGGGTCCAATTATAAACTTTTGATCTGCTAATGCTAACATGTTTTACCGACATGCTAATTAATGGAAACTAACACAAAAGAGATATCCCAGCATATTTAGCCAAGATATTTAGCGGAGGCTAATGCTAATGTGCTAAGCCAACATGATATTTACCAGAACCTAATGCTAATGTGCTATGCCAACATGATATTTACCAGAAGCTAACGCTAATGTGCTATGCCAACATGATATTTAGCGGAAGCTAACGCTAATGTGCTATGTCAACATGATATTTAGCGGAAGCTAACGCTAATGTGCGATGCCAACATGCTATTTAGGGGAAGCTAATGCTAATGTGCTATACCAACATGATATTTAGCGGAAGCTAACGCTAATGTGCTATACCAACATGATATTTAGCGGAAGCTAACGCTAATGTGCTATGTCAACATGATATTTAGCGGAAGCTAACGCTAATACTCTCTCTCTCTCTCTCTCTTGCTCACTGAAGGATGTAGAAACATGGAGATTCTGTCATTCCCTCTCTTCCATGTCAGAAGCATTTTGCCGGGTGATTAATCGCCGCAGCGAGCGTTCGAGCCCCGCGGTCGCCCCACGGGCATCGCCACGATCCGTGCACCTGCCACTCAAATCCGCTGACCCCCCACCACACGAACACACACACACACCCCCATACACACACACACACACACACACACACACACACACACACACACACACACACACACACATCCTCTGAAAAATGTCTGATACTGACTGGATGCACGAAGTTGGAGTACATCTCTGAAATTCCTCCTGACTGAGTCTGATGAGGTTAGTGGAGTAATTATTAGCAGTCAGTATGTTACTGGCAGCAGTGAGTTCCTGTAAGGACTAACGAGGATCCAGAACCGAACCGGATCTTGAAGTATGACGGCGTGTTAGGGCCACGCTAAGAAATAAAAAATAAATAAATTATGAGAATAACGTCATAAACTTACAGCAGTAACATCATAAAATTATGCAACTAGTCGTATTATTACAAGAATAAACTTGTACGGGGATAAAGTACGACTTTATTTCTTAAATATTAACGCCTCAAAATACTACAGCTTTATTCTCACGGTATGACTTCTTGTAATAGTAGGACTTTGTTGTATTATTCTGACATTCTCAAAACTTTATTCTCGTAAAAAAAAGTTTTTTTCTAGAAAATTTCTGAGATTAATCTCAGAATTTCTGAGTTTTATTTTTTGCACTTTTTTTTCCCTTTGAATCGAGGAATTTACTCTTTTCTGCACACGACAGGAAGAACAGGGTTTTTTCCGTGGCATTTGTTTTTGTGTGTGTTTTGCAGTTTGCATCATTCATGCACTTTTGCACTTATGTGCCTCCGTATTTACTTCTTGACTGAAGCTCTGAACTTCCTGTTCCTGTTGGACGATTAACGGGAAAATCTGTGAAGATTTGAACTTCTTCTTCTTCTTCTTCTTCTTCTTCTTCTTCTTCTTCTTCTTCTTCTTCTTCTTCTTCGTGTGAGAGAAGGGTGAGTGGAGAGCGGAAGGAGAGCGAAAGAGCGAGCGAGTGATTATCTTCTATCTTTACGTTTATTCTTACTGTTTTCACTTGGTGCTTTATGGTAATAGTTTAGTTTGGTTTTTGTGCTAAGTTGTGTCGCGTTTGTAGGGTTTTTTTTTTAGTTGTTTTGGGGTTTTGGGTGTGGCCGTCAGGCGTGCCTGGCTGGCCGGCGTTTTTAACGCCATGGTGGTGGTTGGTGGTGGTCCTTTCTCCACGCTAACACGGAAAAACGGCGTCAAGGTGGGCGCCGGTTCTCCGTGTGGCGTGGAGGAAGTGTGCCTAGCGGTGGGAGATTTGATAGGGCACGGGGCTATAAAATCTGCGGCACAAATGAATGGAGCGGTGGTACTGTTCGTGGAGAAAGTAGAGCAGGCCCAATGGTTGGTAGAGGTGGGCGTGTCTGCCAACGGCTTGTTTCTACAAGTCTCCCCGCTCACCCTACCTTCCGTCAAGGTAACTCTATCGAATGTACCACCATTCATAAGCGACGAGTTCCTCACAAAAGAACTGTCTCAGCATGGAAAAGTGGTATCTCCGGTAAAGAAGATACCATCAGGGTGCAAATCACCGTTGTTAAAACACGTTGTCTCCCACCGGAGACAACTGTTCATGATCCCAAACCGGCGGGACGAGGAGATAAATCTGAGCTTTCGTGTCCGAGTAGATGATTATGATTACATCTTGTTCGCAACATCCTCGAATATGAAATGTTTTGGTTGTGGCCAGGAGGGACACATAGTAAAATGTGTCCCAACAGAGCCGGACAAAATCCACCAGGTCCGGCTCAGCGGCCGCCTGCTGCTGCCGAGCAGACGGAGGGCCCGCCTGGCGAGGCAGAGGAGGTACCCGCTGCGGCTACGGGAAAATCTGCTGCTGCGGCGGAGGAACCCGCAGTGGCTTCGGCGGAGGAACCCGATGCGGCTGCGGGGAAACCCGCCGCGGCGGCGGAGAGACCCAGCGCGGTGGCGGAGGAACCCAATGCAAAAAACCAAGCAGAAGGTGGAGGTGAGGTGGTGGCAGGTGAGAGCGAGAAAAGTGTGGAAATGAATGAAAGTGTGAGAGAGGATGAGAGCACAGTGGTGTGTGGTGATGGGATAAACGGTAGAGGTGGTGGGATGAATGGTGGTAGCGAGAGTGAAGTGGGAGAGAGAGATGGTGTACAGGGAGACCAGCAGGTGGAGGTGAAGAGTGGTAGGGAACTTTTAGAGTTCGGAGACCAGGGAGAAAAAAGAGAGGTGCAGGTGGAGGAACAAAATAAAGGTGAGAATAGTGCAGAGGTTTTTTGCGAAACCGAAGTAAAAAGATAACAGGTGAAACAGAGGAGGCCATGGAGTTAGAAGCTTCAGTCCCTTTAAAGAGGCGAAGCAAGAGAAGGAACGTGTTGATGGCCGAGAAAGCCAGCAAACAGGCTTACAAGCTGGCTGCAGAGAAAGACGAGGTGTCGGACAGTAGCGATGCCGAGAGCTAAATCTCTGACAGCAGCGACATATCAGCCACACAAACAAATAGCAGAGCACCTAGATACCCGGTAGAATCTTTTAGGAATTTTTTAAGAGAAACTAAGGGTTTCAGAGGGGTAAAAATGGAGAGTTATTTTCCTGATCTAAAAGTATTTTATTTTTCTGCAAAATGTCACATAAAGAACAAAGAGATGTCAGGTTTTTCGGAAAGAGACGTGTTTAGACTAAAGAAGATAATGACAAAAGTTAGGAAACAAATTTGATCAAATGATGCAAAGTAGCCTTTTATCACTTTTTATAGTCTTCTGTTTTTTTGGTTTTAGCTTCCTTTTACCCAATATGGATTCTTTTAAAATAGCATCACTGAATCTTAACGGGGCAAGGGAGGCGGGAAAAAGAGCACTAATCTACCAAATGCTTAACCAAAAGAAAATAGACGTCACCTACTTACAGGAAACACATAGTGATAATTTAACGGAGATAGACTGGGTCAGAGAGTGGAGGGGGGAGACTATCCTAAGTCATGGCACCTCCCAGAGTGCAGGGGTGGGCTTACTTTTCTCAAGATCTTTCACCCCTAACTCCACAGAAATCGAGCATGTTGTTCAAGGGAGGTGTCTTTTAGTTAAGGCAAAGTTTGATCGTTTTAGTATAGTTTTTATCAATATTTATGCTCCCACTACCAATGCAGAGAAAAAGAGCTTTTATGAAAAAATTGGGGAACGGCTGGGTGATTGTGGGTCTGAGGATTATGTTTTTATAGGTGGGGATTTTAATTACACTGAAAACGAATTTTTAGATCGTAATCACGCAGAGCCGCATCCAGCAGCCCAACACGCTCTGCGGCGGCTGGTCTCATCCAATGGCCTGGTGGATGTATGGAGGAGGATGCACGCAGGCACCAGGCAGTACACATGGTCCCACCTTAGTGAAGATAAAATCTCTTTAGCCCGTCTTGATCGCTTTTATTGTTTTAAACACAATTTTAATGTGTTTAAAACATGCCAAATTTTACCAGTAGCTTTTACAGACCACTCGTTGCTTTTAGGTAGTGTTTTTATCAGAAACATTTTACCTAGAAGCACCTACTGGATTTTCAATTCAGCACCAACGTATGATCGGGGTTTTAAGGAGGTTTTAGCTTATTTTTGGATGGTTTTTAGACAGAGAAAATCAGAGTTTACGAGTCTTAGACAGTGGTGGGACCGTGGAAAAGTACAGATCAAGCTGTCACCAGCACACTCTCAATGTCACCCGTGACATTACCAGATCTATCAAAAATCTGGAGATAAACATTGTGGAATTGGAACGAATTGCACAATTGAAGCTCTCAAATCCAAAAGGCTAACTTTAGCAAACCTGCTGGAGAACAAAGTCCAAGGCGCACTGGTCAGGTCCCGGGTCCAAAACATCACGGAGATGGACGCTCCTCTGGCTTTTTTTTTCAGCTTGGAGAGGAAGCACGGGCAGAGGAAGCTGATCCACTCCTTGCTATCGGACACGGGGCAGCAACTGAGCGAACCGGGTGAGATCAGGAAGAGGGCGGTGGAGTTCTACCGGTCGCTGTACAGAAGCGAATACAGGGAGGACGAAGAACTTTTTGGGGCGTTCTGCGGTGAGCTACCCCAGGTCTCCGCGGAGACCAAATCCGGGATGGAGCGTCCCTGGAACTCCGGGAACTCCACCCAGCCCTCCTCGGCATGCAGGGCCAGAGGTCCCGGGCGTTGATGGGTTCACAGTGGAGTTTTACAAGGCCTACTGGGACCTTCTGGCCCAGATCTGCTTGAGGTTTACAATGAAAGCCTGTCCGCCGGTTCGCTCCCTTTGTCCTGCCGCAGGGCGGTCATCACGCTGCTGCCAAAAAAAGGCAACCTGCAGGACATAAAGAACTGGCGCCCCATGTCCCTCCTCTGCACCGACTACAAAATCCTCTCCAAAATCCTCCCTGGCCACGAGGATGGGGAAGGCTATGGAGCAGGTCATCCACCGGGATCAGACCTATTGCGTCCCCAGCAGGTCTATGGTAGATAACGTCTACCTGATTCGGGACGTTTTGGAAGTCTCCGGTTCATTGGGTTTACAAACGGGCTTGATTTCATTAGATCAAGAAAAGGCATTTGACCGCGTTGAACACGGCTTCCTCTGGAAAACCATGAGAGGGTTCGGGTTCAGCGAGGGTCTTATTGCCAAGGTCCAGGTTCTGTACAATGACATTGAGAGTATGCTGAAGATCAACGGTAGCCTGTGTGCTCCTTTTAGGGTGTGTAGAGGCGTGCGGCAGGGCTGCGCCCTCTCTGGGATGCTCTACACACTCTCCCTGGAACCCCTCCTCCAAAAAATACGCTCCCGAGTTCATGGTCTGCTTTTACCTGGTTTTAGCAAAAATATTGTTTTATCTGCCTATGCCGATGATGTTGTTGTTTTTGTAAAAGATCAATAAGACACCAGTATTTTAACTAAGATCACAGAGAGTTTCTCTACACTGTCTGCAGCGAGGGTGAACTGGGGGAAAAGCGAGGCGCTGGCTGTCGGCAGGTGGCCTGCAGGACTCCCGGTTCTCCTCAGGAGCTTACGTGGAAAAAGATGGTTTTAAATACCTCTGTGTGTTTTTAGGCAGCAAAGACATTGTAAATAAGACCTGGGAGAACGTTGAACAAAAATCAAAGACAAACTGGCCAAATGGAAGTGGATACACGCCCAGATGTTGTACCGGGGCAGGGTTTTGGTCCTGAACAACCTGGTGGCGTCACAGCTGTGGCATAAACTGAATGTACTAGATCCACCACCAGGATTACTTGCAAAGATACAGACAGAAATTATCAATTTCTTCTGGACCGGTCGACACTGGGTGCCACAGTCCGTTTTGTTTTTAACAAGAGAGGAGGGGGCCAGGGCCTTGTCCACCTGGCCAGCAGAACTATAACATTTCGTATTCAGTTTATTCAAAAGTACCTGACAGAATCTCCCGTACAGAGAGATGTGGCCAGCTGTATCCTCAGACGTGTCAATTGTCTGGGGCTGGATGCTGCTCTGTTTTTAACTGATTTTAGTCTTTTAAAGTTAAAGGGGCTACCTCAGTTTTATCAGGGTGTTTTAAAATCCTGCACGCTTTTTAAATTGCAAAGAACAAAATCACATAATTCTCTGCATTGGCTTTTAGCGGAACCTTTAGTGTGTGGAGCAAGATTAGATGTCCAGGACAACAACGTGCCAGGCCTGACTGAAGCGCTGTCCAGATCCAGGACGGTGTAACTGAAGCAGCTGGTATGGGCAGCCGGACCGGACCTCTCCAAGGTCCAGGAGGTGGGCTCGCTGCTCGGGATCCGGTCCGTCAGGCTGACACAGCGCTTCCTGGAGCGGGTCAAGGAACAGCTGTCGGCCGAGGAGAGGCGGCTCCTACAGCTGTACACGACAAAAGAGCGTCTGCCCGACCAGACTGACCCTTTTCCAGAGGTGATCCTGAAAAGTGATCTTGGAGAAGACAGCGGCCCCTTGTTGGATGTGAATGAGTTGGACTTGTGCAATACAGGCTCGAAAATCTTGTACAGATCCTGCACAAAAACATTGAACAAAAGAACTCTGAAAGAAAGATCCACCAATGTGTGGAGTGAAAAATTCAAAGGACAGAACCCCAATGGAGAGTTTTGTACAAGCCTCCAATAAAAAAAAGGACTGGGGACCTCCAGTGGAGGATCCTGCATGGAGCCATCGCCACAAATGCGTTTTTATCGGTCATCAGTTCGGGGGTTTTAAACGAGTGTCCATTTTGTAATTTGTCAGAGAGTGTTTTTCATGTTTTTATGGATTGTGTACGTTAAACCAGTTTTTTAAATTTTTTAATGAGAATTTTTAGCCTGTTTGGCATGGTTTTTACCAATTCCGTTTTTATCTACGGTTTTATCTACAGCCGAGCCACCAGTTTTAAATCCCGCATTTTAAATTTTTTAATCGCAGAGGCAAAAATGGCTATATACTTAACTCGACGAGACAAAATACAGGCTGGACCTCGAATCGATGTGGTGGCTCTGTGGAAGTGTAATGTGAAAGCCAGGATTAGACTAGAGTATTGCTTCCACAGAGCCACAGGGGATTTTAATAGTTTTTTAAAATTGTGGGGTTTTAATGGTGTGTTGTGCAATGTCTGTGATCAAGGAGAACTAAATTTTAACGAAATGTTAACGTAATTTATTTATTTATTTTGTTCTTATTTTGTTTTGTTTCTTTTTTACCCTTGATCTTGATGATTACGTGAATGTGCATTGTTATATTATTATTATTGTGAAATAAATGTTTTGGTAAAAATAAAAAAAATCTTCTTCTTGTTCTTCTTCTTCGCGTGAGAGGAGGGTGAGTGGAGAGCGGAAGGAGAGAGAAAGAGTGAGCGAGTGGATATTTCTATCTTTGCGGTATTTTTCTTATCGTTTTTCACTTGGTGTTTATGTTTATAGTCTAGTTGTGATTTTGTGTTAAGTTGTGTCACGGTTTTTCAGGGGTTTTTTTGTTTCTTGGTTTGGGTGTGGCCGTCAGGCGTGCCTGGCTTGGCCGGCGTCTGACGCCATGGTGGTGGTCGGTGGTGGTCCTTTCTCCACGCTGACACGGAAGAACGGCGTCAAGGTGGGCGCCGGTACTCCGTGCAGCGTGGAGGAAGTGTGTTTGGCGGTGGGGACATTGATAGGGCACAGGGCAATAAGATCGGCGGCCCGAATGAATGGAGCGGTGGTGATATTTGTGGAAAAGGTCGAGCAGGCCAACGGTTGGTGGAGGTGGGGGTAACTGCAAACGGCCTTTTCCTGCAGGTATCACCACTGGCCCTACCGTCAACTAGGGTAACCCTATCAAACGTCCCCCCGTTTATCAGTGATGATTTTCTCGTTAAAGAGCTGTCAAGACACGGCAAGGTGGTCTCACCTATAAAGAAAGTGCCGTCCGGTTGCAAATCTCCATTGTTAAAACACGTAGTCTCCCACCGAAGGCAGCTCTTTATGATTTTAAATCGACGGGACGAAGAGCTGAATCTAAGCTTCCGGGTAAAAGTGGACGACTTCGATTATATTTTATTTGCAACCTCGTCTAACCTGAAGTGTTTCGGCTGTGGACAGGAGGGGCACATTGCCAAAATGTGTCCAAGCAGAACAGGACAGGCAGCACCGGGCTCAGCCCAGCAGCAGCCTGCTGCGGCAGAGCAGGCAGAAGACCCGCAGGGTGAAGCGGAGGAGGTGCCCGCTCCGGCCGCGGGAGAATCTGCTGCTGCGGCGAAGGAACCCGCGGCGGCCTCGGCGGGGAAATCCACAGCGGCCGTGGAGAAATCCGCGGCGGCTGCGGAGGAACCCGCTGTAGCTGCGGAGGAACCCAGCGCGGCGGTGGAGGAACCCACCTTGGAAGGAGAAGCAGAAGGGAGAGCTGAGATAGCGGTAGGTGGAAGTGTGGAAGCGGATGAGAGAGTGGGTGAGAATGAGAGCACGGTGGTGTGTAGTGATGAGATGAACGGCAACGGTGGTGGGATGAATGATGGTGGAGAAAGTGAAGTGAGAGAAAGAGATGGAGCACAGGGAGAGCAGCAGGTGGGAGTGAGGGAAAGCAGGGAACAGTCAGGTTTTGAAATCCAGGGAGAGAAAGGTGAGGTAAAGGTGGGAGGAAAAGAAGGAGAGGCGAAGGTGGGAGGAAAGATAAGGGCGAGAATAGTGAAGGTTTGCTTTGCGAAATCGAAATGGAAAAGGTGGCAGAGGAAACGGAGGAAACCATGGAAATGGAAGCTTCAGCCCCATTAAAAAGGCGAAGCAAGAGAAGGAGCGCGTTAACGGCTGAGAAAGCCAGCAAACAGGCTCATAAGCTAGATGCAGAAAGGAACGAGGTGTCAGACAGCAGTGACGCCGAGAGCTACATCTCAGACAGTAGCGATATATCAGCTACCCAAACAAATAGCAGAGCACCAAGATACCCAGTTGAATTGTTTAGGAATTTTTTAAGAGAAACCAAAGGTTTCAGAGGAATAAAAATAGAGAGCTACTTCCCTGACCTCAAAATATTTTATTTCTCTGCAAAAAGTCACATCAGAAACAAAGAGACATCAGGTTTCTCTGACAGAGATATATTCAGACTGAAGAAAATAATGACAAAGGTTAGAAAACAAATTTGATTTAATGATGCAAAGCAGCATTTTATCATTTTGTATAGTTTTTTATTTTCTTGTTTTTAGCCTCTTTTTACCCAACATGGATTCCTTTAAAATAGCATCCTTAAATCTTAATGGGGCGAGGGAGGCTGAAAAGAGAGCACTAATTTATCAAATGCTTAATCAGAAGAAGATCGACGTAATATATCTATAAGAAACGCATAGCGATCAGTTAACAGAAACAGACTGGGTCAGAGAGTGGAGGGGGGAGGTTGTTTTAAGTCATGGCACCTCCCAGAGTGCAGGGGTGGGCTTCCTCTTTTCAAGAGCGTTCACCCCAAACTCCACAGAGATAGAGCATATCGTACAAGGGAGGTGTCTTTTAGTAAAGACAAAGTTTGATGGTTTTAGTATAGTTTTTATCAATATTTATGCTCCCACCACCAATGCAGAGAAGAAGCGTTTTTATGAGAAAATTGGGGAACGGCTGGGTGATTGTGGGTCGGAAGATTACGTTTTTATAGGTGGGGATTTTAATTGCACCGAGAACGAGTTTTTAGACCGCAATCACGCAGAGCCGCATCCAGCAGCCCAACGTGCTCTGCGACAGTTGGTCTCATCCAATGGCCTGGTGGATGTATGGAGAAGGATGCATGCAGGCGCCAGGCAGTACACATGGTCCCACCTTAGTGAAGGCAGAATCTCTTTAGCCCGGCTCGATCGTTTTTATTGTTTTAAGCACAATTTTAATGTGTTTAGAACATGCCAGATCTCACCAGTAGCTTTTACAGATCACTCGTTGCTTTTAGGTAGTGTTTTTATCAGAAACATTTTACCTAGAAGCGCCTACTGGCATTTTAATGCAGCACTAACACACGATCGGGGTTTTAAGGAGGTTTTAGCGTTTTTTTGGTGTGGTTTTAGACAGAGAAAATCTGATTTTACTAATCTAAAACAGTGGTGGGACCATGAGAAAGTACAGATCAAGCTGCTAAGCCAACAGCATACTCTCAATGTCACCCGTGACATTACCGGATCTATCAGAGATCTGGAGATAAACATTGTGGATTTAGAACAACTTTGTGTATCCACAGGAAATCGAGAGTACATTGAAGCTCTCAAATCCAAAAGGCTAACCTTAGCAAACCTGCTGGAGAACAAAGTCCAAGGCGCACTGGTCAGGTCCCAGGTCCAGAACATCACAGAGATGGATGCTCCCTCTAGCTTCTTCTTTAGCTTGGAGAGGAAGCACGGGCAGAGGAAGCAAATCCACTCCTTGCTGTCGGACACAGGGCAACAGCTGAGCGAACCAAGTGAGATAAGGAGGAGGGCGGTGGAGTTCTACCAGTCGCTGTACAGAAGCGAATACAGGGAAGACGAAAAACTGTTTGGGGAGTTCGGTGATGAGCTACCCCAGGTCTCTGAGGAGATCAACTCCGAGATGGAGCGTCCCCTAGAACTCCGAGAACTCCATGCAGCCCTCCTCGGCATGCAGGGCCAGAGGTCCCCGGGCGTTGATGGGCTCACGGTAGAGTTTTACAAGGCCTACTGGGACCTTCTGGCCCCAGACCTCCTCGAGGTATACAATGAAAGCCTCACCACCGGTTCGCTCCCTTTGTCCTGCCGCAGGGCAGTCATTACCCTGCTGCCAAAGAAAGGAAATCTGCAGGACATAAGGAACTGGCTAAGTGGAAGTGGCTACATTCCCAAATGTCATACCGAGGTAGAGTTTTGATTTTAAATAATCTGGTAGCAACACAACTGTGGCACAAACTGTGTGTGTTAGACCCACCAGCAGGCCTGCTGGTAAATATACAAAGAGAAATGGTGAACTTTTTCTGGAGCGGTCGACACTGGGTGCCACAGTCTGTCTTGTTTTTAACCAGAGAGGAGGGGGGCCAGGGCCTTGTCCACCTGGCCAGCAGAACCGCAACTTTCCGCCTTTTATTCATACAAAAGTACCTGACAGGATCCCCTGTGTGGAGGGACGTGGCCAGCTGTATCCTCAGACGCGTTAATTGTCTGGGGCTGGATGCTGCTCTGTTTCTAACCGATTTTAGTCTTTTAAAGCTAAAGGGGTTACCTCAATTTTATCAGGGTGTTTTTAAGTCCTGCGCTCTTTTTAAATTGAAAAGAGCACAAACGCATAATTCTCTGCATTGGCTTTTAGCAGAACCAATGGTGAACGGAGCAAGACTGGATGCCCAGGACAGCAGTGTGCCGGGCCTGAACGAGGCGCTGACCAGGTCTGGGACGGTGACGTTACAGCAGCTAGTACGGGTGGCCGGACCAGACCTCTCAAACATCCAGGAGGTTGGCTCACTGCTCGGGGTCCGGTCCGCCAGACTGGTGCGGCGCTTCTTGGAGCGGGTCAAAGAGCGATTGTCACCTGAGGAGAAGCGGCTCCTGCAGCTGCACAAAAAGGAGAACACCTGCCTGACCAGAACGACCCGTTCCCAGATGTGACCTTGGAGGCTAACCTCGGGGAGGACAGCGGCCCCCTGTTGGAGGTGGCGGATCTGGACCTGTGTAGGGCAGGCTCAAAAACCATATACCGATCCTGCGTGAAAACATTAAATAGAAGGACTCTCCACAAAAGATCAACCGACGTATGGAGTGACAAGCTTAAAGGACAAAAACCACAATGGAGAACTATATACAAACCTCCAATCAAGAAAAGGACTGGCGACCTCCAGTGGAGGATCCTCCACAGAGCGATCGCAACGAATGCGTTTTTATCGGTTGTCAACTCTGAGGTTTTAAATGAGTGTCCTTTTTGCAAGTTGTCAGAGAGTGTTTTTCACGTTTTTATAGATTGTGTACGTTTAACCAGTTTTTAAAATTTTTTAAATGAGATTTTTTAGCCTGTTTAATATGGTTTTTACAAATTCCGTTTTTATCTATGGTGTGCATTACAACCGAGCCACCAGTTTTAAATCCCGCATTTTAAACTATTTAATCGCCGAAGCCAAAATGGCAATTTACATAACTCGAAGAGACAAAATGCAGGCAGGACCTCAGATCGATGTTGTGGCTCTGTGGAAGTGTAATATAAAAGCAAGGATTAGATTAGAGTTTTACTTCCACATAGCCACCGGGGATTTTAATAGTTTTTTACAACTGTGGGGTTTTAACAGTGTGCTGTGCAACATTGGTGACGAAAGAGAACTAAATTTTAACAAGATGCTAATATAACTATTTATTTATCTGTTTTTTATTTAGTTTCCTTTTTTTATTTCGTTGAAACTGATGGATATGTGAAAAAATGCACCTTGTTATCAAAATTATTGTCAAATAAATGTTTTGTTAAAATAATAAAAAAATCTTCTTCTTCTTCTTCTTCTTCTTCTTCTTCTTGTTCTTCTTCTTTTCTTCTTCTTGTTCTTCTTCTTGTTCTTCTTCTTCTTGTTCTTCTTCTTCTTCTTCTTCTTCTTCTTCTTCTTCTTCTTCTTCTCCAACAGGAAACGTCACTCAGAGATTTCAAAATAAAAGCACCAAGATGGCTCAGCATGCCAGCCTGTGGCTTGAAGCTCGTCCGGTTCATCTTCTGTTCCCTCCATGATGGATTTTAGGACAAGCTTGAGCTTCTTCCTGCTCTCTCTGGGGTCAAAGGTCAGGTTTGAGCTTTAGATATGCTAATTAGCTGAACCTGGTCCAGATGTTGATCGTCTCCCGTCAGACTGATCGCTGACTGATATCGATTATTTCTTCTTTCAGCTTCTCCTCCGGCGTCATTAACGCCGCACGTTTCAGTTCATGTCCAGCTGATGTGTTTCAAGCCGTTCGTTCGTTCGTTGGCACACATGTTCGACCCCGGGGGTGAGTCGCAAACAGGAAGTAGAGCTCAGGCCCTGGTTCTGATTGGCCGGGCCGCTTGCGTCATCCAGGGCGAACTCGTTTGTTCTCCGTCGTTTGGCGTCCAGGCTTTAGCGGCAGCCAGAGGGAAGGGAAGGGAAACGGCACCATTTGGTGTTTATGTAAATGTGCAGGAGGGGGGGGGGGGACAAACAAAATGGCTGCCTGCCAGAAGCTGTCGGTAAACAAAGCTGGTTCGAACGGCGGGCTGTTAAGGTGGAGCGGCGGGATGGAGCTGGAGGTGCAGGCAGCGCCGGTGGAGCTGAAACACCTTAACTGCCCCCCCCCCCAGATACCCCGGCCCTGTTTGAGGGGTGGGAGGGCTGTCGCCGTGGCAACCTGCCATCCAATAATCATTCACGGCAGAAGATCTGACCTAGATTAGCTGCAGGTTCTCACTGAAGGTCCACTTAAAGCCAAAACCTGCGGAGAGTCGGGCATTCAGCAGGAAACAGTGGCGACCCTAAGAGGGGAGCCAGGGGGGGCCGGGGCCCGCCTGGAAAAATGACTTTTTTTTTGTTTTGTTTTTTTCCCCCCCCTCCTGTCATGCTAAAAGGTTTGACTGGCCTGGTTTGGTACCTTTAATGAGATTTTATTTGGGTTCCTCTGGCAGCTGATCAGGATCATCAGGTGGATTTTCCAACTGCAACTGAAGTCCATCTGTTAAAGGGGCAGTACTAGGTTAAATCGACTTTTATGAGCTTTACAGGATGTTATCATTTTATTCCCTCGTCATAAAACAAACCTGGAATGTTGCCTTGATTCTTCCAGGCACATTTAATAAACCCTTTAGTCTCCATGGCAACCATTCCGCTGGATGGAGCTAGCCCCGCCTTCCCCACTCAGCTCCTCCAGACTAGCCAGCAGCAATTAGCAAAAACCCTTCTGAGCTCATTGTAGGAGCTGCTGCTCCGAGCGACGCTGACAAAAACGTTAAAGGGTTAACAGAGGAGCCATGTTTGGGACGACTTCCTGGAGGCGGAGCTTCAGAGAGAGCAGGAGCTTCTTAAAGAGACAGTTGGAGAAGTTTTTACTAAAATCATCCATTTTCTTTGAATCCCGCAGCATCACAGGACCTCTGCTTTCTCCAAACGTGTTCATTTGTATTTTCTGTGCGACAGTTTATTCTTTAAGCAGAAGCTGTGAAGACGGTCGGGATGGATGGGCATAAATGTGGGCCCTATGGCATGCCTTAAGGGACAAAAGTAACGCTGAACAGAAAACGCATAATGCAAAGAATAATACTCAACACAAACTTTAACTATTTGAGGGTCTCTTGAACACTAACCATCACTAGAGTGGCTGCCACTGCCGTGCAACTGAACATTAGACACTGGTTTTAAAAAATTCAGACAATTATGGCAGAAAATGCAATTAAGATTTGCATATTTAGCACAAACTCCACAATAGGAAGCGTAGATGTCAGCAGATAGAGCGTGTGCAGATGTCTCTGGTGGCGGGTCGCAACATTAATCTTCCCTGTTTTGGGGCTTACAGTGTGTGTGTGTGTGTGTGTGTGTGTGTGTGTGTGTGTGT
>NC_088841.1:29838862-29933158 GCF_904066995.2 Poecilia reticulata
GTGTGTGTGTGTGTGTGTTGCAGTGACGGAGGCGGCTTCCAGAAAACAGTTTTGTAATTACATCTGGAAGTCTCGTTATCAGAGAGCGAGCGGCCGACGGCGAACGCTTTGAAATGCGGCGGCTGAGCGACGCCCGAACGACGTTCCCGCTCCTGATAAACCAAACGGATGTAATTAACGTCTATTAGCATTTCTGAAACCGGAGTTTGATTGGCTGCCAGGCGCAAAAACAAACAACAACAACACGCAGTTAGAGCTTCTGCTTTAGTTTACAATCATTTCTGGGTTTCGATATGAGTTGTTTCAGGTTGGTGTCCTTCTAAAAGGAGGTTTATCTGGATTGTTTTGATCTACAACTGAAGGGAGTGAAAACTAGTTTCACCTTTAACAAGAATGCTTTGCACGGCTAAAACAAAACGATCAGTGTTATTAATTAAGAGCAGCTCCAATCAGCTGCGTTTTACTCTTCGTTTGAAGGAAGTAGCTTAGAAATGTTCTCCAGGTGACAGAAGGCTGATTTTATAACCGCCTTTATGTGACTCTGGAGGTCCAAACCCAGATTTCATCCTGATCTCTGGTTTCTGTCTGCTGCACCTGAAGCTGGGCGCTGAATCGAGATGGTTTTAGCTTTCATTTTGTTATTTTCAGCTGGATAAAGTAAGAAAAGAAAACGAGGAGGTTAGCTAACCTCGTGTTTGAGCCGGCTAACGAGCATCCGTAATGCTGCTGGTGTCTGGACCAATCAAAACGCAGGAAAGAATGCCTGGTGCCAGCCAGCCAATCAGTGACGGCCTCTTTTGTGTCTTTGAGAAGAAAAACAAATTTCCTGCTTGTGGTTTTCAATGTTTTTAATGTTTTAAAGGTTAATTATTTGCCAAGTTTGAAGAGAAGCCGGTCGGTCAAAATGTCTGACAGTTTTAAGGTTATTATTGGATAGCTTTACGTTTTTGTTGTTGTTGGTTTTTTCCTCAGAATTTAGGCTTTAAATTCAGAATTTTTATTTTTACACTGGAAATTAAATTTTTTTCAGAATTTTTAATTTTTTTCAGAATTATGACTTTAATCTCAGAATTTTTCCTTTGATTCAGAATTCTGACATTCTTTGACTCACAATTACACTCAGAATCCAGATTTTTTTTCCCTGAGAATTTTGATTTTATATTCAGAATTCTGACACTTTCCCCCCAGAATTCTGACTTTAAATTCAGAATTTTGACTTTACACTCAGAATTCATATTTTCTTCCCCCAGAACTTTAATCTCAGAATTTTGACCTCTGATCTAGAAGACTAACATTAGATTTCAGGTTTGTTTGTTTTTTCTCTTGGCACTAATCTCCTTCCGTAGAAAATGACCTGGTAACTCTTGCAGATGTCTTTCCACCTCGGCATCGCCTGTATCCTCCCCCCTCCAGGGTTTCTTCTTCTTCTTTTTGTTTGTTTCTAGCTGCTGCGGCTCGTTTTCCCACACTGTGTGACGGGTGAGGATGTTAGCGGCGGTTTAATTAATACCGCAGAAGATCGGCGCTCCGCTCCCCTCGCCGCATCCGGACATTAATCAGAGGTATTTTCGGGGGAAGCGAGGCGGCGCAGGTGCAAATCGTCGGGGGCAGAGGAGGGAGCGTCAGATGATGTATGGAAATACACGAGGAAACCTGATCAGGCCGTCCAATCATCATCTATCACCCACCGGTCGCCGGGCGGAACGCGACGATCGAGGAGCGGCGAGGAGAGAGAATCCAGTCTGGGGTTATCAGAGGAACAACACGTCCAACCGGACATCCAACACATCCAACCAGACATCCAACACATCCAACCAGACATCCAACACATCCAACCGGACATCCAACACATCCAACCAGACATCCAACACATCCAACACATCCAACACATCCAACCGGACATCCAACCAGACATCCAACCAGACATCCAACACATCCAACCGGACATCCAACCAGACATCCAACCAGACATCCAACCAGACATCCAACCAGACATCCAACACATCCAACCGGACATCCAACCAGACATCCAACACATCCAACCGGACATCCAACCAGACATCCAACACATCCAACCAGACATCCAACCAGACATCCAACCAGACAACCAAGACATCCAACCAGACATCCAACCAGACATCCAACACATCCAACCGGACAACCAAGACAACCAACCAGACAACCAAGACATCCAACCAGACATCCAACCAGACAACCAAGACATCCAACCAGACATCCAACCAGACAACCAACACATCCAACCAGACATCCAACCAGACAACCAAGACATCCAACCAGACATCCAAGACATCCAACCAGACATCCAACCAGACATCCAACCAGACAACCAAGACATCCAACCAGACATCCAACACATCCAACCCGACATCCAACACATCCAACCAGACATCCAACACATCCAACCAGACATCCAACACATCCAACCAGACATCCAACACATCCAACCGGACATCCAACCAGACATCCAACACATCCAACCGGACATCCAACCAAACAACCAACCAGACATCCAACACATCCAACCAGACATCCAACCAGACATCCAACCAGAAAACCAAGACATCCAACCAGACATCCAACCAGACAACCAAGACATCCAACCAGACATCCAACACATCCAACCGGACATCCAACCAGACATCCAACACATCCAACCTGACATCCAACACATCCAACCAGACATCCAACCAGACAACCAACACATCCAACACATCCAACCGGACATCCAACCAGACATCCAACACATCCAACCGGACATCCAACCAGACATCCAACACATCCAACCGGACATCCAACCAGACAACCAACCAGACATCCAACACATCCAACACATCCAACCGGACATCCAACCAGACAACCAACCAGAAAACCAAGACATCCAACCAGACATCCAACCCAAGACATCCAACCAGACAACCAAGACATCCAACCGGACATCCAACCAGACATCCAACCTGACATCCAACACATCCAACCGGACATCCAACCAGACAACCAAGACATCCAACACATCCAACCGGACATCCAACCAGACAACCAACCAGACATCCAGTTAGACATCCAACACATCCAACCGGACATCCAACCAGACAACCAACACATCCAACCAGACAACCAACCAGACATCCAGTTAGACATCCAACACATCCAACCGGACATCCAACCAGACAACCAAGACATCCAACACATCCAACCGGACATCCAACCAGACCTCCAACAAAACAACCAAGACATCCAACCAGACATCCAACACATCCAACCAGACATCCAACACATCCAACCGGACATCCAACAAGACATCCAACACAACAACCAAGACATTGAACAAGACATCCAACACATCCAGCCAGACATCCAACCAGTCATCCAACAAAACAACCAACAAGACATCCATCCATCCATCCATCCATCCATCCATCCATCCATCCATCCATCCATCCATCCATCCATCCATCCATCCATCCATCCATCCATCCATCCATCCATCCATCCATCCATCCATCCATCCATCCATCCATCCATTCATCCATCCATCCATCCATCCATCCATGCTAAATGCCTGTGTGGACCTAGCCCCGCCTTCAGCTGCAGCTCCTCCCCCTCTCAGCTCCTCCAGACTAGCCAGCAGCAATTAGCAACCAGCTGCTGATCTCATTATAGGAGCTGCTTCTCAGAGCAACACTGGTAAAAATGTTAAAGGGTTAATAGAGGAGCCATGTTGGGATGACTTCCTGGAGGCGGAGCTTCAGAAAGAGCAGGAGCTTCTTAAAGAGACAGAGGCCCAATTTCAATGCATTAAATCAGGAAGTAAAATTCTTTTGAGTCATATTTGATATATTCAGTGTTTTTATAAAAACTGAAGTTAACATAGTTTCTTGATTATTCTATCGAATTGCACAATGTGCCTGGAAAACACATAACACTGCCCCTTTAAGTCCTGGGTTCCCAGGACTGGACCCTGTGGTACCTCACATGTGATGAGACGTTACCTATTGATACAAACAAGCCCTCCATACTGTCCTGAACCCGTATGTAAACCTTTGTGGATCCGTCTAAATCTATTCCAATCATTTCTAACTTTGCTGCTTCCTGGAAGGACTTTCCAGAACTTTCCAGGCTGAGGTAACTGGTTGCAAAGCGATGTGTGAATATAATGAAAGCATGTTTATGGTGACCTCTCAGCAGGCTGTAGCTTTAGCATCCGCTGTGTTCATTAGCATGGTGTCTGAGCGCGCTCATTACCAGGCCGCTGATTGGTGCAGCAGCGGAGCGGCTAAGCTGCTGCTAATGCGTGGGGGAGGCTATCCGCCTCAGGTTGCTCTGACATGGCCGCTAATCCCACTGCCGGCTCGCCTTTTAATTTAATTACAGCTAACTGTGTTAATATTTCATTAAAGTATTAGCTGTGTTTTAATCAGACCGCTCGCCGTCAGCTGCTTCCGTCCTCCAGAGACTTCCTCCATGCCTCCACCCTGACAGGAGCTGCAGCAGCTCCACCACCGCGCTGCAGCAGCAGCAGCAATGCATGGCTGTCGGGGAAACGCCAGGATGAATGCAGATGAGACGTTTTGTGCGCTGCGTCTCTCCACGGGCCGCAGCAGATGTCTGCTGTCAGGGTGAGCAGCGTCAAGGCGGCCGCCTGACATATTTTCATATTTAACGATTCATCTCATTCTGATTCATGAAACACGCAAACACAGCCGCAGCAGCCAATCGGCATCAAGACGCCGGCAGGACGCGCCGCCATCAGCATGTCGGAGCAGGACGACCTTCACTGGAGCCAAGGTCACTGACCAGAACTCCAGAACAGCTCTGATGCTCCGGATCCTGACTGGACCAGTAAAGATTATTGGTTACATTCATGGTAATAACTGGTTGGTAACTGGTTAATTGGTTAATAACTGGTTTGTAACTGGTTAATAACTGGTTGATAATTGGTTAATAACTGGTTGTTAACTGGTTAACTGGTAATAACTGGTTGGTAACTGGTTAATTGGTTGATAAATGGTTTGTAACTGGTTGTTAACTGGTTAATTTGTTAATTTGTTGTTAATTGGTTGATAACTGGTTGTTAATTGGTTAACTGGTAATAACTGGTTGGTAACTGGTTAATTGGTTGATAACTGGTTGGTAACTGGTTGTTAACTGGTTGTTAACTGGTTAATTGGTTGATAACTGGTTGTTAACTGGTTGTTAACTGGTTAACTGGTTAATAACTGGTTGTTAACAGGTTAATTGGTTAATAACTGGTTGTTAACTGGTTGATAACTGGTTGTTAACTGGTTAATTGGTTGTTAACTGGTTGTTAACTGGTTAATAACTGGTTGTTAACTGGTTAACTGGTTGTTAACTGGTTGTTAACTGGTTAACTGGTTGATAACTGGTTGTTAACTGGTTGTTAACTGGTTGTTAACTGGTTGATAACTGGTTGTTAACTGGTGTCTGCCTGGTGTAGATGTAACCTCAGTGATGAGCGCTGAGCAGCAGAGTGTGAACGCACAGACACACACTCCCGTATCAATGTGTGTGTAGTGACATGGGAAGCCGTGACGCCCAGATGGAGCCGTCTGCACCTGCAGCTCCTCTGGGACCTGAAAGTGTCACAGCAACACCTGAACGAGACCTGTCAGCGTTTCTTCATCAGCAGCTCGTCATCCTCCCTCTAACTCGGTTATTTTAGTTTTCATTTATCTCTTCGTTTTCTCTGCTCTCACGTTTTCTGTGATTCAGAAACTGGACATTTTAAACTACATGCGATCAAACTAAATACGTTTTCTTCGATAACCTTTTTTTAAAAATGTGCTTTTAGGAGCATTTTTACGATGCTGTAATTTTCACTTTTACTTGAGTAAAAGACGCTCAAACTCGTGAAAATCTCCAGTTGTGTCTCCAAAGCTGCTGCCTCCTATAAACGATCAGATAATCAGGAAAACATCAGGAGTTAAAGAGTCACGACTGGAGGAAACGTTCACCGAAACACCAACAACTGACAAAGACTGAAGACGAAACCAGAAAACTGGTGGTAGATGCTGAACAGGGCAGCTTGAGAAAACATGGAGGACAAACACACAGGCTTCCTGCCACTGATGTGTTGAAGCTTCTGTTGTCACACACACACACACACACACACACACACACACACAGGCTGCCAGGAGGAAGTGGAGAGGTGCTTTAACGTGAATTTCCTCATAAAATGTTGATTCCAACCGAAGGCGTGGAGACGCAGTGAGCGGAGCGGCGACGTTCCAGGGTTTCATCACTTGGAACGTTTTTAAGTCCAGAGAACCAAACTCTGGTCCTCCAGGCCTCAGTCTGGGTTCAGATGGGCTGAACTCTGGTTGGTTTCAATGTGAACGCCAAGCGGACCAGAGACCGCTCCAAAAGCAGGAAGGGGACTACAGCGCAGGGGATTCTGGGTAAATGCGACCAAAACAAAAGCTAGCGTTAGCCTAGCGCTAGCTGGAGAAAATCAGCTAAAATCTTGTTTCCATCTGGTGAAGCAGGAAGTTGCTCTCAGCGTCTTCAGAGGTTTTTGTGTCGTTTCCTTCAGTGGATCTTGGAGCAGCGACTCGTTTGAGTTGGTGACTAAACACGTGGTGGAATAAACCAATCAGAAGCTCACAAAGCTGTGACATCATCAGGACTTTACCACGTCGTTTAAATGAACTCAGATTTTGATGTATGTAAACTTCTGGACGAATCGAAGTGATTCTGAATGACGGGTCTGGGCTTTCCAATGCAGAACAGAACCAGGTTGAACAGAACCAGGTTGAACAGAACCTCTGTGTGTAATCAGCAGGAAACCGGGTCAGAGTCCCAGGATGGATCTGGAAATGAAATCAGCAAATCAGAGCGTTTTTAAATTTGTGAAAACTGCAGCAAAACGCTCTGAATTCTGGCTTTTTATTTTGGTTTCATTATTGGGTCACTGAAGGCTTTTTGTCCTGGAAATAGGAGCAAACACACACACACACACACACACACACAACACACACACACACACACACACAGAAGAAGCCCCTGCTGTCGACAGGAACAACAGTTCAACAAACAACTGAAACACAAAGCGCCGCTTCTTTGGATTTAACAACCAGGAGAGGAGAAGTGTTGGGAAAACTGGGTCACACACACACCTGTGATTCTGCACCTTTTCGAGCTTCCGATAACTGAACCCAGGTTACTAATTTAAGTATCATTTGCAGTCTGACTCCGATCCGTTTGTCTGGAAAGTCCGGTTCGGTTTGGAGGTGTGAACGCTAAACGAACTCCGGTTCAGGAAAACCACCTTCAACTTCTAGGATGGTTTACAGCAGGTGTCAAACTCGAGGCCCGGGGGCCAAATGTTGCCCGCCACGGCTTCTCTTTAGGCCCTCGAGATTCCAGACACTAAATCAGTCGCTCCAGGTTTTCCGATTCCTTCATCGTGGATTTTTCATGCTGGTGCACAGTAGCGAGTTTGTTACAATTTATTTTGTAAAAATGGGTTTGAGTGATACTAACTCCCACCTGCAGGTGGCAGTGTTCCCTACCTTTACTCCACGGCTGCCTCAGCTTTACCTGATGTGAAAATACATTCTGTAATTAATGTGGCAGCTAAAAAAAATCAATTTAATGTCACTAATGAGCACAAATAGTTTTAGATTAGCTCCACAAAAATAATCACAAAATCTAAGACTGATGTGAAAAGATGTCAGAATTATTTAACTTTGCAGACACGGCCATTTATTAGCAATTTAACAGCTTATTAAAGGCTTTTTATCAGCCACAAACTGGCCCTGTAAGAACATTCAAGATGTTGATCAAACACCAACGTTTAGTGATCCATCTATTAGAATGGCCTAGTCAAAGTCCAGACCCAGAACAGAGTCTGTGAGGACTTGAGCTGATCCAGATGTTTTCTAATCCTGAGCTGGTAGAGACAAAACCCAGACAAGAATGATCTGCTGAATCAAACGAAGGCCGCATATACATGCACACCGCACTTTCCAGATATTTATGTTTTAAAAAAGATAACATTATTAATAAAACTGGGGCGGAGACTTTCACTCGTTCAGTTTGGTTAATAAATTACATTGATCTTAACACAATTAATCGTTTCGTTGTTTTTTTATTTCCTTGCTAACAAAGGTTCCACCTTTGTTTCTGGTATGACCGTAAACCTGACGCACAGCTACATCCGCTAATAACAGAGCTAAACAGAATCTGTTTGGTTTAATTTGCTGCGGCTCTAAATCTACAAGAACCTGATTCACTAAACATTTGGGCTGTTCTGGTTCCATTTTCTCTTCTTTTTTGGTTTTCACCAGTGGTGGAAACTGGTGAAGTACAATTTTCGTGTATCTGTACTTTACTTAAGTAGATTTAATAATGGATACTTTCTACTTTACTCCACTACATTTTACAGTAAGTATCTGTACTTTCTACTTCACTACATTTCTACAAACTGTCGCGTTACTCGTTACATCCAAGTCTCATTGTGGTTTTAGTCCGTTAAAATGTGAAGTTCAGGGATTTAAGGTGGCGCCGTAAAATCCAAGCAATAACGTGATTTACGTGTCTGTTGTCACCCATCGCCTCCACCTTTACTCGCATGCGTAGCTCCAGACATGCGCAGTGGTTTCCTCTGAGTGGGAGAAGATGTCTGTCTAATCAATACCGCTGAATAAACTGATATGGCGACATGTAAAATCAGCAGCGCTTCACTTTCACAGACGGTGGGACTTCGTCCAACTTTCAGCGTCACTTTAAAAGCAAAGCTTAAAGAAAGGTAAGATCTGTGGACGTGATGCTAGCTAAGCTAGCTGTACAGAGACACATGTTGCATCTGCCATGAAAAAAAGTTGTCACTCATGTGCTGAATTACTGTGTGGAGGTTTTGACTGAGATGTCGCATTTATGGGACAACGCTGGTACCAAAGTGCAATATAGTGATATGACATTCAGGAACGATCCGATTCTTCTGGACGGATCTTTACTGATTAAATTGATTTCAGCTCTAAGTATTTAATATCTAGTTTTTTTATGGGAATGTGGATCTTTCAGATCAATTTGAGAAGCAATTTTGATAGGTAAAAGTTATTTTTTTGTGTCACATGGGTGCTGGTCTTGACTTGGTCTTGGGTAGGTGGTCTTGACTACAACTCTGCTACTGGCTCCTCGGTTGCCTGTCCTCTCCCACCCACCTGCTTTCCATCCCCTTTGTGTTGAATTTCTTTATAAATAAAAGCCACTAGTGGCAAAAAAAGGTGAAGTTCATGCTATGTTAGGACAGGAGACAAGATGTTTCCATCCCTGAAATTATGATGCATAGAATCACATATCTAAGTCTAAACTATGTTACAGAGTGAACACAATAAAAACATGCTTTATCTGTGGCATTGTTCATTAAAATGGCACATTACTGATGTATTAAAATTAAATACGATTTGTTCACTTAATGATATTAGCGATTAGGTAATCCATTCAGCAAGTACTTTTACTTTTAATACTTAAGTATTTATAAAAGCCAGGACTTCTTTACTTAAGTACATTTTTTGAGTACTTTCTCCACCACTGGTTTTCACGCCCAAACTCATCCATCCATCCTTTCTTTCTTTCTCTTGTTTTTCCTCTTTTCTGTCGTTCCTATCTAACCTTTCCTCTCTTGCATATTCATAAATTCATAAACCTGAGAACGTCCGACATGTTTAATCTCTCCCTGGATGTGTGTGTGTGTTCACTCTCTCTCTCTCTGTTTCTCTCTCTCTCTCACACACACACACACCTCCTCCCTAACATCCAGCAGCTGGCCAACAGATGGGGCCCGCAGCCAGAAAAGCAGCTCACCGCAAAAATAAAAATTTACAGGACGCCAGCAGTGGAATTCATTTAAAGCAGAGAAGAAGAAGAAGAAGAAGAAGAAGAAGAAGAAGAAGAAGAAGAAGAAGAAGAAGAAGAAGAAGAAGAAGAAGAAGAAGAAGAAGAAGAAGAAGAAGAAGAAGAAGAAGAAAACCTGTTCTTATCCCTTCCAGTTCAAATCAGGTTTATTATTTTATTGATGCTTTTGCTCTGAAGCAAAACGTTGAAATTGAATCAAAATAGTTTTAAACAACCAGTAAAATGTTTAAAAAGTGAAATATGGATGGAAATGTTTTGGTTTCCAAAAACAAGATGAATCAATTCATGACCTAATCTAACTTACTAACTGCTTTAGTGATCGATTAATAGTGAAAACTGCAGCCGTAACTCGGATGTTTTCTTGGATTTTTCTGTAACTTTTTTAGCTGAACAGAAACAAAACTCCACTTCATAAAATTTCCAGGAAAAATTTGGAAAATTCTCAAAGCTGTAAAAACAGAAAATTTTAGATTAATTTAATACATTTTGTAGAAAAAAATACTCCAAAATTTTTAGATTCATTTAATAAATTTCTAGAAAAATTTTGGAAATGTCTTCATGGAAATAGTTGAAAATTTGAAAATTAATCTAAAATTCTCTAGAAAAAACTTGTAAATTTATAAAACAATAAACGGAACAAAAACGACTGAAATCTTTTGTCTTTAGTTTTTATCTTTAATATTTTCTGTCCAGTTTTCAGAATGAAGTTGATAATTTAACAAAATCACAACGTGAAACAAGTTTGACCTGGAAGCTGTAAGGCGATGGATGGATGGATGGATGGATGGATGGATGGATGGATGGATGGATGGATGGATGGATGGATGGATGGATGGATGGATGGATGATATCATCCGTCCTTCCTTCTGCTGTTTCTTCCCTCTGACATCAGCTGTGTTTATTTTGCAAACCTTTTCATCTGCTGCCCACCTACGTCACACACACACCTAGACACACACCACACACACACACAGTCGTACGCAGCTATCCAACAGGAGACATTCCATTGACTTCCATTCATTTCTACAACCTAAACCTTACCCTAACCCTAACCATCACATTCCTAACCCTAACCAAAAGTCAATTCACACCTTAGTCCTAACTGTGACCCCTGACCCTAAAACAGGGTCCTTACCAAGAGGGGACCTACAAAATGTCCCCTCTTCAACGGTGAGTCCCCTGTTGGGGAGTGTAAAATGACACCCATGTCCCCTTGGATAGCTACACGTGAACACACACACACCTAGACACACACTCAGCATTAAAACGTCGCTCCGTCATCTTCATCTTCCCCCCATCTGATTTCCTTTCAAAGCTGCTCCTCCTTCAACCACACAGACCAACTAGTGGCATTCACACACACGCACGCACACACACACACACACACACACACACACACACACACACACACACACACACACACACACACACACACACGCACACACACACGCACACACACACACACTCTGTGTCCCATCTGGTCCCCATTCAGCAGGATGTGAGCTCTGTCTCTCTCTCTCTTTCTTTCTCTCTCTCTCTCTCTCTCTCTCTCTCTCTCTCTCTCTCCAGGTTCTGACGTTTCATCAAGGAGTTCAGAGGAAACTGAAACAAACTGAACTGGAAAAACATGAGGAAATTTTCTAGATTTCACTTTTTCACAGGCAAAAAGCGAAACAGGAGCTAAAAAAACGCTGAGCGACGAACGAGAGCGACGAGTTAAACTGGAGAAAAATATTAACTGTTTTTAAATGTTCGGTTTTATTTTAGAGAAAACTCAAAAGTTCACTTCCTGGTTCCACCAAAAAAAAAAAAAACTGGTTAGATTAATTTCAGAAATTAATTAGAAAAACTTGTAAATTCTGAGCTAAAAATTTAAATTTGCAAGAAAATCTCGTTTCAGAAATGTTCTAGAAAAACTTTAAAATTTCTCCAAAAGTTGAAAATTTGAGATTATTCTCATGAATTTTCTTTAAAAAAAAAAACATGACAATTCTCTGAGCTACTAAAGCCGTAAATTTGCAGGAAATATGAACTTTTCAGGTTAACATATTGTTGGCAGTGTTTGTAGCCCGTAAAGTAGAACATTGTGACTTCTGAGCTCTTTGGTAATTTGAGCTGAAAATGTTTTACTTTAAGTAATTATTGTTAGTTTTCTTCATAGTTTCCAGTGAGGTGAAGCTGCTGAACATATTTTATTTTTATTAACACTTTGCTGCTAAATCTGATGAGTTTGAGCTGATTGGAGGTCAGAGGTCATCAGAGCCGCGCGCAGTGTGTGTGTGTGTGTGTGTGTGTGTGTGTGTGGGTGTGTGTGTGCGTGTGTGTGTGTGTGTGTGTGTGTGTGTGTGTGTGTGTGTGTGTGTGTGTGTGTGTGTGTGTGTGTGTGTGTGTCGTGGCCCCTCCCTCCCTGCTGCAGGTCTTCCCGCTCCAGATGTTCCTGAGTTTTTCCACATGCCGACTCCAAACCAAAACCAGAGGATTTCCCAGAATGCACCACGAAGCTGCAGGAAAGCAGGGGAGCGGCGAAGGCGGCCGAACGCGTCGCCATGGAAACACGGAACTATCAGACAAGTTCAGTCGTTTCGGCTTCGCTAGCGGAGGAAATGACGTTTGGCCGTTTTCAGTCTTCACTCCGTGAACGTTGCTGCATCACCTGGAGCGGAGAGAGATGACGTCAGAACCGGACCGCAGCAGAACCACAGAGCTTTGATGGCTCACACACACACACACACACACACACACACACACACACACACACACACACACACACACACACACACACACACACACACACACACACAGCCTGTAATTTGTCTGTGGTTTATTTGCTCTCTGCATAAACTGAACTGTCAGATGATTGAAACCATGAAAAACACAGAATATCTCCAGGTTATTGGGTTTTAGAAACTTTAACCTGTTGGTGGCGTTGCAGCGTTAGCAGCATTAGCGGCATTAGCAGAGTTAGCGGCATTAGCAGCATTAGCAGTGTTAGCAGCATTAGCAGTGCTAGTGGTGTTAGCAGCATTAGCAGTGTTAGCGGCATTAGCAGTGTTAGCGGCATTAGCAGCATTAGCAGTGTTAGCGGCATTAGCAGTGTTAGCGGCATTAGCAGCATTAGCAGTGTTAGTGGTGTTAGCAGCATTAGCAGCATTAGCAGTGTTAGGGGCATTAGCAGCATTAGCGGCATTAGCAGTGTTAGCAGTGTTAGCAGCATTAGCAGTGCTAGTGGTGTTAGCAGCATTAGCAGTGTTAGCGGCATTAGCAGCATTAGCAGTGTTAGCGGCGTTAGCAGCATTAGCAGTGTTAGCGGCATTAGCAGTGTTAGCGGCGTTAGCAGCATTAGCAGTGTTAGTGGTGTTAGCAGCATTAGCGACATTAGCAGTGTTAGGGGCGTTAGCAGCATTAGCGGCATTAGCAGTGTTAGCGGCATTAGCAGTGTTAGTGGTGTTAGCAGCATTAGCAGTGTTAGTGGTGTTAGCAGCATTAGCGACATTAGCAGTGTTAGGGGCATTAGCAGCATTAGCGGCATTAGCAGTGTTAGCGGCATTAGCAGCATTAGCGGCATTAGCAGTGTTAGCGGCATTAGCAGTGTTAGCGGCGTTAGCAGCTTTAGCGGCATTAGCAGTGTTAGTGGTGTTAGCAGCATTAGCAGTGTTAGTGGTGTTAGCAGCATTAGCGACATTAGCAGTGTTAGGGGCATTAGCAGCATTAGCGGCATTAGCAGTGTTAGCGGCATTAGCAGTGTTAGTGGTGTTAGCAGCGTTAGCAGCATTAGCAGTGTTAGCACCATTAGCGGCTTTAGCAGTGTTAGCAGCTAGCATCAAAACTGAAGAGATAAGTTTTACATTTTAAAAGAATACTTTGATTTATGTTTTTTTTCTGAAAATGAATATTTAATTTTACACATTCCAGCTAGAAAAAACACAATTAGCTTAAAATCTTTACAATGACATTTATTTTAAAACTAATATCTACAAATGACTAGCCTTTTAGCATTAGCAGAGCTAACTTTTAAGCTAGCGGTTATTAGATGTTCATTAGATATTTTTATTTACTTAAACATGAATTCTGCTAAGGCGCCACACTAACAATTAGCAGGAGCTAATGCTAAGTTCTACTTTCAGCCTTCCAGGTGTTATGTCGCCCTCCACTGGGCCAAAGGCGTTACTGCAGCACAGATGTTGAACTTTTTTCATCTGAATAAAGTTTGAATTTAACCAGAAAACAAAATTTAGTGTCCAAAGAGTTAAAAGTTATTTATAATGTAAAGTTACTGATGTTTGAGACATTTTGCTACTATATTACAATATTATCGTTTATCGCGATAATTTCTGGGACAATTTATCGTCCAGAAGCATTTATGATCCAAAACTCGTGTTTTTTATCATTATTTCGTGAATAATTTCACAAATCAACTAGAAAAACGTTGAAAATTTGTCAGCTGAATTTTTTTATAGATTATTCTCAGAAAGTTTATAGAAAGTTTTAATTTGCTCCGTCCGAAAATCTAAAAGATTTTGAAGTCAGTGTTTGAATTTTTTTTAGAAAAAAACTTACAACTTGAAAATTTTGAGATTCATTTCATGTGTTTTCTACAGAAAACTTGCAAAGTTTTAACATTTTTGACTTCTGAAATTGTTAATATTTGCTAGATTTAGCTAAAAAATATTAAATTTAAATTTTTATCAGCTATTTAAAAGTATTTATTTTTTAGATTTTCACAATTTTTCCAGCTGCTGACACATAAAAAAACATTTTCTGGAAAGAAAACAAAACTTTTCTGTCAACATTTCACTGAAGAAATTGAATTAAATTTTTGACCAATCAGGTGAAAGGAGATCATTTCCCTGCAGATCCGCTCCGGTTTTTGGGATTCCAGCTCCGGGTTTTCACGCCTAGCTTCTCGTCTCGGGTGAAAATTTCCCCGAAGGGAGCCGCTTTCCTTCTCACCTTTCCTCGTCGCTCCGACTCGTTTCCCGCTCAGGTGAAACGATAACGAGCTTCGCAGAGAAATTCGTCACCTGCGCCGTTTATTTTCAGACCAGACGAAAAGTTTTGGCTGCTTCGGTTCCAACAAGTCAGAAAAGGAGGGAAACATGTTCACCTTTTTTTAAAATCAAAACAGAGAGGTGTTCAATGTGCGGCCCGAGGGCCATTTGTGGCCCATAAACTGATTATGTGCGGCCCACATCTGCACTTCAAAAGTGAGAAAATGAGATTCAGATGGAGAGTTTTAATTGTAATCAGGGTGAAAAGTTTTATTTTCTTACACAGGAAAATAACAAATGCATCACAAAGTGTTCATGTCTTTAAAACAAAGTTTTGACAAAAGTTTCACTGAAAATCCAAATATTTTGCATCCAAATCAGATTTTTTCTTAAACTTTGTCATGTAAGACAAACATTGAATGTTAGTTAATTTGTGTTGTTCAAATAAATTTAATTATAAAAAGTATAGCGCTTTAGCATTAGCATTAGCGTAGCTAGCTTTTTAGTTAGCAGTGTCCACCACTAGCATTCAGACACGTTTGTGCAGGTCTCACTTTTCTCCACATAATCGTCCCATGTTTTACTCACAAGCGCTTAGCTGCAAGCTAACAAAATGGCCGCCTACTGGTGCATCTGCAGTTAGTTTTCTCACGTTTGGCTCTAAAATGAAACTTTAAGTTAAGAGAAAAAAAAGAGAAAAACTGAAAGTGTTTTCTTACGTGTTGACTTTATGCTCACAAACAGCTGAGGTATTTTTTCCAGTGTCAAACCAGAGGTCCGGGGGCCAAATGCGGCCCGCCATAGATTATTATGTGGCCCTCAACTGGAACACATAAAAACAACTGTGTGTTTAATTCATTTAATTTTAATAAGAACTCATTGAATTCAGAGGCAGATTATTCATATTTTATCAGGTATTTAATGATGTGTTTTCCTGTAATTACATCATTTCCTGTTTCCAATAATGGACGAACCAGAGTCCATATATGGTATCCACTTCCTCTCGTTTACTAAATCCACATGATTTATTTACACGTCGTGTTTATGGTGCTGATGGCAGCTTGGAAGAGCAGAAATGTTGACAGAATCATGAAAATAAACCGTAATAAAAGAGTCACGTTTTATCATGAATGTGTGTATGAGTGTGTGAGTGTGTGTGAGTGTGTGTCCCCTCAGGCTGCAGCAGGTTGAGGAAATCTGTATCCCATTAACTGGTTTAGCTGGGATCCAGCCCTCCTCACCCGTCTTTGGTGCGCTGATGCTCACAACCTGCTGCAAAGCCACATCTGGTTGTTCAAAGGCTCTGCCATGTGTGTGTGTGTGACTGTGTGTGTGTGTGTGTGTAGGTATTTTCCCAGCAGCTGCCAGCAATCTTTGCAAAGTGCCTTGGTGTGCCTCTCTCTCGCACAAACACACATTATTAAAACCATTAGTTGGTGTGAAACAATGTTTTTCCTGTGCCTCAGAGCGCTGCGCTCATGTACAGTAGGTGTGTGTGTGTGTGTGTGTGTGTGTGTGTGTGTGTGTGTGTGTGTGTGTGTGTGTGTGTGTGTGTGTGTGTGTGTGTGTGTGTGTGTGTGTGTGTGTGTGTGTGTGGCAGGAATGCACACGTGAGCCTATAAAAGGAGAAGGTTAATGAAAAGCAGGGGCTGTGTTCGCGGTGTGCATGTGGGACGCAGCGGCTCTGAAAAGTAGCAATTAGCCGTTAGCTTAGCAGATGCTGGCGTTGAGCTTCCTGTTGCCACCTGGGTGCAAATTTAAAAACGGCTCAGCGACGACGCGATGACCCAGAGATGAACTATTCAGCTGGAAGGCGTTTATTTTATTTGGGGGTCTGTTCCCCTCCTGGCCTGTGGGGGCGCTGCACCGAGAACCACTCAGGGGAAACGACACAGAAACCTCTGAGAGCAACTTCCTGCTTCGCCACATGGAAACAAGATGGAGGATTTCTGCTGCTAGCGCTAGGCTAACACGTTTTTACCCAGAATGCCCTGCGCTGTAGTCCACTTCCTGCTTTTGGAGCGGCCTACGGATGGATGCTGTGTCTTCCTTTTGTGTTTGGGCTCATGCTGACCGGCAGAACCTTCTGGATCCGACTTGGGCTGATTTTAATGTTACAACATGAAAACGATACAGATTAAGTGTTTTCTTTTATTTTAAATTAAACAGAACTGTTTAATTTTTTGTTAAAAATTAAGTTAGCCACCTTTGGTATTAGCTTGACAGATGAATCTCAGTTAGCTAACTATGTAGCTTACCAGGAAGTTATATGTAAAGCTTCCTAGCTTATCCTCCAGCTAAATGAATAGTTTGCTTTCCAACATGTTGACAACCAGCTAGCTTATATATTCAAAACTTAAATCAAAATGTTTGGGTTTTACTAGCTAGCTTAATCTATGTTAGCCTTCACAAGATGTTTGCTCTCTGTCTTTGCTAGCTGAATACTTCCCAATATTAGTTCACTGTGAGATAATACATTTAAGCTAGCTAGCTAGACAGAGAAATACCAACATGATTAGTTAGCAATCACTACAGCCAAGGCTAAAGCTGGATTGCTAATTAGCTGGTTAGCACAAACAACACAGCTTATTATCAAATTATAAGCTTTTGGGCTAACTAGCTATCCTTTAACTAGTTGGATCGCTAGCAAATATTGTTTGTCCTCACGTTCTGATTAGCCAGCTAACAACTTGGCGAAATAATTTTAAAACTTATCAGGTTCACAGTCATGTTTCCAAGCTAAATCAAAATGTATACTAGCTAGCTTAATTTATGTTAGCTTTCACAAAACGTTAGCTAGCTGGCTGCCTTGTCAGTTCAATAGATTGTATTTTGTTTTAATGTAACTTTAAAATATATTTTCCTTATTATTGTTGTATAGCTTTATTTAAATTAATTATACAGCACTTTGGTCAACATCTGATGTTTTTAAGTGCTGTATAAATAAATTCACATTAACAGATTTAAGTTGGTTAGCTAAACCTTTTTGTTTTCCAGCTAGCTGGCTAGCTAGCTAGCTAGTGATTTGTAGAGCTAGCTTAGTTTCAATCCCTGCGGTTTCTGTGCTAACATTCCTGAAGCTGTCGAGCGATTTGACCAGCTAGCTCCTTTTGAACACATTATTATTATTATTATTTCAAATTTAAAAAACAGCATTTTTGTGCACATAAAATCTGATTGTAATGAAACTGACAATAATAAAAACGTCTAAAGTTTTTCTGTGAAAAACAACAAAAAAAAGACCAAGCAGAGATTAACTGCAATCTGCTCATTTCCAGCTCACACATGTAGAAGCACAAACACGTTTTGATGAATTGTTGGAAGCTAAGATTCCCAACAATGAGTGACCTTTTGTTTAAATACCAACAGGCAGATGGCGCTACGCCGCGGCGCGGCGGCGGCCAACACTCTGAGTCTGGGCTTTTGCTGAGAGGAAGAGCTAAAAATAAATCTGCTGAAAACACCAGAGCACCGAGGCAGAAACCTGCGACTCACCTGGAGCAAATTCAGATCTAAGGATTTTTTTTTCATTAAGAGGAAAATGCTAATATATTAGCATGAATGTATCAGGAAAATATGCAGATTTAGCAGCTAATTTTCTACCAGGTTGATGATTAAAAATTACAATTAACCTGCAGAACAACGGGATTTATTTAAACTAGCGGTCCCTCAAACTACGGCCCGCGGGCCGTAGTTTGAGGGACCGCTAGTTTAAACCGTAGGGAATGTGAAAACAGTAAATTTAAATATTATTCAAAACATTTTGATGAACGTTATAGAGGAAACTTTTACAGACAAAACAAACATTTATTTAGATACTAAAAAAAAGTATTTTATTGTTGTTTGAACTTCAGTAAAACAAACAAAAACCTCTGATGCAAAGATGTAAAAAGAAATGAAAACATGAGGACAATAAAAACAAAACTCTGGAATATATACTTTTTTACTCTGGAGGAACGTTTCTGTATATTTTAAGTAACTTAGATGAATAAAAATAAACTTGTTTTTAACCACTTGTAGTTTTTGTAGGTTTATAACGAAAGAAACTGATTTGGGAAAATATTTAATATAAATTATTGTAATTTTGGTCCTTAAAACACCAAAAGTTCACATGATTTAGTATTTTAGTCCATCAGACGATGCTTTTAGTGAGTAAATCTCCTTTTACTACTTAATGTTTAGCTCAGTTTGATGTGCCAGACATGCAACATGTTAGTAAATCATGAAGACTTGATGTTTGTCAGTAAATCGGCTCCTGGTTCTGATCCAGTTTCTGACCTGCTGGTCGCAGCGTTTCGTCCCGGCGGCCATCTTTTACCGCCGGCCGGCTGCAGCTCCGCGTTTCCTCTGAAGTGGTTCTGATGTTTTTACGTCGCTGCTTCTGAGCCGCCGCAGCTCCAAATAAACACTCAGGAACCACAGAGGCCCAAACCAGACGTTTCAGGAGGATTCAGCACCAACCGCTGATTTTCCTCCCACAATGCCTTGCGGCGGCGTTGGCCTCTCTTCCTGCTTTTGTTTGCTGACTCAGCAGCGTCACTTTAACTCCACACATGATGACACACACTTAGATACACACAGCGACATCCGGTGACACACAGGACAACACACACTTCGACACGCGATGTTGCGTCAGCGCGGCGTAGCGTTAGCTAGGTGTTGCGTTAGTTCAGCCTTACATTAGCGTGACGTTGCATTAGCTAGGAGTTGGGTTAGCTCAGCCTTACGTTAGCGTGACGTTGCATTAGCTAGGAGTTGTGTTAGCTCAGCCTTACATTAGCGTGACGTTGCATTAGCTAGGAGTTGTGTTAGCTCAGCCTTACGTTAGCGTGACGTTGCATTAGCTAGGAGTTGTGTTAGCTCAGCCTTACATTAGCGTGACGTTGCATCAGCGCGGCGTTGTGTTAGCTAGGCGTTGCGTCAGCGCGATGTTGCATAAACTAGGCGCTGCGCCAGCGCGGCGTTGTGTTAGCTAGGAGTTGTGTTAGCTCAGCCTTACGTTAGCGTGACGTTGCATTAGCTCGGCGGTGCTCAGAGGCTCGTCCATCAGCAGAAGCTCCATCTGGTGAAAATAAACACGTTTTGTTTTGTTGTTGGTATTTTAGGAAGTTTTGGGAGCTTGTCCTGTTTCTGCTGTACGGAAGCCTTTCGGTGCCAGATTAATGATCTCGTTTTAATTTGAACCAAATAAAAGAGAAAAATCATAAAACATTTTTCATTAATTTTGAGCCTCTTTAAGTCTTAAACAAGCCGCTATTTTACACACACATAAAAACTTTTTCATCTGCGAAACATATTAAACTCATCAAATTAAATGAGTTTCTCATTAAAAAGAGAAATTCTCATTATTTCTCTTTTTAATGAAAAGCTTTCTGGTTTGCTACAAGGACTTTTTCTCACTTTTTTATTAAATGTTCTCTTGTTCTAATGACAAACATTTTACATATCGTCATAACGAGTTATTTTTTATAGTTCCTCATTTGCGTCTCACTTTAAATGAAAGTTTTCTCGTTTTAATGACTCGTCTCATTAGCAGGTCCCTCATTTTAACAAAGTTTCTCATTTTCACATGATTTGCATCTCGTTATAAAACGATTCTGCTCTTCAATCTGTTCCCCGGAAGACACCTGATTAAATATTCATGAAGAAAGAACATAGTTTACTAACATAAATCCTGATTTTACCGTAGAAATGTCAGAGTTTGGTTTTTTTTTTTTTACTCTTTAGAAAAACCAAACGACGCCGAGACGCCCGGAGAGGCGCAGAGCGCTAAACTCAGCGGCTTTAGCTGCTAGCTCACCTGAGAGGACAGGTGGAGGTGCAGCTAGCTGCATGCTAACACGTCAGCCTCAAAGAGGACTAATTTAATTAGCCTAAATAATGAAATAATCATCTTTAACGTAAATTTTTACAGCAATAAAGAAAACGTTTAAACTCACATTGCAGTAAAAACTTTTAATATTGTAGAAATTTGGGATGAAAGTGAGAAAATATGAACATATCTTTACATTTTCAGGTAAACATCAGTTTATAATCCTGTGTTAGCTTAGCTTCCCTTAGCTGTGTTAGTTAGCTAATCATAGTTAGCCTCATCTTGTTTCATGTAAATTAAAATTACTTTAGCTGTTTGTAGTTTGTCTTAACTTACTTGAATGTTTTTTACTTTAGCGAATCATTAATAGCTTATTCTAGTTAAGCTAACCAAACCTTAGCTTAGCTAGTTATGGTTTGCATGATCATATTTAGGCTATTTAACTTAAGCTAGTCATCGTTAGACTTATTGTAGCTTTTCCAGATTTAGCAAGAGCCTAGCTAAACATAGTTTGTCTTATTTGTTTCGGTTAAAGTTAGCATACTTTAGCTTGTTTGCCATAGTTTGACTTATTTAAATGTATTTTAGTTTAGCTAATCACCATTAGCTCATTCTGTTTATACAAAGCAAACATTAGCTTAGCTAGTTATAGTTTGTCTTATCATAAATAGCTTCTGTAGGTTTAGCATACCTTAGTTTAGCTAATCATAGTTTATAGCCTAAGTTTATTTTATTATGTATTCCATTTAAATTTAGCATATTTAGTTTAGCTAGTAGTTTGTCCAAAGCTTAACGTCACATTTGAGAACCAAACATTGCAGCTAATAGCCGTTAGCTGTTAGCTGTTAGCCGTGTGGTATCCAGTTCTCCCTCCTCACTTCCCACCATTCCTCACAGCTGGACGATTACGCAGGTGTTTGGCAAAAACACGCCAGAGAGGAGGGGATGTGTGTGTGTGTGTGTGTGTGTTTGCTTGCTTGCACAGCTTTCCTGCAGGACCCTCGTGTTTAAACGTGTGTGTTTTTATTAGCACAGATTCAGAGCAGGAGGAAAGCTGGTCTGAATCGGTGCTGAGTTTCCAGCTACGTCTCAGTTGTGGTCATGCTAGTTATGCTTTTCAAAACAAATCATCACGTTCCGGGTTCCTGCGCCGCTTAGATGGTCTGGAAAAAGAAAAGGAGACTTTAGAAATGTCTAAGCGTTGTCCTATTTTAGCCAATCTGCTATTTTAGCTTTTAAATTAGCTCATTAGCTTAGCCTAAAAGTGACTTATCTTGCTTTTAAATTTTCCTTTTCACATTAAACTATTAAAAGGTTTTCTTCTTAAATTGTTTAGGGATGTTTGTTTTTCATTTTGGAGGCAGAAAATGCCACCAAAGCATAAACAAACAAAAAAAGGCCTCAACGTAGTTAGCGAGTTAGCTAACGCTAGCACCAAGAACGTCTCTGAATCTGATTGATTTGTTCCCAAAGATGAAAATGATGAAACTTTGCCAAGCTGTTTACGTAATAATTCTACTCAAAATACGCAGAATGATTATATATTCAAGGCGCTAACAGTTAGCCCACAGTGCTAACGTTAGCATGAATCGCGATGCTACTGCTAGAAAAACAACATCAACAAACCAGTTCACATTTTTCAAATCATGTAAATTTGATTTTGAATTAAATTATCATCATAAATCTGTCAGTTTATCTTTATTTCATTTAATATTCTGGGTGATTTTGTGAAATGTAGCCAGAATTGCTCAGAAAGCGATGCTAACATGAAACTTTGCGCTAATGTTTTTCAAAGGATTCCTGAAAACATTAAGTTTGCTGGGAAATCTTGTCATTACATCATCACCTTCACAAATCACGATTAGCTCATTTTATGTGCATTAAACACACTTTAGCTTAGCTTGTAGCTTTAGCTTCACCTCTAATCATAGATTATATTAACTATCCTAGTCTATTTAAGTTTAGTTCATTTTATATTTTACTGAAATTATTTAAATTAAGCACATTTCAGTCAATTTTCGTGATTTTTCTTTTGTGTAAATCGTATTTTGGCAACAAAAAAGATAATTTTAGGGAGGATATGTTGTCCATTAACTGTTTAGTTATTTTGTAGAGGAAGTTGTTTGTATTTTAAAAGTGGAAACTTGTTCGTTTTGTTGCTGTTTGATCAGTTTTGTGCTTTTCTCGCTACGTTTGCTAACGTCCTGTGGGGCTAGGCCCCCCCCCGGCCCTTAAAATCTAGAGACGCCCCTGGATTTCAACAAATCGTCTCAGAGTTGAAGTTTGTGGCGTCTGAATCGGCTCGACGTCCGTCCAGGTGAAGGTTTTATTTCTGAGTCTGGTTGCTGTTCGACTCGCAGACAGAGATACGGCGTCGGGCTGGAGCTGCTCGGTCAGCTGCGGCTCAAGGATGAAGCTCAGACTAAATGTTCTTCTGATTAAACCAGATTGTTCTGCTGCTCAGATACGGAGAAAATGCAACAAATTAAGCGTCTGAATCAGCAGTAGTTTCATTTTTTTTAGGTCATTTGTTTTGGTTTTTTGGTTGAAATAAAGATAATCTGCAGAATTAAGCAAATATTAATGCTTACCTGCTAATATTTGTTTAACATTATAATAGTATAAAATGAAAATAGATTTGTAATAAAACAAAAATAAGGCAGATTATGAGAAAATCAATGTACAAAATTGTAAAAATATGAGAATATTTATAATATTTTAATAATAAAATGATAAAAATTGAGTCAATATTATTTTAAGATTTTATTTTCTTATGTCATTTTTACCATGTGCGTAGCTCCGTATAATTTCTGCATATCTTATAGTTATTGCCCAGGTGTCGCTACCAGCTAGCTGGCTAAGGTGTCATCCAAGCTGAGGAACATGGCGGTGGCAGCATCATGCTGTGGGTCAGAGCTGATGGGAAGAAAAACCTGAAGTAGAAACAGATATTATGGGATGGTTTAGATCAGGGGGGGGGGGGCCAAAGTGAGGCCCGCGGGCCGTTTGAGGCCCTTAAAAACCATGAATTTGAAAATAAAGTCATGAGAAATAAATTTTAAATATTCAGAATAAAGTTGTACAAGAAGAAAAAAAATCATAAAATTGAAAATAAACCTCAAATAATGAGGAAAAAAAACGAATTTATGAGAAACAAAGTGATTTACTGAATAATTTCTAAGATTTTTAAAAAAAAATGATTTCATGTTTCTAATTAGTTTTGAGCTAAATTCATAAAACTTGAATATTTGCAGCAACATGAAACGTTGAGAAGCCAGCATGCAGTACTGCGGCCTCCCACCAGGGGGCGTTTGATGATGATGATGATGATGATGATGATGATGATGATGATGATGATGATGATGATGATGATGATGATGATGATGATGATGAAATGATTTCAGAGCAAAACAATTATTTATGTTTAGATTCAGATCCTCTGAAAGCTGCAGTTCCTCTCGCCGTTTGTGTTTTTTTCTACCACAGTTTTTCCTTCCACCTGACTTTCCTGAGAGCTTCTTCAGAACTTCTTGTCCTGCTACGATCATCACGTTTTTTTATTTGTTGTTGCTTTGAAGCTGAATCACTTCAACAAATCAAAACTGTTTCTGGATAAACATTAATTTTTCCCTATTTGGTAAGTTTTTTTTTCTTCCACTTAACTTTCTACGAACACATGCGGCCATCTTGAAATCGAACCCCAAGAAGTTCACGAACCCATAAAATTAAATGTAACTTTTTTTTATTATTATTTTACTTCTTTTAACTATAGTTTGATAAAAATGTGTTGTCATTTCTTCCTTCCACTGAACTTTCCACTGATTTATGCTTGAACGCCGTGCAGCTTCTGTTGCACTTTTTTATTTTTGTGACAAAAAACCTGGAAAATAAAAGAAAATATTTCGGGACAAGTTTGTTTTTTTGGGTTTGTTTGTTTTTTTTTTTTGCTGTTTTGCGCATTTTTTCCTTCCACTAAACTTTCCATTGAACCAATCCAAACGGCTCCTTCCTTTAAAATCATGTTTTTTTTTTCCTGGACGTTTGAGCGGAAACTTTAACGCGACCACGGAACAACTTGACGCTCCCCGCCGCGTGGGCTGCGTGGGGCTCCTGGTGGGGTAAAAAAACGCGCGTGATTCGTGGAGGCGCACCTGTGTTTGTTCGCGGGTGAAAGCAGCCAATCACCGCCGCGTCAAAGCGCCAGTCAGTCGAAGCGTCTCGTCCCGTTTCCAGCTCAGAGTTTCTGCTCCCGCAGCCGCAGCAGCTGTGAGCTCGGTGGCCGCAACTCCCCGCGTTTCTCACGCAGCCAGCCAGCGCCACGCGTGGGCTCCGTCCTGCGTGGTGGTGGTGGAGGTGGAGGGGGGAGAGAGAGATCTCCAGCAGCCGGCAGGAGCGCGCCGCCAGGCGGGTTGGGGAGCGGCGAGCATCCCGCTTCTGTCTGAAACGCTCCGCTTTTTTTTCCCCCTCTGGGTGGAAAAAAAGAAGAGCGAGGAAGAGGAGGAGGAGGAAGAGGAGGGGGGGGAAGAGAGAGAAACAACGCGAAAACACTCCGCTCTTCTTCTTATTCTTCTCTTCTTTTTTATTTCCTGCCAGTTAGTTTTATTTCCTGTAATCAGGAACCGGGACTCGGAGCGAAGCCGCAGCTCGGAGCGCGAAGCCGGTTCGAGTCCCGCTGCTGCCCGCGGCTCGTTTTTCTGGATTTATTTATTCCGCCGCGGAGGGAAAAGAAAACTGAAAAAAACCCGCAAAAGAAGCGACCCGGTGCGCACAGAACCCCTCCGCTCTTCCTCTCCCTCCCTCCCTCCCTCCTCTTCCTCCTCCTCTTCCTCCTGTCTCCATCTCTCTGTCCATGTTTGTAGGTGATTTTTAGCTAAAATGCATCATCATCATCATCATCACCACCAGCAGCGGATGGCCGCGCTGGGAACCGACAAGGAGCTGAGCGACCTGCTGGACTTCAGCGCGGTAAGGAGACGCGGCGGCTGCGCGGCGGTCGCGCGGCGGCGGCGGCTGCCGCGCGGCGGCGACTCCAGCTTGGAGTGAAACTTACAGAAACTCTGTGCATAAAATGCTGTTTGAATTTGATTTTCTGCCTCTGCGTGTGTGTGTGCGTGTGCGTGTGTGTGTGTGTGTGTGTGTGTGTGTGTGTGTGTGTGTGTGTGTGTGTGTGTGTGTGTGTGTGTGTGTGATAATTGTGATGCTGCATCAGTAATTCTGTTGTCTTGTAGATGCCAAACAGCGATTTGAAAATGTTCCCACCATCCATGGTAGTATATCTCATTTTAAGTCCTTTTCATGATTTTTATTCTGATTTTTTTTTTATTTTTGTTTGTTTTGTTGCTGGATTTGCAAAAATGCATGACATTAAAAAACAAAAGAGAGAAAAACAGGATTTTATCTCCAAACTTGATGTGAATTTCTTCCTCTCTGCTTGTGTGTTTTTGAAGTTGACGGACAGGAAATCAAACCCCCGACCGAAACACACACACACACACACACACACACACACACACACACACACACACACACACACACACACACACACACACACACACACACACACACACACGTGTGTGTTTTTTTTTATTTTGCGCCTCTTCCTCCCCCCTCTGGGAGCAACTTCTGTGAGGAAGAGGAGGGAAAAGAGAAACTGAAACAGCCTGAAATGCGCCGAGGCGCGCAGAGGGGAGAAAAAAAATGAAAATGTTTTGAATTGACGTAGAATGAGGCCTGCAGAGAAACGTTGTTAAATATATATATATATATATATATATATATATATATATATATATATATATATATATATATATATATATATATATTACAGTTAACAACTAATTTAAAGAGTTTTAAATATAAATGTTCCGCAGCAGGTCCCAATAAAACCACTGTAATCTAAATATTCCCTAATTCTCCCGCTTTCTCCAACATCCTCCGTCAGACTGATGTCAAACTTTGCGTTAATTTTTGTAATTTTATGTTTTTTTTTTTGCTGCATCCTCCGTCGGCGCGTTGAAACAAAGGAGGGCAGCAGCTCCAACGAGCCTCGTCTCTCTAATTTATGCGATCATCTCCCTACGCGGCCGTTTGCCGACGGAGAGAGACGCCGCTAATCCAGATTAGGATCCGGGGAAAACTGCCGCGTTTCCGGCGTTTTCCCCTGAAAACCGTGGAGTTTTTTTCCCCCCGCCGCCAGGGTCAGGCGCCTTTAGCCGGGCTGGTTGCAGAGCGAGGCGGCGGTGACGGTTTCAGTCTGAATGGGTCGCTTCACTCCAGGACAAACCCACCAAAGTGACCCTGACGGCGAGTTTCGCTTCTCTCCTCCTGCGTGGTTTTTTTTTTGTCTTTTTATGATGACTGGGCGTCGATCGAAACGAGCCGGAGAGTCTCCGGTCCGTCCGCTCTGCTGTCCGGACTGTCTGGACTCTCTGGACTCTCTGGACGGACGTCCTGCTCTTCCACACAGACAAGCGTTCGGACTCGACCTCGGTCTGGAAAATCCTTGAGTTTGAGACGGTTTGTTCCCGAACTTTCCAGATTCCAGCCAAGAAACTCGAGACGATCGAAGCCTCGTGGATTTTAGACGGAATGCACAGATTGGACTCTGGCCGGTTGACCGGAAGCTGGACGGGTTTCCTGACTTGGATCTCACTCTGAGTAAAGACGCTCGAGAGACACGTCGTGACCCTCAGGGGCCCGAAAAGCTGCTGACTCGGCAACTTGTCCGTTTAAGTCAGACTTGAATTTGGAGGTTTGTCGTCGTGGACAAACCATCATGTCTTTGATTTGCTGGACCCGACCTTTGACCTGACTGGATCATTTAGGGACCTGACTGGATCAGTTTGGGTTTGACTGGATCATTTGGGACCTGACTGGATCATTGGGGACCTGACTGGATCATTTAGGGACCTGACTGGATCAGTTTGGGTTTGACTGGATCATTTTGGGTTTGACTGGATCATTTTGGGTTTGACTGGATCATTTAGGGACCTGACTGGATCATTGGGGACCTGATTGGATCATTGGGGACCTTACTGGATCAGTTTGGGTTTGACTGGATCATTTAGGGACCTGACTGGATCATTGGGGACCTGACTGGATCATTTAGGGACCTGACTGGATCATTTAGGGACCTGACTGGATCATTGGGGACCTGACTGGATCATTGGGGACCTGACTGGATCATTGGGGACCTGACTAGATCAGTTTGGGTTTGACTGGATAATTTTGGGTTTGACTGGATCATTTAGGGACCTGACTGGATCATTTAGGGACCTGACTGGATCATTGGGGACCTGACTGGATCATTTAGGGACCTGACTGGATCATTTAGGGACCTGACTGGATCATTGGGGACCTGACTGGATCATTTAGGGACCTGACTGGATCATTGGGGACCTGACTGGATCATTGGGGACCTGACTGGATCATTGGGGACCTGATTGGATCATTGGGGACCTTACTGGATCAGTTTGGGTTTGACTGGATCATTTAGGGACCTGACTGGATCATTGGGGACCTGACTGGATCATTGGGGACCTGACTGGATCATTGGGGACCTGACTGGATCTTTTAGGGACCTGACTGGATCATTAAGGGACCTGACTGGATCATTGGGGACCTGACTGGATCATTTAGGTACCTGACTGGATCATTGGGGACCTGACTGGATCATTTAGGGACCTGACTGGATCATTTAGGGACCTGACTGGATCATTGGGGACCTGACTGGATCATTGGGGACCTGACTGGATCATTGGGGACCTGATTGGATCATTGGGGACCTTACTGGATCAGTTTGGGTTTGACTGGATCATTTAGGGACCTGACTGGATCATTGGGGACCTGACTGGATCATTTAGGGACCTGACTGGATCATTTAGGGACCTGACTGGATCATTGGGGACCTGACTGGATCATTGGGGACCTGACTGGATCATTGGGGACCTGACTGGATCAGTTTGGGTTTGACTGGATAATTTAGGGACCTGACTGGATCATTGGGGACCTGACTGGATCATTTAGGGACCTGACTGGATCATTTAGGGACCTGACTGGATCATTGGGGACCTGACTGGATCATTTAGGGACCTGACTGATCATTGGGGACCTGACTGGATCATTGGGGACCTGACTGGATCATTTAGGGACCTGACTGGATCATTGGGGACCTGACTGGATCATTGGGGACCTGACTGGATCATTGGGGACCTGATTGGATCATTGGGACCTGACTGGATCATTTAGGGACCTGACTGGATCATTGGGGACCTGACTGGATCATTGGGGACCTGACTGGATCATTGGGGACCTGATTGGATCATTGGGGACCTTACTGGATCAGTTTGGGTTTGACTGGATCATTTAGGGACCTGACTGGATCATTGGGGACCTGACTGGATCATTTAGGGACCTGACTGGATCATTTAGGGACCTGACTGGATCATTGGGGACCTGACTGGATCATTGGGGACCTGACTGGATCATTTAGGGACCTGACTGGATCAGTTTGGGTTTGACTGGATCATTTGGGACCTGACTGGATCATTGGGGACCTGACTGGATCATTTAGGGACCTGACTGGAGCATTTAGGGACCTGACTGGATCATTGGGGACCTGACTGGATCATTTAGGGACCTGACTGGATCATTGGGGACCTGACTGGATCATTGGGGACCTGACTGGATCATTGGGGACCTGACTGGATCATTGGGGACCTGACTGGATCATTGGGGACCTGACTGGATCATTTAGGGACCTGACTGGATCATTGGGGACCTGACTGGATCATTTAGGGACCTGACTGGATCATTGGGGACCTGACTGGATCATTGGGGACCTGACTGGATCATTTAGGGACCTGACTGGATCATTGGGGACCTGACTGGATCATTGGGGACCTGACTGGATCATTGGGGACCTGATTGGATCATTGGGGACCTGACTGGATCATTGGGGACCTGACTGGATCAGTTTGGGTTTGACTGGATCATTGGGGATCTGACTACTTCTGACTTGGTGTCAGTTTCGCAGACTTGACTGAGAGGAAACTGAATCTGCATTGATCAGTCGTTGGTCTGAACAGGCAGAGATTCGGATCTCGAGTCTTGGTTTCGCCGAACCTTTGGACTCGTTGGAACCGGACTTTGAACTTGACTCGGTTGGGATTTGACTGGATCCATTGGTCTTGCGGTGAACTCGGCTGATCCTGCCTTATTTATACATGGTCTGTTCTTTGCTTTGGGTTTACTCACCATCTCTTTGGACAGGACTTGGACTGGGGGCAGGATCGATATACCGTCTGTCTCTTTGGACTCGGGGCAGGATCGGTATACCGTCTGTCTCTTTGGACAGGACTTGGACTTGGGGCAGGATCGGTATACCGTCTGTCTCTTTGGACAGGACTTGGACTCTGGGCAGGATTGTACCTGTTGGTCTCTTTGGACAGGACTTGGACTGGGGGCAGGATCGGTATACCGTCTGTCTCTTTGGACAGGACTTGGACTTGGGGCAGGATCGGTATACCGTCTGTCTCTTTGGACAAGACTTGGACTTGGGGCAGGATCGGTATACCGTCTGTCTCTTTGGACAGGACTTGGACTTGGGGCAGGATCGGTATACCGTCGGTCTCTTTGGACAAGACTTGGACTCTGGGCAGGATCGGTATACCGTCTGTCTCTTTGGACAGGACTTGGACTTGGGGCAGGATCGGTATACCGTCTGTCTCTTTGGACAGGACTTGGACTCTGGGCAGGATCGGTATACCGTCTGTCTCTTTGGACAGGACTTGGACTCTGGGCAGGATCGGTATACCGTCTGTCTCTTTGGACAGGACTTGGACTCGGGGCAGGATCGGTGTACCGTCTGTCTCTGTGGACAGGACTTGGACTCGGGGCAGGATCGGTATACCGTCCGTCTCTTTGGACAGGACTTGGTCTTGGGGCAGGATCGGTATACCGTCGGTCTCTTTGGACAAGACTTGGACTCTGGGCAGGATCGGTATACCGTCTGTCTCTTTGGACAGGACTTGGACTCGGGGCAGGATTGTACCTATTGGTCTCTTTGGACAGGACTTGGACTCTGGGCAGGATCGGTATACCGTCGGTCTCTTTGGACAGGACTTGGACTCGGGGCAGGATCGGTATACCGTCTGTCTCTTTGGACAGGACTTGGACTCGGGGCAGGATCGGTATACCGTCTGTCTCTTTGGACAGGACTTGGACTCGGGGCAGGATTGTACCTGTTGGTCTTTATTTGGGACTGACTATGTGAGGCCTGACCTGAATGTTGCTCATCTCGACTTAAGACTTGAATCTGGGTGTGTATGAAGTTTGAGGTCAGAAACTAAGTGCGGGTCGTGTTGTGAGTTTCTGTCATCGGGTTGGGGATGTTGGACGTTGCCTGTGTCCTCGTCTTGTCTCTAGACTTTCTAACCAGATCTTTACATCATCTGGATTTTAACCTCATTGACTTGTTGAACTGCTGTACCTCGTCTTGGACTCACTCCCTGTATTTACAGCCATGTTGGACTAGACCGCCGTAACCACGATGCAGCTAATGTTGGCCAAGCATTTCATTCCAGATGAGATCAGGATTTTGGTCTTGCGGTGTGGAAATCCAGTTTTAGGGCCGGAGATTCACACGCTACTCTTGGTTTGGTTTGTCGGTCTACCTTGGACTTACTGATAACTTTATGCTTGTTGGACCTGGAAGCTACCTTCCTTTAGCGTTGTCTTTGTCTTCACATGTCTTGTTCTCCACCATGGACTTGCCAACCATAACTGTGGACTCATTGAACCAAACCTGAGGTCTAAATTGTTTGACTCTGGATGAGTCACTCTTGGTGTTGCACCTGTTGGACCTACACCTTCCGGTTAGGACTGTAATTTATCGGACCTTAGAGCTAACCTCAGTTTCAGACAGAGTTGGGTGTTGCTGGTCTTGACTAAGGAAGTCTTGATATTGGACTCGCTCTTGTTGTGGCCTTGATTGCTCCAGATGTTGGCTGTGATGCAGAAGTTGCCAATCTTTAGTGGATTATGGACGTAAACTGTTGTCGGACCTTCTGGTTAGTCTTGCGTTGAGGTTTCACCTGCTCCTCGTGTTTCACATGACCGTGTTTGGACTTAACTAGCCAGAATCGAGACCAAGTTCAAGACTTTGACCGTCTTGGTGTAAGATTTGACTCTCAGTCAGTGTTGGACCCTCAAATTGGGATTTGACGACTTTTCAGATCTCCTACCTCCCTTTTGTGTCGTTGGACTGGACTTGATCCTAGACTTTGACTGAGCCTTTCTGACTTGATGTTTAATGACGACGTGAAACGACCCCCCGTGACATAAAACTAACCCCGATCCCGGATTAATCAGGATATTAAGTGACGCTGCTTGATGATCAAACCCGGTCCAAGTCATTATATGAAGACAAAACTATTTAAAACACGCAGCGGATGAGCTGCGTCCAGCTGCAGGCGTGAGGTTTTGGAGTGAAGCGCTCCATGAGCCCCAGTGCAGTGCCGTAACTGTGGAGATGTTTCTCTGGCTGTTTGCAGCGTCAGGGCTCTCGGAGGTAATCTGCTCTGTGTTTGTCTTGTAGATGTTTTCCCCTCCTGTTAGCAGTGGAAAGAACGGACCCACCTCCCTGGGGAGCGGACATTTCTCCGGCTCAAGTACGTCACCGTCTCCTTCTACTTCCTCCTCATCCTGTCTTTTTTTTCCCTCAGTCCCTCCTTCTCTCCCTACACCTGCTCGCTGGTGGCTGTTTGAATATTCCTGCAGTGTTTGGGTTTTCTTCTGGAGCGTCTTGTTCTCTGAGAAATCAGCTGCTAGGTTGACATGTCTCTCTGTTTGACTTTCGTGTTGTTTTTCAGTGACATTTCCGAGGCTGACCAAAACCCTGCGGTGTTTATATTGTCTTTTATTTTCGCTCCTGATGGAGACTTCCTGTTTTTCTGATTTTGCTGCTCTTATCCTTTCCTGCCGGCGCGCGTTGCTGAGATCGGTGCACAACCCTGGTGATTGCATGCATTGTTTGGGTTTTTATATCGCGGCTCATTCACTCATTTTATTCTTCTGTTGCCTCGTCTTGATGGTTGTTGGTGCTGCTGGTTTTTGTTAAGCTCTTGTTGTGAATCTTTGTGCTGCTGATGATGGTTTTAAGGTCTGAAGCTGGAAAATGAGACAGAAGAAGCCATGAAACGCAGTTCGGTTGGTTTGTTGTTGGTCCGACTGTGTCGAGGAGCCGATGGCGTTAAGGAAACTGAACTTTTGGGATTATTTTCATGTAATTTGAAGATAAACTGATTTATAAAATCCACACCATGTCAACTTCCTGTTACCATCTATGGACTCTATTTGTGTTACGGCATCCAGTCGGCTTTTAGGCTAACCTCACACATCAGGCTAATGAGACCCAAATGCGACTTTTTCACGGGCCGGTTCTGATCTTTTCACCCCCCAAAAAAAATCCAGTTTGAACTAGTTCTGAATCGTATCTGAAAGTTTTTAAAGATTCAAAGGCTGGTGTTGATTTTGTAAGCGATGGGTTGACGGCGGCGGCCATGTTGACTGCTGTAAACGGAGCGGTGCTGGGCGACGTCAGCGGGAAGCTTTGGGGTCGTACACCTGTATGAACAGATTCCTGTATGAACAGATTCCTGTGTGAACAGGTTCCTGTATGAACAGGTTCTTGTATGAACAGATTCCTGTGTGAACAGGTTCCTGTGTGAACAGTTTCCTGTGTGAACAGATTCCTGTATGAACAGGTTCCTGGGTGAACAGGTTCCTGTATGAACAGGTTCCTGTGTGAGCAGGTTCCTGGGTGAACAGATTCCTGTGTGAACAGATTCCTGTGTGAACAGTTTCCTGTGTGAACAGATTCCTGTATGAACAGGTTCCTGGGTGAACAGGTTCCTGTATGAACAGGTTCCTGTGTGAGCAGGTTCCTGGGTGAACAGATTCCTGTGTGAACGGATTCCTTTATGAACAGGTTCTTGTATGAACAGGTTCCTTTATGAACAGGTTCTTGTATGAACAGATTCCTATATGAACAGATTCCTGTATGAACAGGTTCCTGTGTGAACAGGTTCCTGTATGAACAGGTTCCTGTATGAACAGGTTCCTGTATGAACAGGTTCCTGTGTGAACAGGTTCCTGTGTGAACAGGTTCCTGTATGAACAGGTTCTTGTATGAACAGATTCCTATATGAACAGATTCCTGCATGAACAGGTTCCTGTGTGAACGGATTCCTTTATGAACAGGTTCTTGTATGAACAGATTCCTGCATGAACAGATTCCTGTGTGAACAAGTTATTGTGTGAACAGGTTCTTGTATGAACAGATTCCTGTGTGAACAGGTTCCTTTATGAACAGGTTCCTGTGTGAACAAGTTCTTGTATGAGCAGGTTCTTGTATGAACAGATTCCTGTATGAACAGATTCCTGTATGAACAGGTTCTTGTATGAACAGATTCCTGTGTGAACAGGTTCCTGTGTGAACAGATTCCTGTATGAACAGGTTCCTGTGTGAACAGGTTCCTGTATGAACAGGTTCCTGTGTGAGCAGGTTCCTGTATGAACAGATTCCTGTGTGAACAGGTTCCTGTATGAACAGGTTCTTGTATGAACAGGTTCCTGTATGAACAGGTTCCTGTGTGAACAGGTTCCTGTATGAACAGGTTCTTGTATGAACAGATTCCTGTGTGAACAGGTTCCTGTGTGAACAGTTTCCTGTGTGAACAGATTCCTGTATGAACAGGTTCCTGGGTGAACAGGTTCCTGTATGAACAGGTTCCTGCATGAACAGATTCCTGTGTGAACGGATTCCTTTATGAACAGGTTCTTGTATGAACAGATTCCTGCATGAACAGATTCCTGTGTGAACAAGTTATTGTGTGAACAGGTTCTTGTATGAACAGGTTCTTGTATGAACAGATTCCTGTGTGAACAAGTTCCTGGATGAACAGATTCCTGTGTGAACAAGTTCTTGTATGAACAGGTTCTTGTATGAACAGATTCCTATATGAACAGATTCTTGTATTAACAGATTCCTGCATGAACAGATTCCTGTGTGAACAAGTTATTGTATGAACAGGTTCTTGTATGAACAGGTTCCTTTATGAACAGGTTCTTGTATGAACAGATTCCTATATGAACAGATTCCTGCATGAACAGGTTCCTGTGTGAACAGTTTACGATTAGTAGCAGGAAACAATCAGTTCATCATCAAGATCTGCAGTGGGAATCCTGATAAATGGTACCCATGTAGCTAAGGTAGTTAGCATTAGCTAAGGTAGTTAGCATTAGCTAAGGTAGTTAGCATTAGCTAAGGTAGTTAGCATTAGCTAAGGTAGTTAGCATTAGCTAAGGTAGTTAGCATTAGCTAAGGTAGTTAGCATTGGCTAAGGGAGTTAGCATTAGCTAAGGCAGTTAGCATTAGCTAAAGGTGTTAGCTGTGTTTGACGTTCATTTTGCCCGTATCATTACCCCGCCACCACCGAGCTTTACAGAGGGCATGAAATTGTCATTTTTACTGCAACATGTTGGCATTAAATCTAAAACCTGAAATATTCTGTCGCGACCACAGCGTTAAACGCATCAAATGAGACTCCAGTGTAGCTGGATTTCAGAAATCATTGAGTTCTTCCATCTCCATCTCCACACTTCCTGTTAGCAGCGAATCGGGTCGTTCTGTTGGCGCTCTGCCTCCAAGCGAAGCTCGGAAGCCATTTTGTTTCTTGGCTGGGAAGCAGAGGGACGGCGAGGTGTCGCCTTTGTTTACCGCGCCGATGTGCCTGGTTGTTGTTTTCGGAGAGGTTGTCTGCTCCCATGCCGTGAATGCAGATCGGAGGGAGGACGACAAATTTACGGATTTGGCAGCTCGCTCGCTCGCCCCCCCTCTCTCTCTGTCTCTCTCTCGGTTCTGTTGGGCCCGAGGTTCTCTAACTCATAACCGGAATGTTCCTTTTTATTTTGATTCTCATAGTTGTATCACACAAACACACGTGCACCGCTCTCCTTGGACGAATCACGCCCAGGTTCACGCACACACACACACACACACACCACACACACACACACACACACGAGCGCGGCCTGCCACCCCCGCTGTGGCTTTCTGCAGGCCTCGGCATTTTGATGAGCCGGCTGCTGTTTGTGAATGCAGCTAATTAGAGCCCTACAGGCTTACACAACCACCAGGCTGAGGTTCCCAACCGCCGGGGCGCGGCCTGAGGCCGGGACGGGCCCCGAGCAAACGGGGTCCTTCACACGTCTCTGAATTAACTTCGGCTTTTTGTCTGAGCTTACGCGTGTAAAGAAACGTCTGAATTGAAATCGGCCTTGGTTTCGATTTTCACTCAATTTGAGAAATGTCTTTATTGGAGCGAAAAGGGAATTTATGTGAGTCAGTTTCTCTGATAATCAGTGAAAATGATCAGTTATTGACAAACTGCAGAGTGACGTATCCAAGTGTATTTGATGGAAAGTTGAGTGGAAGGAAAAATAGTCATAATAATACAAAAATATGTTGTACAGCAAGTCGAAATATTACAGGATTAAATTAAAATAATTGACAGCTCTGAGGTCTGAGATGGTTTCCTCTGGAGAGTGATGACCTCCAGGTAGCCTGGGGATGACCTTTGACCCTTCCCAGGTTGATGGGCAGCAGCTGCAGCTCTGAGGTTCTTGCTGATGTTTTTCCTCCCTGACATTAAAAAATCTGTGTGACGCAAAGAGGGATTTTTAAAATGTTTGTTTTTAATAAATTGACCTTTTTTTAAATATATATAATTGCAAAAATAACATTTTTATTGTTTTTATTTACTTATCTTTCCATCTCAGTATTATTACTCGAGTGTGTGGTCCAACGTGGCATTTTTAATGTTTTATTTACATTTTAAAATATTTATTATTATTATGTATGTGTTTCTATTTTTCTACAGAAAGCAGAAAGGCTTTTTATTTCTTTTTAATTAAATTATTTATTTGTATTTTGGCTTTTACACTTTACAAAAAAAATCCCCCCAGTTTCTGTTTTTGCAGCTAAAAATAATTTCAGATAAATGTGTTGGAGGTTTTACTCTGATTTGTTCGACTAAAGGAGAAAATGTAATTAATTTGAGACGTTTTCTGTTAATTTATCGTTTTCTTATTCCAGTTTTAGCCACAAACCTTCATCCCTCCTTTCATTTCCTGTCACTTCTGCCTGAAAATCTGCACATTGTTGCTGCAGCGTCTAAACGAAAGCCGTGAAGTGGAGGTGAAACATGTCGAATGCTAAGCTAAATCAGGCCCAGGCTAATGAATAAACCACAAAGAGCCACTTGTTTCCTGATGAGATTGGATTCCCAAATGACAGCTTCCCTCTCTGAATTAACGCCTTCATTCCGGGCCAGAAACTCACCGCCGCACAAAGGCCTCCAAACATGGGCGAGCGAGGAGCGAGGAGCGAGTGAGCAGTTCGGCCCACGGCGGCGGCGCCCACGGTCACCGCCAACCAGGAAGTGGATCAGGAGCTTTAATTATTGAGAGATTTCAGCGTTGTTGTTTATTTCGGGATCATCCCTGGAAAGATAAAGACACAGAGACAGAGTGTGTGTGTGTGTGTGTGTGTGTGATCTTCACGCCGCCCATCAGAACCGCCGCCGCTCGTCCTTCCTGATTTCACCGGGAAACGGCAGAATGTTCTGGACCTGCTGGGAGTCCAGGTCAGGTAGAGCTGCAAGAGGTCAGAGGTCAAACCAGGCAGGCGCAGCAGAAACCATGGAAACGGAAGGAAACGATCCACTGGTTTATAGAAACAAACGAGAGAAAGTTCTGATGGGGATGGACCGGATCAGAAACACAGACCGACTGACCATCCATCCATCCCATAATATCTCTGGCTTCCTGAACTCTGACCCACAGCCTGATGCTGCCACCGCCATGCGTCACAGTGGAGTCTATTTTTACCGATTGCTATAAACTTTTACATTTACAGTTGTAGAACCGGAGGCAGCCGGTAACCGAGGCCAGAGCCCGTCGTCGCCGCGCTGCCGTAAAGCGGATTAAACTGCTGCGCTTCCCACCCTGACGGCACCAACAACGCTCCTTCTCCGTCAGTCTCGGCGTTGGAGTTCGTATTATTTGCTGTGATTTGCATTAGTGCTTATAAATATCCGCTCCTTTCAGCGGATTCCACTCCATTCATCTCTCTTTTTTCCTCGTCGAAACCTTTAAAAGACAAACGCGGCGACGCGTTAGCGGGCGAATCTGGGCGCGCGCGCGCGCGGCCCCGGTGGCGCGCGCGCGCCCAGATTTTTTGTTCCCCTAATTGGCATAGCTTATTAAGTCACAGTTGGCAGCGGGCAGAAAGGGGGGGGGGGGGGGGGGGGGGGGTTGCTTTAATAACATCCCCTCTCCGTTTGATTTGGTTGCTTTAATAACATCCCCTCTCCGTTTGATTTGATGCACTTGTTCGGAGGCCGATAACGCCGCGCGCCGCCCCCGCCGCCGCCCTCCTGTCTTTATCCGGTGAAATGTGGCTCCGTTCCGCCCGTCACTCAGCGCCGCCGCCGCGGCTGACGGCGTTCAGAATAGAGCAGTCCTCCCCCCCCCGCCCACGGTGCTAAATTGTCTCGTTTTCCCCGGCATGGCGGTGCAGAACGGCTCACAAAAAACACCAGCCATGCTCCTAATTGTGCCTGGATTAGGGATTAATAGGCGTTTTTAGCTATAATGGCAAATATTATTAGCCCCATTTGCTTTTCTAATGCTAATAATGACTTTACTAATAAAGGCAGTGATTTCAAGGTTAGAGCTCTGGTTTTCTTGCGTAAGCTCAGGAGAGCAGCGTGCTCCGACGGAGAGCAGCGTGCTCCGACGGGCCGGCGCGCCACCGCGTCGGCGCGCCAGATGTTTTCCCCCAAGATGGAGCCCAGAGGTGCTGCTAGCTTTAGCTGCCACTTTGAAATCATTTGAAAACAAGTCAAACTTAACGCTCTTATTGGCTTTTGCTTGTTTTTTTATGTGATTCTAGCTTTTGTTGGGTTTTAAAGTTGCTTAAAACCAAGTGAAATTTAGCTTTTTGCATCTATTTGAGGTGTTTTAATGGTTTTTATGCTCTTTACTTCCCACTTTAGGCTCCAAAATCATACAAAATCAAGTCAAATTTAATATTTTAGATCTGGTTTTAGTTTTTAATGGTTGTTTTTTGGTCTCACTTCCCACTTCAGGCTCTAAACTCATAAATTAAAGTCAAATTTAATGTTTCAAATCTGGTTTTTTTGTATTTCTAACTTTAGTTCCCACTTCAGGCTCAAAAATAATTTAAAATCAAGTCAAATGTAACATTTTAAATCTGTTTTGTTTTTCATGTTTGGGTTTTCTTAGCAGAGGGAATATACAGTTTTCCTCAAGTTAAATTCAATATCTTCATAATTTGAAAACAAAACAAACTGAACACTGACTGGAAAGTGTAGATGAATAATTTAAGCTAGTTGGACTTTTACGTGAATAATGTGCGCTTAGATTAGAGCTAACGCTTAGCCAAGAAGCTAACTAGCGGCTAGCCTGTTAGCCGCTACAGCGAGGCGCCGTTGAGTCCGTTATTTCTTATCCGATTTTATAAAATATGGCTTAAATTAAAGCTTATAGAATTGCCAACGTTTTGATATGTAAAACATGTGCGATGTAAATCTGTAAACGTTTTCTCAAGATGCAAGAGAGGACAAAACAAATTTTCTCCTTTTAAAACTGGACAATTTAATTTTACATGATTGAATGAATGAATGAGTGAGTGAGTGAATATACTTTATTGATCCGAGAGGGAGGTTCATGGCTGCAGCTGTAGGATCAACAGTTTATTGGATACGTCGTAAAATGTCATCCTATTTGACGATAGTTGGAAATATTGGACTTTCAGAAATGAAAGCGGCTGCGGTTTCGCCACAGCAAAGGGGGAAAATAACAGAAAGACGACGCCCTTCTTTCTCTCTCGTTATTGTTCAGGCGCAGCCGTTGCCGTGGCAACCGACTGACAACAGCCCCACCGACCGACTGAGTGGAAATCACTCGTTCAGGTGTATCGACACCAAAAAAAAAAACAACAAAAAAAAAAACAGAGCATCGAGTCCGATGCGATTTTGTTTTCAAGTTGGATGATTATTTAATAGTAATAATCTGAACTTTGGTGCGCTTGTCGCCTCGTCTCAGTGAAGTTTTAATAAGTTTCTAGGGTCGCTGCAGTGACGGGGGGTGCACTTACTTTTCTTTCTTTGTCATCCTGCCTGCAATTAGAAAACTTTATCTGAAGCAGGTTTTTCTCTTTGCGCCTCATGACAGATTTCAGGAGACAAACGCAGATGATTAACTTATTTCCTGACTTCTTCTTCTTCTTCTTCTTCTGCTCCATAATCACGTTTCAGTTCATTCATTAGAACTGATTTATTATCTGAAATACCTGAAAACCTAATGACATCACCCTGTACTTTGTTGTTTGGAGCTGATTAGGAGAAGGCAAACACACCGGTTTCCACGGCGGCGGCGGCGGCTCTTGTTGAGCTATTAGCTGCATTCACAGGTGTCTTTTCTGTCGCTGCTGCCTCACAATCTGCTCGTTTCCTCGCCGCACTCAGCCTCACCTCCACGCATCGCGCTGATCTTCAGCTCCCAGCCTTTTGGTGAAGCCGCCGGCTCTCCTCGCCGCCGCAGCCGGCGCCGAGGTCGGTCCGTGACGTCGGTGAGGTGCCAGCGGCGTCGCAGCGCGCGCGCGTTAGCGGCTGCTGGTTCCCACACCTGTTCGCTTGTGATGGTGGCTCCGGCGGCTAATTACCCGGTCCTTAAAAAATAAAAGAGACAGGGAACGTCAAACCCGCCTGCCTGGCAATTACAGCGACGCTCAACACCTCTCGGCAACAAACACCACTCCAATTACAGGCGCAGGCTTATTCTGGGAGGCGGCGGCGGCGGCGCCGTGTTTATGCTAGTGGGTGAAAGACGGCGACATGCTAACTTGTTTTGGAGCCTCAAAACTTGTGTGTTTTGGGTTTGGGAGAGGTGCTTCACCTGAAAGTCACAATCTGACCTCTTCATCCTCCCATCCACCCAGACAACTGGTTACAGAGATCGTATTATTCATAAAACCAGTAAAATAATATTTTTAACAGGAATCTGGACCTACTGGAAATGTGACTGCTGTGTGAGTAACTGCGTCAGTGCGGCGTGGCATGGAGGTCAGCTGTTTTAAAAAACTTCAACTAGCCTATATTATTTATTTTGGTGTTTACACTTTTCCTTCCACTAAACTTTCCGATAGTAAACCTTGAGAGCAGGCAGCATCTTTAGGGATGATTTTTGTGTGGATTCTCCTCCGTGTGGAGGCAGTTGTGACTGTAAAGTCAGCAGTTACAACATGGCCGAACCCTCATGTGTCAGGATTAAAATTATGTTTTATTTTTATTATTCTAATTTCCAAAGTTTTGATCTTTTCATCCCATGGTTGGAGATTTCTGCCCTGAGTCTTTGGGGGTGTTTTTACTCCAACATCCTGTCCTGCTATGATGTTTGATGGTCCAGTTTAGCTGCCTTTGATGCGTCTTCCTGTTGAGTTTCCTCACTTCCTGTTCCGGTTCCTCCTCTGTGATCTCAGGAAGACAAAACGACAGAAATGAACTAAAAATCACACTTCAGACGCGAATCTTCGTCTGTCCGCGTTTAAACCTGGGAGTTCACAGGAAGTTAAGGAGGAAGGAATGTAAAGCTAAATGCTAACGGTTAGCATTCATGTTTCAGATTTTATTCTTTTATTCAAAATTAAAGTTTTCTTTTGTTTGGATTGTAAAAATCAAATAAAAATGTAATAATTCTTCTCATAAAGCTGCTTTTAATTGGTTAGATCCTTTAAAATAATCCCAATGCCTGATTTCAGCTATGTAGCATTTAGTGGTAGCTCGTGGCTAATTATTCAAAAACGCTGAAAATGAAAGTATTTTCAAGCTATTTCTGCACATAATTTTTATATTTCTTACATAAATATATATACTGAATTAATTATTGAAGACTTTTCCCACACGAGAAACAACAAAGATGCTAACGGCAAAGTTTTGTCTTTAAGCTAGCTCCAACTTTTAAGCTAGCTGCGTCTTCGCATTTTATGGAACAAACGGTTATAAAACCTGAAGGTTTTACTTCAGATTTTTCTCTTGCACTGTGCAAAAGGGAAAACACGGATCATTAAACGGAAAAACTGTTTATTTTCACCTTGTTGTCCTCGTCAGTCGCTAATCGTCTTCAGTGGAGCGTAAAATCATTTTTTATTTTATTTTCAGTCAGATCTGTGAAGACGTCGGCTGCAGCATCGATTCTGAAGACTGAAGATTAATTCATGGATCTTACTGGGGAAAATTCAGTGTTTTAATCCTGTAAATGTCCTTCAGGTGAGCAGAAGGCTGATTTTGTAACCATCTCTGTGTGGTTCTGAAGGTCCAGATTTCAGGATGATGTCTGGTTTTCCAGCTGTAACGACTGAAAGTCGGATCATCCGGTTTCCTCCTCCGTCCTCATCCCAGCACTTCCTGCTCGTCTTCCTCTCGTCGAGTCGGAACGAACAGTTCCTCGTTGGAACTGTTCGTTTGTTCGTTCGGCGGGTCGAACCATCCGAGCGCGGGGCGAGGCGGACGGTGGTTCAGCCCGGCTTTTGTTTTAGGCTCGGTTTTTTGGCAGCGCTTCCAGCTTCAGTGGCACTGCCAAGTTTCTCTGTGTGTGTGTGTGTGTGTGTGTGTGTGTGTGTGTGTGTGTGTGTGTGTGTGTGTGTGTGTGTGTGTGTGTGTGTGTGTGATACCACATTGATCTCCTCTCTCACATTCCACTCTGTCAGGACTGAAAAGCAGGAGCTCCTCACTCCAAACATTTCCCTCTTCCTCCATCTCTCCATTGTCTCTCTCTCTCTCTTTTTACTCCTCTTTTCTCTCTCGTTCTTCTTCTTCTTCTCATTTTAATCTGCGTAATTTAAATTACACCTGGTCAAAAATGTTTTTCTGTTTCGGATTAAAAACTTGATCTCATCCCATTTTTCCCCGTTTCTTCTTGTAAACAAACATCATCGGCTCTAACTGTTGGAGCCTTGGTGAAACTGTTAGCTTCCGTGTTAGCGCCAAGATGGCTCCCGTTGTTTGCATGTTAAAGTGTATTTGATGTTTGAAATATTGAAACGAGCCGTTATTGGTGGCTCAGCTGTTCATCGGCGCAGAAATGCTAACCTGCTTCACTCTCTTCAAAATAAAAGCATGAACATAAACAGCTGCTTGAGGAATCAAACTGAGCTGAAAGTTTAAGTAATGTGATTTAAAGGTTAGCAAAGTGCTACGCGACAAGTTAGCGATGCTATTAGCGCATTAGCAGGTTGTAAGTGCGTCTCCCACTGAAAGTGTTCAGGTGCTCTGCTGGTTCTGGGTCGGTTCTTTTGGGTCCGTTTAACACACCTGGTGTGACTTTAACTCTGTAGAGTTGATATTAACACTTGTCCGGTGTTTATATCACTTAATAAGATCTACAGATAACTGTAGATCTGTGACTCTAGATCTATAACTGTAGATCTGTGACTCTAGATCTGTAACTGTAGATCTGTGACTCTAGATCTATAACTGTAGATCTGTGACTCTAGATCTATAACTGTAGATCTGTGACTCTAGATCTATAACTGTAGATCTATGACTAGATCTATAACTGTAGATCTGTGTCTCTAGATCTATAACTGTAGATCTGTGTCTCTAGATCTATAACTGTAGATCTGTGACTCTAGATCTATAACTGTAGATTTGTGACTCTAGATTTGTAACTGTAGATCTGTGACTCTAGATCTATAACTGTAGATCTGTGACTCTAGATCTGTAACTGTAGATCTATGACTCTAGATCTATAACTGTAGATCTATGACTCTAGATCTATAACTGTAGATCTGTGTCTCTAGATCTATAACTGTAGATCTATAACTGTAGATCTGTGACTCTAGATCTATAACTGTAGATCTGTGTCTCTAGATCTATAACTGTAGATCTGTGTCTCTAGATCTATAACTGTAGATCTATAACTCTAGATCTATAACTGTAGATCTATAACTGTAGATCTGTGTCTCTAGATCTATAACTGTAGATCTGTGACTCTAGATCTATAACTGTAGATCTATAACTGTAGATCTATGACTCTAGATCTATAACTGTAGATCTATAACTGTAGATCTATGACTCTAGATCTATAACTGTAGATCTATGACTGTAGATCTATAACTCTAGATCTATAACTGTAGATCTATAACTGTAGATCTATGACTCTAGATCTATAACTGTAGATCTATAACTCTAGATCTATAACTGTAGATCTATGACTCTAGATCTATAACTGTAGATCTATAACTGTAGATCTATAACTGTAGATCTGTGACTCTAGATCTATAACTGTAGATCTGTGTCTCTAGATCTATAACTGTAGATCTATAACTGTAGATCTATAACTCTAGATCTATAACTGTAGATCTGTGACTGTAGATCTATAACTGTAGATCTATAACTCTAGATCTATGACTCTAGATCTATAACTGTAGATCTATGTCTCTAGATCTGTAACTCTAGATCTATAACTGTAGATCTGTGTCTCTAGATCTATAACTGTAGATCTGTGTCTCTAGATCTATAACTCTAGATCTATAACTGTAGATCTGTGTCTCTAGATCTATAACTGTAGATCTATGACTCTAGATCTATAACTGTAGATCTATAACTGTAGATCTGTGACTCTAGATCTATAACTGTAGATCTATAACTGTAGATCTATGACTCTAGATCTATAACTGTAGATCTATAACTGTAGATCTGTGTCTCTAGATCTATAACTGTAGATCTATAACTGTAGATCTATAACTCTAGATCTATAACTGTAGATCTATGACTGTAGATCTGTGACTCTAGATCTATAACTGTAGATCTGTGTCTCTAGATCTATAACTGTAGATCTATAACTGTAGATCTATAACTCTAGATCTATAACTGTAGATCTGTGACTGTAGATCTGTGTCTCTAGATCTATAACTGTAGATCTATGACTCTAGATCTATAACTGTAGATCTGTGACTCTAGATCTATAACTGTAGATCTATAACTGTAGATCTATGACTGTAGATCTGTGACTCTAGATCTATAACTGTAGATCTGTGACTGTAGATCTATGACTCTAGATCTATAACTGTAGATCTATAACTGTAGATCTATAACTCTAGATCTATAACTGTAGATCTGTGACTGTAGATCTGTGTCTCTAGATCTATAACTGTAGATCTGTGACTGTAGATCTGTGACTCTAGATATGAAAAAGTGTTAATATCAACACTGTGGGAGTCAAATCAACAAGTGTTAATTTAACTCCCACAGAGTTAAATTAACACTTGTTCGGTGTTTTTACACTCCACACTCTTCAGAGTTAAATCAACACCGGGCTTTTCTCTGGCTGTGAACTTGACCTTTAACCCCAAACCGAAGTCCTGGACTCACCTCCGCATGACATCATCTGCTGCTGTTTCTGAAAGCCGCAGAATGTTGATTTAAAAGTTTGTCTGTTTTTGGGTTAGTCGTTATCTGCCTAGTGCGGCAGGTTTGTGTTTGCAGTAACTCCAGGCTTCAGCCTCCGGTTGAGAGGACGTTAACGGGGACATTAGAGCTCCTCTCTCATTTTCCGGCCTGCTGCCTGTTGGATCGCCGTCGTCTCGACAGCTTGAAGCCATTTGAGGAACCAATTATCCAATAATGCGGCTTTATGGAGCTCCTGTCCAAGGTCACATCCCTGCTGCTGTTCTTGGAAGGCGGATGATTTACGACGCCGGGGCTTTAATCGGGGGAACGACCGTCGTTTGGAAGTGGGCGACATCGCCCACGTCTGCAGGGGGAAAAAAAAACACAAACAAACATATTTGCATTAATGTCCTTCCTTATCTGGGTTTGATATCTGAAGCAGCCGCAGATTAATGGAGGGGAAAATAATAAAACGTGCAGAAACGCCGCGTAGCCGCAAGTCTTCTAGGTTTTAATCCTCAGATTTTGTCTGGATGTTCGAGTCGTTTTGTTTCCTTCCACTGGAAGGATTTGGGTTTTATTCGCGGCGGCCATCTTGGAAGGCGGCGGATGGCGCCGGACGCCGCTTCTCCGCGTTCTGGTTCTGGTTCTGGATGCAGATCAGAACCAGGAGGCCTGAGAGAGGGGGGGGGGGAGGTTGCCATGGCAACAGCAGCAGATGTTTAATGTTCTGACAGAAGGCCGACTTTCCTAACCGTCTCTATGTGGCTCTGAAGGTCCAGATTTCATCCTGAGACAGTGAAGCAGTGTGCAGAATCTAGATCTATAACTCTAGATCTGTGACTCTAGATCTGTGACTCTAGATCTATTCTGATCTGACGCCTCCATCTTGTTTGAATCTGGTGAAACAGGAAGTTGCTCTCAGAGGTTTCTGTGTCATTTCCTTCAGTGGTTCTCGGTGCGGCGCCCCCACAGGCCAGGAGGGGAACAGGCTGGAGGTGGAGCAGATGTTCTGGGTCCAGTAGAACCATCAGGGGTTAAAACAGCCCGAATGACACAAACTGGAACCAACTGATTATTTTACCTTTTTTACCTTTTTTTCCTTTTTTTTTCTCGTTTTTCATATCAATACTCTAATCGATCATTACATCTGATCAGTTTTGCCTCACGCCGAGTCTGAACGTCTCATTATGCAGCAGAGAGACACACATACACACACACACACACACACACACACACACACACACACACACACACACACACACACACTGTCAGATTAAGCCTTTTGTCCCCCTCCCCCACCCGCTGCTGCAGGTGTTCACGGTGAAGCAATAAAACAAGTAGTGACTGTTCTGTTCTGTTCTGCGATCCGTCCAACTTCTTCGGTATTTATCGCGATAAATGACATCGCTACTAAAACCAGCCGCGGTTTCACTAGTGGAAACAATTGTTTTGTTTTTTTTTTGTTTGTTTTTTTTTGCGTCGTGATGAACAGCTGGACGTTGCTACTGGCAGAAACTGCAAAGAAGACAACAGGACGTGGAAGCAAGACGATGTTTTTAGCGGATTTCGTTATTTATTTTCGCGATGTTTGTGAGTTCAGTGCAGGTTTTCTGCTAAAACGGTGAAAACCGTTTGGTTTGCGTGACGCTGACTCCCACCTGCAGGGGGCAGTGCTTCGGCTCTGGTCGCTGATTTCTAATCGACGCAGCGCCGCATTAGCTTGGACGGACGACAGGAAGTCGCTCTTGGCTCTGGGGCTGCCGCGGGCGGTTTTTCTCCACATCAGCGTCTGGGGGGTCAAAGGTCGTGTGTACCTGCGGGAGGCTCTGCGGCGCCGCCGCCGCATGAATGCGGTTCCTGTTTGCCGTTTTGGGCGCCGCGCGGCAGACAATGATGTGAAACAGCAGGTTCTGGTCTCTGTTGGAGTCATGAGTCTGGTAATCGGGTCTGACACACACACACACACACACTCTCTGTGGTCGCAGTCGGACTCGCGCCGTATGCTAGCTGTTTACCCTCTAGTGGCTGGATGAACTGGGAAAAACCCAGATGATTCCCAACTTTCCCAGTTGGTTGTTTTTACGTCTTTCCATCTTAATTATGTGCTAAAAGTTACTGATTGTTATTACATCAGCTGGTTAGCTTGACTGCTATAAGCTAGTAGCTTCAGGGGTTAGCTAGTATGCTACTTGCTAGGTAGAAGCATAAGTCTGATGAGCTGTTAGTATGGGTGATTAGCAGTTAGCACTACTCCTCCTAGCTTTTAGCGAGGCTGGTTGTTAGTAGCTACTAGCTTGTTTTTGATTATCCGTTTGTATAAGTCCAATTAGCTTAATGCTGACTCTGATTAGCTGTCGGCACAGTTCTAATACGCTGTTAGCTTGACTCTGATTAGCTATTAGCTTGACTGATTAGCCGTTAGCTTGTCTTTGATTATCCATTTGTATAAGTCCAATTAGCTTAATGCTGACTCTGATTAGCTGTCGGCACAGTTCTAATACGCTGTTAGCTTGACTCTGATTAGCTATTAGCTTGACTGATTAGCCGTTAGCTTGTCTTTGATTATCCGTTTGGTTTGTATAAGTCCAAATAGCTTAATGTTGACTCTGATTAGCTGCTGGCACAGTTCTAATACGCTGTTAGCTTGACTTTCATAAGTTGTTAGCTTGACTCTGATTAGCTATTAGCTTGACTGATTAGCCGTTAGCTTGTCTTTGATTATCCATTTGTATAAGTCCAATTAGCTTAATGTTGACTGATTAGCTGCTGGCACAGTTCTAATACGCTGTTAGCTTGACTCTGATTAGCCATTAGCTTGACTGATTAGCCGTTAGCTTGTCTTTGATTATCCATTCGTATAAGTCCAATTAGCTTATGTTGACTCTGACTAGCTCTTAGCTAAACCGTTAGCTTGACTCTTTTCCGTATTTAATCCCGTGGAAGAAACAAAAGGTTGATGTTTTTCTCGCAGCTTTTTTTTGGTTTTTAAGAAAAAACCGTCTTCTGGTTTGTGAAACTCGTGATTCATGTAATTGTCTCAACTTGATCCAGATCCAGATCCAGATCCAGATATTTGTGACGTTTCTGAACCGACTTGGAAATTTTCACTTTGAAGAGAAACTTGACATTTGTAACTTAAATCATGATTTTTGCGTGTGTGTGTGTGTGTGTGTGTGTGTGTGTGTGTGTGTGTGTGTGTGTGTGTGTGTGTGTGTGTGTGTTTAATTTAGCCAACCATTCCTTGTCTGTGTGACAGACTCTGCCAATACACTTGTACGTACTGTAAACCGAGCGGACGCAGCCCGCCTGCTGCTCCGCGGTGACATTATTTGTTTAAAAGCACCGACCTCTAAATCATCGGGCCGTTTCCTGTACGAACCAAGCATTCCTCAAACTCCAAAGAGTGTTTACAACGGTTTATAAATTGTGTTTTGTAATAGCTAAACATGGCGTCACATGACCATGAACTGGCGTCTCAGCAATGCGGAGCGGTTAGCAGCTTTGCCATGCGGTTTGTGGTGAACTACAACGAAACTTTACTATTTGGGAAGCCAGTGAAAGTGGATAAATACGGGTTAGCATTAGCTATTAGCAGCTAGCTGCTGCGGGAAGTTAGAATCTCTTTAGCTAATGCTAAAGCGCTATAACAATACTGCATTCAGTTGAAGATTTATGGTCATTGTTTTAAATGAATATTAGCTTCAAGCTGTTAGCTTGACTGATTAGCTGTTAGCTTCCTTTTCTGTAGTTATTGATCTAAATCCAGACAGTGGTTAGCTTGCGCTAGTTTGACTCTGATTTTCCTACAGACCTAAACCAACATTGTAGTAGTTTGATTAGTTGCTGGTTGGACTTTGAGTTGCTGTTTACTTACCTTTTGCTAGCTGTTGAGCTAACTCTGTGTTAGCTTCACCTTTTATCACAGTTGACTCTGGACAGTTGATAGCTTGACTTTCTATAGCTGTTGATCCAACTACGGATAGTTTGACCCAGTTCATCTCTTAGGTTCGCTGGTGAATAGCTATTAGCTCTGAATAGCAGTTAGCTTGTATCTGATTAGCTGTTGGCTAGGCGTTGAGTAGCTCTTAGCCTGACTCACAGTAGCTATTTGAGTAGCCCAGCCTGTCCATTCAGAGCTGTTGGTTCTGCTTACCTTTGCGTAGCTGTCACTAGTTGTTGAGGTTGATTTTTGCTAGCTGTCAAGCTAACTCTCTGTAACGGTTAGCTTTACTTTGACTAGTTAAGTTAAATCCAATTAGCTGTTAACTTAAGCTAGCTTACCTGTCAGTTTGACGCTGAGTAGCTGTTAGATTTACTTTGTTTAGCTGATGTTTTACTAGTAGCTGTGGTTAGCTGTCAAGCTAACATTGAGTAGCTGTAAGCTACCTTTGACTAGTTTCAGTCTAGTTAGCTCTTAGCTTGACTCTTGTAAGCTAACACAGACAAATGAAAACATTAAATCTGTTTTTGTTAGAATTAAAAACAGAGGGAGGAAAATGGAAAAGGAAGAACTGAGATACTCTGACGGATGTCCACCATGAATCCTCGCAGCCTCTGTAACGCGGGAAACGCGCGCGGCTCGGTTTTTCTGACGGGTTTTCCTCCAGCGCTGTGGTCCGGGAGACCTTGACGAGGAATGAGGGGAGGTTGAGGTGAGTGGGAGGTTTGGAAGGACGAGTGAAGAATGTGGGAGAGATTTTTTAACACCAAGCCGATGTAATTTTTCACAGGTTACTTTTAAACGTGCTGCTCCGAAATAAAAGCCTCACTTACCAGCAGAAATAACTTATGTTTTGTTTTTTTTTTCTCCCGTTATGTGGCCTGTTTTTTAAATGAAAGCTGCAAGATGTGGCTTTGGGAAAATAACGACCACCTGCTGAGCAGGTCGTTGAATAAATATGATGAATTTACCACATTCCTGGAGAGAACTGCGTGGTGTTTCTCTTTTTTTTTTTTAGGTCAGGTGACTTTCAGATGAGCGTTAGCTGTTGGAAAGTTCACAGTCTGGGAGCTGGAAAGATAAAAGCTGCGAGTCCGAGTCGGGAACCAGACATATTGGACTTGGAAACATGTTAGCTAACATGCAACGTAAACATGGAGGTTTATGCTAACGGGAGGGAGAAACACTGATGGCAATGGAGGAGCAACAAGAGCAGTGACTGGAAGCTAATGCTAAAGCGCTATACCAACACTGTATTCAGGGGAAGCTAATGCTAAAGCGCTATACCAAACAATGTATTCAGGGGAAGCTAATGCTAAGCGCTATACCAACATTGTATTCAGAGGAAGCTAATGCTAAGCGCTATACCAACATTGTCTTCAGAGGAAGCTAATGCTAAGCGCCATACCAACACTGTATTCAGGGGAAGCTAATGCTAAGTGCTATACCAACATTGTATTCAGGGGAAGCTAATGCTAAGCGCTATACCAACATTGTATTCAGGGGAAGCTAATGCTAAGCACTATACCAACACTGTATTCAGGGGAAGCTAATGCTAAAGCGCTATACCAAGACTGTATTCAGAAGAAGCTAATGCTAAGCGCTATACCAACATTGTATTCAGAGGAAGCTAATGCTAAGTGCTATACCAACATTGTATTCAGAGGAAGCTAATGCTAAAGCGCTATACCTACCCAGTATCACGCGGAAGCTAATGCTAAAGCGCTATACCAACAATGTATTCAGGGGAAGCTAATGCTAAAGCTCTAAAACTGCAGTTTCACAATATTATGTTAGCTTCCCACCTGAGTTGAACAACCAGGTCACATGACGCGCTGGGAGCCAATAGCATCTCTTCGCCTAGCTGCGATTGCCCCGTTGACGAATCGCGTGTCACCTTCAACTCAATCATCTTGTTTTTTAGAAAGTTTCCTCCTGAAAGTTTAGGAAATAACTAGTTTAAGTAGCGCTTCAGGATTTAGGTGAAGCTAAGTTAGCAAGACTGCTCTGCTGTTAGCGTATTAGCATAAGTTTAGCCCCCCCTGCTGCTTCGATTCTTGTTTTAATCCCCATATGAATCTGTTGTGTTCAGACATAATATCTTAAATTCCTGAATGATTCATGAGTCGGAAACACGAAGGAGAAAATCTGAAGAACTGTGTTCAGGAACCGCGTGTATCAAACTCCGGTTCCTGTCTGGACCCGAATCCTGCAGCGTTTTAACACACAAGCCGAATCAGACGGACCGTTCCTGAACGCATCTCATCACCACGCGCTCGTCAACAAGTGCTAAGAGAGCGAGAGAAGGTCTGCTCTCTCTCTCTGTGTGTGTCCCTGCAGCTTTGCACCCATGCAGACATGCTAGCTTGTTAGCGGCTTCTCACTCCTCGTTTCCAGAAAGGGAGGTGGCATCCAGGTGGCGGCTCACGATGCACCTCGCGGCGGTCGCCGTTGGTAACAACGTCGGTCGTGAGGAAAGAGACGCAGCGGGGCGTCAAACGGGACACGAAGCTGTGTCCCGTTTGTGACCAGCTAGCCTAGCCAGTTAGCCATCACGGCTTAAGCTAGTAAATAAACCATTGCCTGTTACCAAACCCAATTAGGTGTTGGCCTGTAATGTTTTAGCTTACCCTTTAGCTTAGCTCATTAGAAAAACCAGCTAGCTTTAAGCTGTTAGCTTAGCCATTTAGCATTCATGAACTCCATCAAAATACTAATAAAAGTTTAAAAAAAAACATCTATGCAGCAGTATTATATCTGTTAAGCTAGCCAATAAGACAGTCTAATAGTCAGTTAGCTATCATGACTTAAGCTAGTACCTTAGCCATTACATGTTAGCATAACCCTTTAGCCGTCATGCTTATGCATTGAGCTGTAGCCTATAGTGATAACCAAGTTAGCTGTAATGTTTTGACCTATGGAGTCAAAGTCTATTGACTTTCAGCCATCATGTGTAAGTTCATTTTTTATAATCTGTTATGTTTAAAATGTTAGCTTAGCCTGGTAAATAAAGCCTGTTAGCCTAGCGGCTTAACTATTAAACAAACTGATTAAGATGATGTGTAAATAAGAAATAACTGGAAGTTTTGTGGTATTTATGGTCCTGAATTAGTGTATTAAAATACTAACATATTGTACTGATATATTTAGTAGAAGCTACTTTCTGAGTGTTAAGGTTGGGATTTCTGAACCCAGTAAGTTAGCGATAACCTGCTAGCCTAGCCAATTAGCTACCAATCACACATCAACCCGGTTATCCGTAGTAATCAGAGAAAATGTTAGCTCATTTTAGACTAGCTAGTGAGTCGCTACATGGCAGCTTAGCCAGTTAGCCGTCATCAAGTTTATGAAGATGTTTTATAACTGCAGCATCAACTCTTTAATCATAAAAAACAAATGCATCCCACATTTATAGGCTGCTGTTACGGGTGTTTTCTAGGAATTCAGCCATCTTGATAGTTGTACAACTAGCCATGTGCGGCTAACGCTTGTAGCAAACTTTCAACAACTTTGTTCACCAACGTCCCTGTCAAATCCAAACTCTGACTGTTGTTTCTTCCACTTCTGGTTTTCTATTGTTTGAAAAAAATAAACATATCCCCCTTTCTAAAATCTGGTAGCGGACCCCCCCCCCCAATTCACACACACACACACACACACACACACACACACACACACACACACACACACACACACACACACACACACACACACACACGGCTTAATGAATGCCAGGCTTAATTAGAACACCGTGATGTCAGAGGCATTAATTATCAGTTGGCTTCGTTTCAAATAAACGACTCTTTTCCCGTCTTTCGCTCCTAATCTGTCTCTCCATCTTAGTTTCTACCAGCATCTGTTTTCCTTTATGTCACGTTTATCTCAACATTTTAACCCAGACCAGTTCATCCACCAAAAACTAAAGTTTTTTGTATTTCTTTATAGCTTTAGAGCCATAACTATTTGGAACCAGAATAATAAAATACACCTGAAATGTCAGTCATGAAGACTCACTGCTGTCTATTTGTGTCACTGAACCTAATAAGCTGCAACTGTGAAAAAGTTCAGTAGAACTTCAAATAAAGTTAAAATATTTTAGATTTTTCCTTTTAACAATCCTGAACTGCTGGATTAAAGAACATGAAGATGTGATAATATATAATCTAAAATTATCCCTAAACCATCATTTCTGTTTTGTCAGTGCAATGATAGTTTAAAGAAATAAATTAAATAAAAAATTTGCCTTAAAATTGGCTGAAAAATAAAATATTTACATTCATTTAAAATCAATTTAATAATAATCTAAATATATTTAAATTATAATAATGTATTTAAATGAATATTATTATTAATAAAATTATATTCTAAATTAAATATAATTTAAATTTAAATTAATTTTTTCTTTAATTTGGGAACATTTGTTGAGAAGAGATAATGGTGATGTCATCACTAAAACTGTGACATCATCACCAGTATAGTCATAGATTTTAATATCCCCAACATTTCAAAACATTCAGACCAGGAACTGAAAGCTACTCTGTTTCCTGGGGTAAAAATGAGACGCGACACATTCATTCTCATCAAAAGAGGAAAGACAGGAGAACATGGCATCCAGTTAGGAAAATGATCTAAACTAACTTGTATTTTTCTCTCATTTTTTATAGTTAAATCAAACCAAAGGTCAGCTAGAATCAATAAAATTATTCACATTTAATAAAAGCCACAAAACGGGGAGAAATAACCTGTCCGATTTATTTATTGATCCAGAATTTTTAAATGATAATCTTAAACAACAATTATCCCGGATAACGACAAAACGCGACCAAAGAAAGTTAAATAAATAATCTCCTCACTACGTTGAGTTCTGGTTTAAATTCCAATGCTAATATGCTAATATGCTAATATGACTAAACTTTAACAATTTAAAACATGTGAGGCACAAAGAGATGAGGCCAGACTAAAAATGTTTAATTATGAGAATAAAGATGAGCAGCTCAGCATGTTTAGCTGCTGATTCACAGAAACTTTCTGATGTGATAAAACATTTTAAAACCAACAGCAAAGCCTCATAAATTACAACTTTACTCTCATTATTACGAGTCTTCCTGTGTTTTTACTTCATTCTCGTAGAATTAAGTTCATCATGATAACTTTATTCTCATATTATGATTTTATTCTTGTAATTAAAACAATTTTTTCTCACTCTGGCTCTAACACGTTCACAACTGAAAGCTTTTATTTTGAAAATCTGCTGTAAAAGTGACAGTGTGTTGCTGCCTGGTTCCAGGAATCCATCACTAAATGACATGAAGCTGCAACAACATGAATGAATCCATGCATTCATCCCTGTATTCATCACTAAATGAGTCGCTGGTTCCCAGTTCACCCCGCGCTCAGGGTCCCAGTTCGCTCAGGGTCCCAGTTTGCCTCTCAGATGATAGCATCCGGTTCATCTTTGGCCTCTGGGTGTCACAGTTACAACTGAGGAGCTCTTTCTCTCTCCCTCGTTCACAATAAACACACTGCTTAATGCTGCACATCTCTATCACTCTCACCTCTCTCTCACACACACACACACACACACACACACACACACACACACACACACACACACACACACACACACACACACACACACACACACAGTAGCGTGGCTGGCCAGATGGGACTCTTCCACATGACCAAGCCGATCAATCAACACTGAAGGGCCCAGGTGCTACTACGCACCATTTCACAGTCTGTCACATCCACACACACACACACACACACACCCCCCCACACACACACACACACACACACACACACACACACACACACACACACACACACACTGCTGTACATACACATAACAGCAGAGCCGTGAAGAGATGGGAAGATAAAGGACACACACACAGAGAGGGAGGCATGAAGAAAACACACACAGAGCAACATGAGTGACCTGAGCTCAGTCTCTGAGGGACTCATCTGGATGGATGGAGGGATGAGGGAGGGAGGGATGGAATGCAGAGGATGGAGGGAGGGAGGGATAGATGAGGGAGGGAGGGTGGGTGGGAGGGATGAGGGAGAGAACGGAGGGATGGAGAGAAAGGAGGGAGGGAGGGAAAGATGGAGGGATGGATGGAGGGAGGGAGAGAACAGAGGCATGAAGGGAGAGATGGAGGGAGGATGAAGAGAACGAAGGAGAGATGGAGCAGAGGGAGGGATGGAGGGAGGGAACGGAGAGATGGATGTATATTAACTAGATATGAGAATAAAGTCGTAAAAATATCGGACGAACAATAAAGTTGTAACGTTACCAGAAAGTTATAAAACCAGAATTATTATAATAATGAGGAAAACATTTTAACGTCCCAGTAATAAAGTTATAACAATATTAGAATAAAGTTATAACAATATTAGAATAAAGTTATAACAATATTAGAATAATACTGACCAACCTTTACAGAAAAATAAGAGATAAATGAAGAAAACTAGTAAAAATACAAACAGCTGCTGAGAGATTAAGCTAACAGCTAATATTAGCTTCAATATGTTACAGAAACTCAAATGTCACTCATTTTTTACAGATTTTCCTAAAATCCTGCAAAATAAAAAGGTAAATTTTTTAAATAAAAAGAGAAATTTATGGATGAATTCAAACTTTTCTCTCTAATTCCTGTTTTTTTCTGCTTTTCTCTTCACAAAACAAACATTTCTGCTGAGTCATTTCTGCTAACCCGGTTAGCTGCTGCGCTACGTCCAGTAAACTGGTCAGAGTAAAACTTTCTTTCTGGGAGCAGAAACCGTTAAAGTCGTCTCCGTTTGGCGTTTCCGCCTCTCGTCTTGACGAGAGCCATTATTACCGTGTCAGATCTAATTACAGCAGATCATTTACACGTGATGCACGGCCCCTTCAAAACAATAACACGCTAAATACTCCACAGCGGCTCACAAAGCGCTAATCAATTTATGACATCCACTGAAAACACAGAGAACGAGACGGAGGAGCCGTCAATCAGAACCGGGAAAATATCCAGGAATGAAAAATCTGTCTTCTTTAAACTCAGTTTATAACATATCTTTAAAAGAACGTCACATTTAGTAAGAACTGTTTTTTTTAATTGGAATACAATTTTGGTATTGCTGTAGTCCCATATGTTTATATTTTTTTGTAAATAATAATAATAGCCCATTTGATTGTCCTTCCAATAAGGTAAATGTGTATTGATCTTTATGCAAAAGTGGCTTCTGGTCTAAACATAGCTGTTATGGAGAGCAAAGAGTGCCAAATTAATGTAAAAAAAACAAAAAAAAACAACATATGCTATACTTATTTCAATACGTCATTAACTTATTAAAACTGGAAATAAACAGAAATGATTTATTAATTACTATTAAAAAAGATACTTCTACACAGAGTTGTATCAAAGTTGAAAGAAGTTAACTTGACTTCCTGTTTGAAGCAGCCAATCAGACAACAAGGTCTCATCTAATCCCGCCCACCGAGTTTAATGAGTGAAGTTGAATAGAAACACACAAACTTAAAAAAATATGTTTTCCATAAAACGTTTCTGCTCAAGGATGAGGTTGTTTGAAATGAGTGAATTTCAATACGGTAAAACTGCGACAAAATTGCAAAAAGCAGAATTACGAAAATGTATTTGCTCAATAGAAACCCATCAATTTTAAGAAAACTCACGTTTTTGCACAAGGATGAGGTGATTTTTCAGCCGTATAAAATTGTGTTTATTTCAATGCGGAAAAACTGCAATAAAATTGTTCAAATTGGAATTATGAAAAAAAATTTGCTTGATGAAAACACAGCAATCTCAATAAAGCTAGTTTTTTTAATAAGTCAAAATAAGTTTTTTTGCGAAACTGTGGAAACACTTTTCAACCGGATCTTACTACTGGCAGAAACAACAAAGAAGACAAACAGGAAGTGATAGGAAGATGATGCTTATGGCGTAAACAAACTTATTTTAACTGCATTCCTTATGTAAGAGAAACATTGCGATTGCAAAATTGTGTTGCTATGACATTAGTGGAACATCAACAAGTTTTGCGTTCAGGTTACTTCTCGTCTTTGTTTAAACATTCAGAGCAGAAGCAGCTGAAAGCAGCACATTGTGACAGCGTGGTGCCAAAGGGTAAAACCGAGGCACGACACCCAGCCGCGGTGATGAGAAGGACACAGAGGAGGATACGGAGATAAGGAGAGGACAAAACACTCAACGTTAACGACTCAAAAACACAAAAAATGGAAGGAAGTGATGGCTCACGTTGGAAAAGAAGAAAACAGGATGGAAGAGAAAAACAGACACGTTTCAGTGAGAGCGACGAAGAGAGAGACAGATATATGTAGTTCTAAATAAAGTGTCCAGATGTGACCTCCTCAGAGGGGGTCCGGCCTCATGGCTCAACACTCATTAATAAGGTCGCACAGAGGTCAGACAGACGGCGTTTCAGCACCAACAGCAGGAGGGGCGCCACATCGTCAGGTTCACACACTGCTTCTCCTTTTGTTTTCTACTTTAAAATATGAAATAACAGTCAGGGCAAATGAGAACGTAGGTTTCAATCAGCTTGGACTTACGGAACATCATTGGTATCAACACTCCACATACAATTTTATTGACCAATTTTTTCTCAACAAAAACTGATGACAAACTGCGTAACGCTCTGATTGTTGGACTCGCAAATGCTTTAAATTAAATCAGATTTCTTCTGAAACTAGAAGCCAAACAGAGTCAAGTTAGCAGCTTTTCAGGCTAAAGCTAACAGAAAAAGTAACAAGCTTTAAGGATGACTCAAAGTCCACCTTAAATCTGCACAGTCAAGCTAGCAGCTAACAAGACTATGAACAACAGCTAATCACACCAATATCTGACTCAAACTAACAGTATCTGAGAGCTAAGCTAACAGCTACCATGACCTTAAACAGCAGCTAAAAACTATTGGAAACTAAGCTAACATCCACTTAGAATTGGGCTAACAATTACTGAGAGTTACACCAACAACTAATTGTTGGTTGTTGAAGACAGCCAACAGTTAAACACATGCTAACAGCTACTGAGAGCTAAGCTGTAAACGATTCAGAATCATGCTAACAGCTGATCAGAATAAAGCTAATAGCTTATTAGAGTATAAAATAAAGAAAAACAAGACAAGTTGAGCAAACACTTGATATATTTAATCATTATTTTGTGAGCTGAAACCACTGAATTTCTGTTTTGTTTGGTGACAGTGAGTGTTTATATGGGGTCATGATGCTAACACCCTAATGCTAACATGATGCTAACACCCTAAAATATAATAAATGTCAGCCATGACACTGAAACGCCACAGATCTAACCCAGCGCTGACTCAATGACCTGCGTGCCTGAACAGAAACATCACCTCCCTCACACACACACACACACACACCCTCTCATTGCTAGATCACCCAACGTGTGTGTGTGTGTGTGTGTGTGTGTGTGTGTGTGTGTGTGTGTGTGTGTGTGTGTGTGTGTGTGTGTGTGTGTGTGTGTGTGTGTAGCTACAGATTAATCTAGTGGGGTCGCTCAGATGACACTAATCCCTCCGCTGATTATCTAGAGCATAACATCACTCTAATCTGCACGGGGGGTCGGTTTAAAGACGACACACAAGGTTACAAAGGAGGGAGGGGGCAGAAAGACGGCTTCACACTTAACATGTTCAGGTTTATTTAACTCTGAACTTCCTTTTAGGCTTCACTCTGCGTATAATCCAAACAGACAACTGTCACTTACAACTGAATGAAAAGGGATTATCAAAGGCAATAGTTCAAGCACGGAAATAACTCCAGAGTGATGTTCACAATAGACGGTAAAACTGCAAAATCCCTCGGTTTAGTTTTGCCAGGGAGCTTTCAGAGCTGTGGAGCAAATCGTTCACCAAACGATAAACGGCAAATGAGGCCAGAAACGTGTGAAATGAAAAAAATCAAAAACACAAACAGAAAGTGACCCCAGTGGATTTTGGGGTAATTTGTTTAAGCTTTCTTAGTATTTATACGATTTTTTTTTGCTAGTTTACAATTAGCATGCTAAGCTAGGGCTCAAAATCCAGGTTATTTAGGACCAAAACAATAAAAATCTTACAGTATTCCTTTTTTTTCCTTATTATCTGAACAGTGTTTATGTTGACCCGCCTCTCTCCGCCTGTGACTCTCAAGCCGCTCGTCTCGGTCACGTCAGGCGGTAAAAATAAACCCAGCAAGCTAGCAAAATGAGTAAGAACAAAGTTTTTTACTTTACAAAAGGGAAGGAGACACAAGAGCATCTAGCAGAGAAAACCAGGAGGTTACCATAGCAACCAGAGAGCGCTAGAGGGCAGAGTGGACGATACTCATGCTACGTTGCTAGCATGATGCTACAGGATGATGCTAATAAAGCTGCTAGTCACTTTGGGTGTGCATTTATGTATCGTTTTGCTTTAATCTTAATGAAGGCCAGTTTGAACCTTTCCGTTGGGAAGCGCTGCGTTAAGCGGGCTAGCAATGAGCGCTAAGCGCTAACATTTTCCACATGTACATTAGTTTCCATAGCAACAGGAAGTGGTTTTACCATCATTTAGTGATCTGGTTGTGTGAACCCCAACATCCAGAGGTAGAAGGTGAAAATGTTTCTGTCTCCGTCTCTTAGCGTTAGCATCATAAAAGTAAATCTGCGGCTCCTCGGCTGCAGATGAAGAATCTGACGTTTCCCTTTCCGAGTCACAAACCGTAATCACAACGCTGTCACAACGCATCCAGCTCACAATGGATCACTCCTGCTGCTCCTCCAGCAGCTTTTACTGGATTAGGATTAAATTTCACAAAATAAACACACACAAAAAAAATCATCTAATGTTCCCTTTGTTTAGCTAATTCACTTACAAACATTTAAATATTCACCAGTTTATAGCCACAAAGGCAATTATATCCAGAAACACGTATCAATTACCCAGGTTTTTTTTAATAACTACTTTAGCTTATCATGATCATGAAAGCAGATATTGGTACTTTTGGCAGCGTTTGCAGGCTTCACATCTCGCTGGAGAATAAGAATAAAACACAAAGTGGAACAGCAGGAGAGTCACCTCATCCAAACTGTCCTTCCACTAAACTTTCCATTAAAGTGCTTAGATACAGCAGAACGTAACAGAAATAAATCCTCAAAATGCGACTCCTTCGTGGATCTACATTTGGTTTCACTTTCTGAATAGAAACTAATTAATATCAACAATATTCATCAATTCAATAATTCATCTAATTCCAAATAAGCACGTAGATGTTTTCCCCAACACACTTTTTCCTTCCACTAAACTTTCCATCAAAATATATGTAGCTGCAACAGCATTTAACAGAAACAAACACTCAAAATGTGACTCTAATGAATCTATATGTGGATTTTAATTACTGACTTAAATTACTTAAATAAATTTACGTAAGTAAAAGTACCTAAATTAGTTATTTATAGATAACAAAAATATTAATTGATTCAATAATTAATCAAATTTTTAAAAATGAACTGAAATACAAATTTTTTACCCCTCCAACATATTTTTTCCTTCCACTAAACTTTTCATTAAAAAACGTAAATACAACCCAAATAAATGCCCAAATCTGTGACTCTGTGTAACGACTATATATTTGATCTAATGCATCAAACAAGCAGCAGATTTTTGGTTGTTTGTAAATAAAAATGTTTGTTCGCTATGAATGAAACAGATGAAACGTTTCGGATCAAAGCAATGAAAAGCAGAAAGGCGGCAGGTAGAGTCAGAGAGCGTCTTCCATATTTGATGCATCCAGTCAAAGGTAATTAGGCTCTGCTGTGTGTGTGAGGCAGATTATCTGTGTCAGTGGCCATTTGCTCACAACTGGCGCCAGAGGCAGAGAGCATTGTGGGTAAACGAGCAGACGCCGGCTGGCGTTTCTCCACTCGCAGACACAAACAGCCAAAACAAAGCAGCCGATCCGCGGCTGACGGACGACAAACCAAGAGATGCAGGAAGTTAGCCAACCTGTTAGCCTGGAGTTTGAGTACGGAGGCGAGAGGCTGTCATGTGACGCCATGAACTGCGATCCGTCAGCGTAACTCTGCAGAAAGAACAGGAAGTTAGCTGATCGGGAAGTTAGCTGATCGGGAAGTTAGCTGAACGGGAAGTTAGCTGAACGGGAAGTTAGCTGATCGGGAAGTTAGCTGAACAGGAAGTTAGCTTATCGGGAAGTTAGCTGATGAGGAAGTTATCTAAACAAGAAGTTATCTGAACAAGAAGTTGGCATCAACCATTCCTTTTCTGCTTTTCTGCTGGGAGCATTTCTATAAAGTTTTACTGTCAACAATTTTGGTTATTTAGCCTTTCATAACAGAAAATCATTTTCACAATATTTAGCTAGCAAACTACCTAATTAAATATTTAGCTCCAAGCTAACCATTTAGCAAACTACATATTTTGTTTACTAATTAAATGTTTAGGTCCAAACTAAATATTAAGCTAGGAAGCTAAATATGTAGCTCTAAAATACATATACATACATAAATAAATACATATTTAGTTTCAAACTAAGTATTTAGCTCCAAGCTAACAATTTATTAACAAGCAACATGTTTAGTTTCCAAACTAAATGTTTATGTCTAAAGAAAATATTTAGTTAGCAAGATAAATATTTAATTAGCCAACTAATCACCTAGCTTCACACTAAGCATTTAGATACAAACTAAATATTTAGTTTGTTAGCTCTGAACTTGCTTCAAACTAACTATTTAGTTAGCCAGCTAAATAATTAGGTGACCATTTAATTAGAAAACTAAACATTTAGTTTAGTTAGCAAGATCAATATTGAATTATTTGTTAGCTAACTAATTATCTAGTTACCAAACTAAATATATAGTTAAACATTTAATTGTTTAGCTAAATAATTAGCTACAAACTAAATATAAAGTTTGAAGCCATATTTACATATTTAGTTTCAAACTGTGACATTTATAAATTAATAACATGATCAAAATATGACACTGAAAAATTTATCTAATTTGTTTTCAGTTATGAAATAATCCAAAATATTGCTGTTAATTTTTGACAGTGTAACTTTACAAACACACCAGAACATTTCTACATAAAAATAGTTGCTTTGATATTAAAAATATTTCTGATGGCTAATAAAACTGGAAGAAAAGCAACAAAACAAACCTTAGAGGAGCGACTTCCACTCGCCCATGAAGCTGCGTTTGTTCTTTCCTCCATACCTGCACGGAAACAAGACAAACATTTACTAAAAATACAGTTTCGCAAAGGAAGTTATTAAAATTCTTCCTGAATACAGAAGCCATCGGGTCTGGGAAGCTGCAACTGGAACTGGAGTCTGGAAAACCGGAAACTTTAATGGTCCAGATATTCCCATCCATCCAGTCTCAGAAAATCTGATATTATTAATCTATCATATCTAAACCCTCCCATTATTCCTGGCTGCATGTGTTCAGTAACCATGGAAACGCCATGGACGCCCTCGTTTCCCCCACACACTCCAGATGTTTTATTAACCATCTGAAGCTGCAGCAGAACCGGCTCTCTAACATCAACCCAAACGTCTCCAGTCTGGCTGCAGAAACGTTTCCACAAAACAAAACACAAGTTTGACAAGTTTTTAAGACATCAGGACAGAACGAGCAGCAATTATATAGAAAAAGCATCGCTGGGTAATAAAAAGTGAGGATTGGGTGATGGATGAGAGGAAAATGAGAAAAAAGTCCAAGTTGGAGTTAAAAGATGGGAGGAGGAGGAGAGAAGGAGGCGTCCATGTGTCCTGCACCTGATAAGGCGTCCAATTGAGGGCTATAAATTACACCAGAGACCCACAAACAGGGAGGCACAGTCCGAAAACCACACACACACACATACACAGAATTTGGTCCCCACGGGTAAACGGGTCCCCACGTGTATGTATAGAATCAGGCCGAAGTCCCCACACAGGGGGGAAAACAAGAACACACACACACACACTCTGCAGGTTATCTATCATCAGTTAATGAACTTAGACTGACAGACAGCCCCATGTCTCTCACAATGATCCTATTAAGATCTGCCTGACACAAAACAGACTCCTATTAATACAGTTAGCCCATGTGTGCATGTGGGGGATCAGAGTGGACAAAAACACCAGTGTCCAAAAACTACCAGCCTGTTAAAATCAGCATGTTATATACAGTCATTTCATAAAGTAGCTTAAATTAAAGTCATGTTATGGAAAAATATTAACTTATAAATAAAATATTCAGATCTAAAATAAATCAAGCCTGAGCCGTTTGTGTCATAAAGGTAGCATCCTGTATGGAGGACTGAAGCGGCCACAATTAGGGAATAATTACATAAACTAATCAGTTATCAGCGGTGGGCAAAGCTAACTAAAAGTTAGCTGCGCTAATCCTACAGCAAAAATAATAAACAGATCTGATAAATGCTAAAGCTATAGACCAATACAATTAGCAGAAGCTAATGCTAAAGCCCTAATCAAAAACAGTTGTGCTACATTTATGTGCTATACCAATATGGTATTTACTGGACGCTAATGCTAAAACGCTAATCATAAACATTAGTTTCTCCACTGCTGAAGCGCTATAAAAATGTGGTATTTAGTGGTAGCTAATACTAAACTACTTATCATTAGCATTAGCTATGGAAATGCTAAATTGCTATACGAACATTTTATCTGACAAAAGCTAATGCTAAAGTGCTAATCATAAACAGTTCTGCTAAACTTAAGCCCTGTACCAACACAGTATTTACTGGAAGCTAATGCTAAACCGCTAATCATTAACATTATTTCTACTATTACCGTCATATTTACCACAATCTAAAGCTAAAGTGCTAAATTCAACCATGTTCCATCATATTGTGTTCATGTTTATATTTAGTTTTTTTTTAATTTTGTTCCTACATGTTTGTTTTAAATAAAGTTATTAGGGAAGGAGAGGAAACAGTCTCCACCACTTCACAATAAGAGCATGAATATAAACAGTTATCTACCTGAAGAATTACAAAAACCAAAACTGAAAGTTTACGAACAAACCAGGAAAATTAGAGCTTCGCAATTTATTCAAACAAACGGATTTAAACATGTTCATCCTTCCATACTTTTAGTATCAGCCTGACAAAAAGTGATGATCACAAAAAAAAAAAAAACTGATTTAGACATTAAAACCTCAGATGAACCTGAATTCTTAAAGGTCATTAAACCTGTTTGACCGATTCCCATTTTATTATTTGACACATTTTTCTGGACTCGTGTTTCCACGACGCGTCAGTTTGACCCGCTAACCCATAGAATCAAACTCTCCAACCTGCCGGGTCCAAACGGTGTCAGTGGGTTGGAAAGCCGCAGCCGGGGAACGCGTGATGCAAACACGGTGACGTTTGTAGTAAAAGGTTTCTGACTGACAGAAAAGAGGCCAGCGTTGTGGACCAGCAGCGCCTGACAGGTGTGGAGCTCCGTAGGACAATTAAACACAACTGGAGCAAAAATGACGACGTCCTGAAGTTTACAGGTTTAGGGTTGAGGTATTTTTTATGTTTCTTCTCTCTGAATGTTGACATTCAGTTTGCTCCATATTTTCATTTGCATATTTGTCAATTTAAACAAGTTTGTAAAGTTAAAACTTAACAGCAGTAATTTGGGTCATTTAGCCTTCCGTAGACATAAGAGTAGCTAGCAAACTCAAGCTAAATATTTAGCTTTCCAAATTAAAATTTAGTTTACAAATTAAATATTTAGCTTTAATCTACTCAGTAAACAAAATAAACAAGTTATTTTTGTGGACAGACCAAACAAGCTAACTATTTAGCCTCAAAGTAAATATTGACTTTTTAAACTTCAAGCTAAATATTTAGCGTAGCCGAGTTAAATATTTAATTTTGAGCTAAACACTAAACATTTTGCTTGTTAACTAAATAATTAGTATATTTAGGTTAGTAATAGACGTGTAGCTAATAGAAAATCAACTAAATATTTAATTTATTCCCTAAATATTTACAATAAAACTGACAACGTAAGTAAAACTTTGGTTTTTGACATAGATTTGGATTATTTTTCTTAATTAATATAAATTTTTTTAATATATAAAATAAACATTTTCATTTATGAGCAGACGGAGAAACAAACATTTAATTCAGCCGTCTTATTGAAGGCGGAGGAGGAAAAGCTTCTTGTACCTATACGGAACTACAATCATGTTTAATCCAGGACACACACACACACACACTGAAATACGACAGTAAGAATTAAGAATCAGATTACAGCTCTATTAAAGCTGCTTAAAATGTCTAAAACCCACAATCCCTCAGTGCGAGTGGCTGAGCAAGCAGGAAGTGATGTCATCACCCAGTACAGGAAGTCCACCTCCTTTTAGTTTTATTTCCTCTTTTCTCTCTTCATTCATTTTGTTTATAAATTCTTCACTTAAATTACTGCAAATTTGTTTCTAAAAGAAAAAAAAAATGAAAATCAAAAAGGAGATTTAAAAATAAAACTTTAACTAGCTCCACACTACAACTATTTTTTTTTAGTTTGGAGCTAAATATTTAATTTATAAACAAAATATATAAAGTCTTAAGCTTCAAACTAGCTAGCAAGATAAATACGTAGATGTTTAATGTATAAACTAAATGTTTATTTAGAAATATTCAATATTTAGTTTAACTATTTACAACATTTTTAGTGAATAACATTGTAAAAAATATGACTCTGAAAAATGAATCCCCATGTTTTTCTGTTATGGAAGCCTAAATAGCCCAAATTATTGCTGTTCATTTTTACAATTTCACCAACCGCGCCCCATACATTACGGGCACTAATCCTCCTCCGTACGAATTGTACCGCTCTGCTAATGTCGCTTCTTTTAGCGTTGCTTGTGTCTTCGCCCCCCAACATTTTCACTGATTTGAACCCCGCCCAGATTCCCGAGCCGCGCCTCCAACAGCTGGAGGAACGAAAACGGCACGTTTTCCACCCCCAGCCCTCCGTATCCGAAAACGGAAATCCGATTTCCAATAACATCATTCATGTTTCCGCGTTTCCTGTCATTAGGCAGCGGAGCCGATCTATAATTACAACATCTGGACTCTAACAGGTTTGCTTCTGCGGCCGCAAACCGCCGCTAAAACCGAACACGCCCCTTTTCAGGCCCCTTTTCTCTGCCGTTTTGTTCATAGAGGAACATTAAAGCGGCAAAACAAACAACAGCTTGGAGAGCTAATGGCACGCTGAATGAAGAGAATAGTTTGTGTAGACACAGAGAGAAAACACATTAGCAAGTTCAAACATGGCTGCTTCTAAAAGCCTACAGATGCCTTTCCAAAAAAGAGAGATTAATACTGATAATAAGAAGGCCGATCCTTTCTGTTTGCTGCTTTTCCTCTTCGTCGTAGCTGTGATGGAGGAAGAAGAAGCGGAGCGGCGATTCCTTTGACAGCCCGTGTGAAGCCCAGCCAACTGTGGCTTAGATCTCTGCACACCATCACAACCAGGAGAACAAAAGCAAAAAAAAAAAAGCAGCAAAACAAAGATCTGAGAGCGAACTGGTCACTAGCTAGAAAGTTAGCTCAACTTTTCTGAAGCGCTGACTGAAAAATGGAAGTAAATCTGATTGTTGAGGCAGGAAAACTGCCTCAGCACTATAAAATGACTGAAATTTCAGTAAAATTTACTCATAAACCTAGCTTAGCACTGTAGCGCTAGCTGGGCTAGCTCAGGCTAGCTCAGGCTAACAGCCTCTAACTTGTTTACTGTTTTTGTTTACTAATTTTAGTGATTAGACAGCAGTAGCTTAGCATAGCTCAAACAGGTTCAGCCATTTTATTAAGCTAAATCTCAATGCAGTTTTTTATATTGACATGATTGTTTTGAGATTGTTTTGCTGCTAACAGAAACTACGAAGTCAGTTAAGCTAGCTGAGACTTAAAAGCGCTACAATTTCTTTGTGTCAAATATTAGCATAAAGTTTTGTGGTGGATGATAACAGTGAGCTGTAACTAACTATCCCAACAAAAACGTGTCATAAACCTAGCTAAGATGTAACATTAGAGCTAGCTAGTTTAGCCTAGCTAAAGAACATTTCATTAAGCAAATAAAAAATATGATATAAAAATAAAAAACTAAAGCTGAAAGATCAACATGTTGTGATTAATAATTACAATAAGCTGCAAAAAAATAACTAATTCATCTATTTGTTCATGTATCCGTTTCTGTAATATCACTCATGAAGCTATGATGCTAGCATGAATAGCTCAGGCTAAATGCCTCCAACTGCTGTTTAAATGTCAAATATTTAAATAAATATCGACAGTTCTATGTATGTTTATGTTTTAATCGGTAGCTTGTAAATATTATATAACTACGTAACGATTTTGACCCGTTTTTTAGCTAAATGTTCAGAGCAAAACTATGTTCCGCTAGCTCCGGTTAGCCTAGCTCCGCTTAGCCTAGCCTAACTGAGCAACAGCTTCTGCCATTTCATTAACCTTCAAACCGCTTTAAAACTCCAAAGCTGAATAATTCACATCTTAGACTCATTAATAAATACACCTTCATCTCAACATTTAATCCATTTGCTGCCATTTTATGCTAAAACAAAAGCTAACTCTGAATTCGGGAAAGCTAGCCACTAAGTTTCACCTGGATTCCCCACACCTGACGACCAGAACCACACAGGTTGGCAGGTTGTTTTGAGCCTCTGGGTTGGATCCATGTTTGACAATTCAATTATTAATCCTCCTTTCCTCTCAGCGGAGGTTTTTTTTTGTTTTGTTTTGTTTTATTTTGTGTGTTTGGCTTTTGCAAACTCTATCAAATACACACCTGCCAGCTTCACGCAATCACAGGTATGAGTGAGTTTAATCACACAGGAAGAGGAGAGAGCGCTTTCTGAGGAGGAGCAAAGATGGCCGACAGTAAATCAGGAAACAGCGGCGCTGTGTTAAACATTTGCGCCGGGACATCTGCGTTTAATTAGCAGGGAAAATAAGAAACAGCTTTTCGCTTTTCCTCCATTTTTCCCCACCTTTTTAAATCAACAGTAGCGAAGTAGTTACTCCTGCAGCGAAGCCGCAGAAGCAGGTGCATCATTCGGGTTTCTTGGCTCCGGAGGAGAAAACGCTCAAACCTTCAGATGCTGAGGAATATTTCTTTCAAATTTGCTCCTGCTGGAAGGATAATGTGGAAAATTGAAGCTGGTATTTACAGATTTTCATTTTGTGTTGACGTGAGTCACGGTTTCCATAATTTTACATGCGTTAGCTTAGCGCTTTTAGCGTTTGTGCAGCTAACTACGACTTGTTTATGTGGCAAATATCTAAATAAATACGGACAGTTTGTAAAATAAACAGGTAGTTTATGAATATTTTAACAACTATGAGACATTTTGGGCCCTTTTTTTTATTTGTAGCAAACTGTTAAGGACAGAAAATTAGATATGGAGTAGCGTAGCTTAGCATAACCTAGCTAAACAACCGATTCAGCCATCTAATTAAAGTGACAAAAACGAATAAAAATCAAATTAAAGTCTTAGATTCATAAATAAAAACATGTTAATACATCTTTGTCTTGATATTTGATGTTTTGGGGAGAATTTGTTGTGTTTTTGCTGCTAACAGAAGCTAACTGTGAAGTTCATTTAGCTAGCAGGGATTTAAAAAGCTATGTTTTTTTTTTATTACGCTAAACATTTTGATTACAAATATTTTCTTTTTAAAAAGCATACAGTTCTCTGATAACTTCATCGTTTGGATGTTGCAAAATGCTAATTAGCTTAGCTTTACATTTCCACATAGCACTGAGATTAGCCACTTCACAGGCAAAAAGACAAGTTTATTCTCTAATTTCACTTGGAGAAAAAAACACATCTCTTCCTACAAAGTCACATATTTCACCTTGTCATGATTTTTGTTGTTGCCGTTGCTCAAAAAACAAAGCAAAACAAATTAAACCCAGGAGCGTAGCAATGCTAGCTAAGGTTCCACATTATTTAGCCTAGCTTAGCTGGCCACAACAAGTTTTGGAAATTTCTAAACTATAATAATAATGACATTTATTTAACAAGATTCATTAGAAAACCACAAATCCACTTTCAGTTCTCCACTCTCTGATGCTGACACGAAGAAACGAAACTATTGTAGCACAATGAAACAAGCTAGGCTAGCTAGGGCTAAACGCCTTCAAACAGTGTGTTAGCTAAACAAAAATACTGGTTTGCACTTGAGTTCTTCTGAAGTGCATACAATAAATATGTGATATTAATAACATAGCAGCATTAGCTCCCCAGGGGGCGCCACACATTGAACCAGGTGAGCTTCTCATTCAAACCCTCAAATGAAGCTAACGGCTAACTGTGCTAAATGAGAGGAGAAAACAAAAATCCACTGTTTGTGTTGTTTCAGCAGTTCAGGCCCCAGAGAAACACAAACGTCGCTCTGCTAGCCTCTCAGCTAGCAGAGCTTAGGGACATCCAAACGATGAAGCTAGCAGAGCAACTCAGCTAGCAGAGAGGCTAGCTGAGAGGCTTGCAGAGAGGCTCTGCTAGCCTCTCAGCTAGCAGAGCCTCTCAGCTAGCAGAGCCTAACAGCTAGCAGAGCAACTCAGCTAGCAGAGCCTCTCTGCTAGCCTCTCTGCTAGCAGAGCCTCTCTCTGCTAGCCTCCCTGCTAGCCTCTCAGCTAGCAGAGCCTCTCAGCTAGCAGAGCCTCTCAGCTAGCAGAGCCTCTCAGCTAGCCTCTCAGCTAGCAGAGCCTCTCAGCTACCAGATCAACTCTGCTAGCCTCTCAGCTAGCAGAGCCTCTCAGCTAGCAGATCAACTCTGCTAGCCTCTCAGCTAGGAGAGCCTCTCAGCTAGCCTCTCAGCTAGCAGAGCTAAAGTTCAGACATGAACCTCCAGGCAGGGGGATTCACCCACGCAGACATGCGTCGCTGCACACCTGGCAGTGGAGCCGCAGTCAACCGTGCTGCATCATTCACGCTCTCTGTTGAGATTCCTGGAAACTTAGCTCAAGTCTGCAGACTTCACCTCCCACTTTGAGCTAACGTACCACATGCTAACAGCCAAACACGCATCACACACCAAACATGTCAGGTTTTAAAGAGCCACATTCAGCCTTCATGTTTTGCTGCTGTGATTTACATGATTGTCTGGTTTAATAAATTCCCAAATGTAAACATTTAGCTTAAAAAGCTGCAGTTTCCAGCCAACCTCACACCTTTATCTGACGTTATTACCACTAGAAACAACCTTTCCCTCCTTTCCTTTCTTCTCCTCACCCTCCTGCCTCCTCCCTTCATCTCCCCCTCCCTCTTCACTTCCTTTCTTCTTCCCTTTCATCTCGCGCCTCTTTCATGGCGTCCTGTCGTCAAGTGTAAACATGGCTGAGCGCCAAGCCGGAGGGGTTCGAGTCCTATCGGCTCTTCCTCTGCTCGTGTCCTCCAGTCTCGCTCTTCCCGCTGGTTCCTGCCAGGAAGCCACCAGGTTTTCCTACAGAATCAGAACTCGGCTGCTGGGAGATGTGACAAACATCTTTGTGAACCAGACCGCGGGGAAAACGAGGAGCAGGGGAAATTTAGAGAGATTTTGAGTTTTGAAAAGAAAATCTGAGGAGTCAAAATCAGCAACAAGCTGCAGGAAATGTTGCTAAAGATAATCAGACTGTAAATGTGGCTAAAATTCAGTCAGTTAGCAAGATAAGTATCACTGGTAAACACCGCTAGCTATAATGCTAGCTGCGCTAGCAACATGTTGTTGCGCTAAGGTGCTGCAACAACATGGTGTTTAGCTCTCAAAGCTAATGCAAAATATCATTCTTAGTGGGTGCTAATGCTAAAGCTAGATTCTCACATGGTGTTTAGCGGAAGCTAATGCTAATTCACTACACTAACATTGTAATTAGCAGAAGCTAAAGCTATTGCCAACATTGTATATGCTAATGCTAAAGCTCTGCACCAACACAATATTTAGCAGAAATTAATGCTAAAGCGCTACAATAACAGAAGGCTTAGCAGAAGCTATTGCACTGCTATACCAGCATTATCATTAGAGTAAGCTAATGCTAAACCTCTATACAAACGCAATATTTAGCTATAATAACATAGCACTTAGCAAAAGCTAATGCTAATGCAGCGTACCATCACTATTCCTAGCGGTAGAGCGCTATACCGACATGGTATTTACTGGAAGCTAATGCTAAAGTGCTGTATGTGTTAGCTGAAAACAACTGAAGACTCTTCATATTTAGCTTCCCGCCTGTGAGTTGACCAATCACGTCTCATCTTCAACTGTTTTTTATTTGTTGTTTTCTTTTCCCAAATTAAAGTTTACAAATCAGTAAATTACGCTTCAGAAATTAACCATAAAATTAAACTTAAAGTTTTAAGCCTTTAACGAAGCGTTGCTGTTAGCATATTAGCTAGCTTATGTCTCGATTCCCTCTGATTGGTTTTCCAGGAAAACTGATGGACCAGTGAATGGACCTTCCAGAACCAGAACCAGAAGACCTACTGCACCTAGCTAACCTGCAAGCGCCACTTTTTTAGCGTTTAAACTAAAAACGGCTACATTTGTTGACGTGTCGCTCAGCTGCTGAAGTTCAAACATTGAATCTGTGGTGTTTTCATGACCAGCAGATGACAGGAAGCCGATTCCTTTGCGACAGTCGCAGCTAAATTTATGCGTCTCTGCGGTCGGCGTGTAAATAGAAGCTGCAGACTCACAGCTGCACCTGCACAGGAAAAGCCGTGCGCATCACTTCTGAGCTAGTCGGGGAAGTGAAAATGGGGCTCAGGTGAATTGTCCAAAGTGCTAATAATAGCCGACCACTGGAACCGTTTGAATCAGAGGCTGCAGCCTGACGGCGCCGGATTTTAAACGTCTCCGCCAAAAACACCAGCCGAGTCAGAATATCTGAAGCATTTAGTTCATGTTCAGCTGATCAGGTTCTGGGTTTATGAAATGGGTGAAGCTGCAGATATGTTCAGTTTTTATCATGCAAAATAAAATCTAATAATTAAGAATTTCTGTTTTATGAGGGTTTTTATTATCTATTTTAGTTTATTCTCTTAAAAGTCTCTGGTTGATCTCATAATTTAAAGTTTTATTTTTCTTAGCCGTATCATGCTAACCATACTGAGCTCAATGTTAATTTAAAATGAGTAAAATATAAGTAGAGATGCTAAAGATGCTAGCATGCTAACATTTAGCAGAATAGCATGCTAACCATACTGAGCTCAATGTTAATTTAAAATGAGTAAAATATAAGTAGAGATGCTAAAGATGCTAACATGCTAACATTTAGCAGAATAGCATGCTAACCATTAAAATACTCACTGGACCAAAAACAGTGAATAATATTATAGTGATATTTAATTTATTAGAATATTATTGAAAGGTTGATTTATTTCAGTAAAATAATATAATATAATATAATATAATATAATATAATATAATATAATATAATATAATATAATATAATATAATATAATGATTTTATTTTTGGACATTTATTCCCTCCGGTTCTGGATGATGAGCAGCTGCACCAGTTTTAGCTCTTATTGTTTAACCTTCAGGCGCTTGTTGCGTGTAACCATGGCAACAAGAAGGTGTTACTGCTGGGAGAGCTAATTAGCATCTTAAGGAAGCTCTGCTAACACCTGACAGCAGAGAGAGGAGGAGGAGGTTCAAACGTTTCTTCCATTCATCATAATAATAAATAAAGAAACACAGGAAGGAGGCGGCAAAAGCAAAGGAAGTGGATTTAGCGGCTAGCTAGCTAGCAGCTGATGACGTCAGCCAGGACGTTTTACTTAGCTAACTTTAGATAGCTAAGTTCAGTTAGCTTGCTAAATAAAGCTAACTAAATAAAGCTAACTAGAGTTAGCTTGCTAACTTTATTTAGCTAACTAAGCTAACTTTATTTAGCTTTATTGCTAAATAAAGTTAGCTTTCTAACTTTAGTTAGCTAACTAAGCTGACTTCAGTTAACTAAGTTTAGTTAGCGTGCTAAATAAAGTTAGCTAGCTTGCAAAATAAAGTTAGCAAGCTAATATTTATTTTGAAGCTAAATATTTAGTTTGTTTAAAAAAAAAAATCCTTAGATGTTACAAAATTTAAACCCAAGAAAACTTAAATATTTAGTTTCCTGTTGCTTCCAAACATCACATTTAAGCAAATTAATTATTTTCTCTCAAATGTAAGAAAAGACTCAAAAGTGCAGCAGGTTTTTAAATCAGGCCACAGCAGAAACCCGATCAGGATCTGGGCCTCCAGCGAGTCGATCTTTAATAACGAAACGAGCTGTGAGCAACTGAGCTCACAGCTAGTTTAACAGCCTAACAGTCTAACAGCCCCACATCACCACTCTGCCACCACCGTGTCTGACTGCAGAAATGATCTGAACTTCTTTAGTTGTGTTGCTTTTTCAGGTTTTGTTTCTAACTTTTCAGAAAGAAATAAGAGCTTGTTGTTTAAAGTCAATAATTCCCTAATATTGATTAAAAATAAAATACTAATTTGACTTATAATAACTTGTGTTAAGTGAAATGATCGGCCCGAGGAACTGGAATATCAGTTTTCCATCAATATTGAGGATAATTTTGATAACAGAGACTTTATGATTAGTTTTATATGTTTGTTTTGTTTATTTATTTTGGATATTTAAAATGTCTTTTAGCTCCAGTGTCAAATATTTCTGATAATTTAAAGTTTGTTGATCTCTGAAAATGAGTTCATGCGATATTTTGCCTGAGAATATTATCGTTTATCGCGATAAAGTTCCAGAACAATTTATCGTCTGGCTAAATTAGAAACTGTGACCTGCAGGTTATTTTTCTATTATTTGCACCGTTTGTTGTTTTTGCAGTAATAATTGTCAGAGGATTGTTTGGATATATTACATAGTTTTTATTTGCTTAAAGCGTAAAATATGATTATTTTAGATTCTTTTGCCTTGTTAAACTCAAAGTTTAATCGTTTATTATTATTATCACCAGGATAGAAAGTCTGAAAACAACTTCAAACACAAAATTTATTCATTTATGTACAAAACTAAAAGCAGGTTGAATGGTTGAACTTCCTGGAAAATCTGAATTTATGAAAACAATAAACCTCTTTTTTGTTCCTCTGATTTCACTTGAATGAATTTACCACCGATATTAATCAGAAGTGACTTCATCTAGTGAAAACATGAATCTAGTGATGATGCCGATTTTAGATCATAATCAAAGATTTCCTCCACAAAAGGAGCTTTTAATGTTTCGTTCTTTTGAAACTGCTTTTTTTTACTTTGCTTTTTATCCTTAAACGCAACTTTTCTTCATTGAAACAGAATTAAAAATCCAGAATGTAAAATAAATGTTGGTTGTTTTTTGATAATATGCAGAAAAGAAAACAACCCAGAGAAAGAAAAGAGAGAGAGAGAGAGAGAAAAAAGAGAGAGAGCGCCAGCTTCACAACAAAGACGGAGGCTGTGCCATGCTGCTGCAGAGGGGGCAGCGCCACGTTGGCAAAGCCCAGGGGGCAACTGCTATCTGCTGCCAACACTTCACACACACACACACACACACACACACACACACACACACACACACACACACACACACACACACACACACACACACACACACACACACACACACTCAGAGAACAGATCTGCTTTATGTGGCCTCCTGTTCGCCACTCCACCAATATAAAAAGCAACATTAAAGTCGCTCCAATCAGAAGCTCTGAGGCTGTGAAACCCCGACACCAACCAGATAAATGCTGTCATCATTCCAGGTTCTCCAGGTTCTCCAGGTCCTGGTTCCGGCCCGTCTGTCTGGCCAGACCCGGACCGGGGAACCGCAACCCGACGGTTCAGAATCACTCAACTCTCTGCTGCGGTTTCATCCGCTCATCGGATTCTCAGTGGAGAACCTGGATTTTTTCCCCGCCGCTACTGCTCTCTGTCGGGTTTCACAGTGCAGTGATGTCAGCACGCACACGGCGGCCATCTTGTCCGACAGGCGCGTTTCACAGAGTTCATTTATTTGGACTCAACAGAAAAAACAAAAGAGTTAATTTGATCCAAAACACTCAAAAATGTTGAGATTAAACCAAGACAATGTCTGGAAGAAAACAAGGAAATTTTCAAGAAAAAAATCAAAACTTTCCCAAATTTTCATCTGTTGGAAATTTTCCAAGATTGAACAGCAAAAAATTTTCAACATCTGAAAATTTCAAAATTAATCTCAAAATTAGATTTTTTTCTTGAAAATGTTCAAATTACTCAGAAAAGTAGGGAGAAAATTTCTATCAAATTTTTTAGATTAATCTCAAAACTTCTGAGTTTTTTTTACCAGCAAATTTTAAGTTTGCAAACTTGGAAATTTCTTCGTATTTTCTAGAAAAAACAAATTTTGTATTTTTATGAAAATTTCCATTAAAAATGCATATAAATATAAATATCAGTTTTGGGTTTTGTTTTTTAAAAAAAGTTGTTTTTACAAGAATAAAACAAACTACCAAACTAATCAATACAAATCAATTACTTTGATTAATGTTCCAGTTATGAGTCAAAAGCAGCTTTAAGGTTTTCAGCCTTGATACGACGATAAAATTGGAAAAATGTAAGAATAATTCGCTAATATTATCAGGATATTAAATCTGATCAAACCAATAAAATCAATAAGTTGAACTTATTCTTCTCCCAATGTATTTCATTGATATTTTAAATTACACTTGTATTATTTTTTTTATTGGACTGTGACACATGTTAAAAAATATTGTGGCATTTATAATCATAATGAGCCATAAAATGTTTTGAACTTAAAAAGATTTTCATAGTTTGATTATTTATTATTAAACTGAAGTGACGAGACCATAAACATGAAAATCAATTATAAAATATTATAATTATTAACATCAGCACAAATTCTGGAATATTTTGAGGAGGAAAAATGGTCAAAAATAAAATGTAACCTTTTCTGTAACAATGTAATTACTACTACAATAATAATAATAATAATAATAATAATAATAATAATAATAATAATAATAATAATAATAATAATAATAATAATAATAATAATAAATGTGACTGCAGGAACGTTTCTTTCAGCCTCAGGAACATCTGAGCGTTTTCAGGTTGTTACTTACATAAAGCAGAATGTAGATTAAGAACTCACACCTCCCGTCGTAACGCTCTACATCCTCCCTCCTCTTCCTCGTTCTCGCTCTCTCTCTCTCCCCCCGACGGTAGCCTCGTTCGCCCTCCTCTCTGGCTCGCTCCGTCTCTGTACCATATGGCGTAGCATGGTACATTTAGCTTGTCAGTGATAATGGATGACCATGGAAGCCCAGTTTTGCTTTAAGCGCTAGCTTGCTGCTTGCCGACTCGCTCTGTGTGTGTGTGTGTGTGTGTGTGTGTGTGTGTGTGTGTGTGTGTGTGTGTGTGTGTGTGTTGGGTGATGATGCTTTCGGCTGTGGGATGAGGGATCATGAAGCTGACGTTCACTTAACACACACACACACACACACACACACACACACGTGGTAAACGTGAGGTTCGCTGGTGTTGATCCACTGCTGAGACGAATCTGATTGGTTATCAGGAGGAGATCCTGATTTCAGATTTTCTGGACTGATTTCTCAGGTGGTTACCACCAAAGTAAATGATGATATCCGCCCAAAAAAATCAGAAAAAGCTGTGATTTTTATAATTTTTAACATGAAATAATAGGCAGGGCTGGATTTACCAGGATGGGGGCCCGGGGCTGGAAACGTTTTGGTGCCCAATCCACTAAAGAAAAGTTATTTTGCTGATTCTGATATACATAAACTGATTATACCAGCTGATAATTTAAGGTTTAACACACTTAATATATTATTCCAACTCACATGACACATTTTATGGCTCTAACTAAAAACATGCTTATTTACTTTTTTTTTTTTTTTTTTTACTCACATTTTTTAATTTTTTTATTTTTGCTCTCATACTTTTGTGTAGATAATTTACGACCCCAAACCGACTTTCATGCGCAGAAGAAGAACATAGACGTCTGATAAAATACTTTTTGCTTTTGGTTAGCTTGCTAACTTAGCTCAGTTGCTAATGTCGCTACTATAAATTCACATAAAAAACTCTTAATTTTGTCTTCACTGGGTCAAAGAATCCAAAATGTACTGAAGTTAACAAAATATAATTGTTTTTATCATTTAATTAAATTGTTGCTGACGTTGTAGCTTAGCTTAGCTGCTAATGACGCTAATGCTAATTCAGAAGCTGTATAAATGACGTAGCTTTTCTGAAAATAATACAATTTCTCCAACATGTCATGTTGTTGGATAGCCGTCTTCTTCTACTGGTTTATGTTGGGACTCGGTGCATTACTGCCCCCTACAGGATGGTGCCTTAATTTCACGTCGTTTAAATGCGACAGAAACATTTTGGTGACTATTTGGTCTGCAAATAACTGGCAGTGAAAAATAAAATTATGTTGAACTTCGGAGGTGACGATCTTCTCTTCGGGTGGGAATTAATTATTTATCTTAATTTTTAGGAGCGTTAATTGGGGTTTATTAAATTAATGTCTTTTCCCCCCTCATTTGCACCAAAGGTGTTTAATTAAATGTATGAAAAAAAGTTGCAGGGGTAAAATAGCATCAATAAATCTGATTAAATTAATTAGCAGCAAAATTATTTCACCAAATTTAGGAAAGAAAAACTCAAAACAAAAGCGGCCGAGGGCGAAAAAAATCCACTTTCTCTCAGATTTAGTTTGCTCTGCTGCTGGTTGGTTCCTATGGCAGCAGACGAGGGTAAATTAGCCGCTTCTCTTTTCTTTCCTCGTGTTTCCACGACTTAGCCAGGAGAAAGCAGAGGTCACGACCCCTGCTGGCACGCTGTGAATGGGAAGGAGCTGGAAGAAGCGGCCCGGATCCCAGCCGCCCTCACAAAGCAGTGTGATGCCGCCGCCGCCGCCGCCGTGCATCACCTAATACAATCACTTCTTATTCCAAACTTCCCTTTTTTTTTCCCTCGTCCTCCTTTTAGCGGTTTTGTTCATGTGCGGCTTGGCGATGGATCGTTTCCAGAGTGTGAAACAAACCAACGAGTTATCAGCAGGTGGGACTGGGGAAGGTGGCGACCGGCAGAAAACAGACTGCGAGAAGGTCAGGAGGAAGATCGCAACTGTAGCCGAGAGAAACACGGGCGTCGTTAGCAACAAAACAGGCTTTTTCTCAGGAAAATAGCAAAATTAAACACACTGGATGTTGATGTTGTTTACTTTCAGGCTGTTTTGAATAAAAATAACAACTTTATTGTCATTTTTCCACGTTTGGTTTAAAAAATGGAATTTAAGGAGCTTATTTTAATAACATATCAAAAATTTAAAACTTCTTTATCCAGGTATTTCCTAAAACACATCAGCTGGATGGTAATATTATATACTTTTTAGATTGTTTGGAATGTGAAAAAAATACATTTATTGTTCAAAGTTGAGTAAAATGCAAAAATGTGAAGAAAAAAAAACAACAACCAAACATTTCAGTTTGGGTGAAATGCAACTTAAAAACGCTTTGATTGAACTTTGAATGAACTCGAACTGTTGTTTCTGACCCTGTTTCCTAATCAACTCCAGTCGTTTCTTCTCCCGCAGTTTTAAATGAATAAACATGGTGAAAAAATCTCCGTCCGCTAGTTAGTTGTTTGTTTTTAAAACGTCTTTTTCGCCGTCGCAGAAGAAGCTGCAGAGAGCAAAACCGCCGGCGTCGCGCCTGCAGACATAAAACCGGAGCGGACTGCATGTTCTGTTCCTTTGTGTGTGTGTGTGTGTGTGTGTGTGTGTGTGTGGGTGTGGGTGTGTGTGTGTGTGTGTGTGTGTGTGTGTGTGTGTGTGTGTGTGTGTGTGTGTGTGTGTGTGTGTGTGTGTGTGTGTGTGTGGGGAAAATGGGTTTGTTTGTTGTTTTTTCCCTTCGTCCCGATTCTCTTGGCTAGCGGAGCGGCTGTCAGTCGGTTACCACGGCAACGGGCGGCGCGTGTCGAGCGGGTTTCAAGTTGCTCTTTAGGTGTTATTTTCACTTTGCTGTGTCACTTCTGAAAGTTCAATAAACGATAAAAAAAACTTTGTTAAAAAGTTCCAAGATTTATAAAAAAAAATCATTAAAAAGTTTAAAACGTTTCATAAAGTCTTAAATTACGTTGGTAATTTAAGCCCCGTTTTCCAGAAATCAGGTGAGAAATAAACATTTTTGCGACCCGTTTTAAGCTCATCCCTCGCTGGAACAGCTTTGTTTAGTAATGGCGCCGATAGCCGAGGTGAAAATGATGTCAGTGTTTCGGCTGTTTCGCTGTTTTCCAGAAGTTGGTTCCAGGTTGCTGGTCCACCAGATTCTTCTAATTTAAAAAAAAAAGAAAAGAAATGTCTGCAGTTTCTGTGAGTGGAGTGAAGCTGGGCTTTCAGAGCCGCTTTAGAAAACCATCCCGTAACTTTTTATCTTAATTTTTAATTTTTAAATAAAACATTAGTTGGTGTAATTTATTTAACTGTTGGCTCCTGGTCAAATTCACGAAGCTGGAAGTTTGACAAGATGTGATTAAATTAAAATACATTTCCTTGTAATGAATTGTATTTTCTAGTAAGAAAGCCATATCTGGCCAGCTAAAATCAGTTAGCATTTATGCTAAGCTAAGTCAGGGGGTGTCCAAAGTGTGGTTCCGGGGGCCATTTGTGTCCCTTGAAATGATTTTGTTTGGCCCCTCGACTCCAGAATGGTAAAAATAACTGACCCAAAAATGTCAAAATGAAAAATGTTGTTTATTGTTGAGCAAATAAAAAAACAAAAACAAGTTTTTGTTTTAATTTAGTTATTTTTTTCCCCTGCTGGTAGTTTAAATCTGCCAGTTTTGGCCCCCAGGATCAAAGGTTTGACCCCCACAGAGCCAAATAAATGTAATATTTACAGAAACTTCCTAAAAGTTGATGTTTCTTTGCATGTTTTGTCTCGTTAGCCGTTTAGCTTCCTGAACCTGTGACTCCTGCTGGTTTCCACGGAGAATTAACTCCCAACAAAACTTGTTTACCCGCCCGTTACAGGTGCAGTCATTTTTTATTTCCTCTCCGAGCCGTCGTCCCCCGTCTGTCCAGCTCTGTCCGCCCTCGCCGTGTGATGTCAGGTGGGGCCTGCCCCGCTGCGCCGGCGCCGCGCTGATCACCGGCTCCGGCGCCGCGCGTGGGAGCTGATGTGTCATTACTGAGCTGCCAGGTGGCTGAACTGCAGCCGCGCGGCGACACCGGCGGCGGGACGCGGCCCCCTCGGCTCCAGCTATAGGTTAGCCCGCGTACCGGAGGCGTCCAGGTGTCTAAATACAGGGAATTACGCTCCGTCACCGACGGCGACACGGCGCGCAGCGAGAAACTCAGCTAAAGTTTACCAAACCGATGCTCTGTGGGGAGGCAGTTCAACCTCAGCACCTTGAAAATTAAGATTTAAAGCGAGACCAACCAACATACAGCTGCTGCTATTTGTTACATTATTATGCACTAGCATGATTTGGTCCAACGTCAGCAGCTCTTAAAAGAGGAATCACTTAAACAGAACCGGCCCGGCGACATGAAGCAGACCAAAACCACCACGGCTGTTCGTTCATTCATGACTCCTACCTGTTTGAGTCGAGGTGGTTTGTCTGTGAACGTAGCGGTTGGAGCTTAAACGGCTCAGAACCGACCCAAACCCTCCGTCCGTCTGTTGATCATCACCTGACTTCATGTCAATGTCTCATAAATAAAAACCTACCAAAGTAACCAGTTGTTTCCACACGTGCTAGGCTACGTCATGGTGGGGGCATTGTCGCCATGGTTACCAATGGTTACGTTCCCCACAACACAATACTTGACTGCGTCTCGCTAATCATAAAGTAAATGAATGTTAGTTAGCCGTCGTACTTTTTTTTACAAAGTGTTTGCTGTAAAGCTGTGACGGTCAGTTTTATCGCTCAGACCAATCAGAGTCGGGCTCAGATTTCGATTCTGCTACGCTGCAGCTAGCGTAGCCTGTCATGAATGCTAGGGCTAGTTAGCATGGCCACCAATGATGGTGGATAAACAGTTTTTTCTGTAACGGTGAGTTGTTTCTCCAGCGCCTTCATGAGGATTGATTGACAGCGCTAAGCCCATCCTCCTCCTCCTCCCGGCTCTGATTGGTTGATCTCGGGGAGATTCATCTGTTCACAGACTCTCCGGACGGTTTTAACAAATATGTAAAAAAAACAAATACAAGTTACAAACTGCAGCTTTAATGCTCAATAAATATGGCTGCAAAAGGTTTATTAGTTGTGACAAAAGTGGGTGAAAATGTTTTGTCAAAAACGTTAATAGTTATAGTTAGAAACCAACTGGATACTAACTGGATCAAAGGAATTTTTCACTTCTTATTTTTAAACATTTTCAAGCAAATAAATTTTTTTTCTGCTGCCCTTAAACTCATGATAATTTAGAGAAATTAGGAGCAAAGACAAACATGAAGGAGGAGAATTAACCAGCCAGATATCCCGTCACCTTTGACCTCCTCAGTGTGACGGCGCCTGACCCTGCGGGGAAAACGCCAACCATCTGACGGGAACAGTTTTACAGCGACGTGCTCAATTATTAGTCGTAATATTAAGAGAATAAAGACGAAATATCACCGGAAAATGCTCAGTATTTGTCATCTTAAATTATATAGTTATAAAATATTATGATTTTGTTGCTGTTTTATTACATTATTCTAGAAATATTATGACTTTATTGTAGCTTAAAGCTAATATTTGACAGCAAACTAAACATTTAGAATGACGCCAACTATTAACCTTGAATATTTAGCTTTAAGCTACTTGGTTAGAACTATAACATTTATAAATGACTCATATCACAGGCTAAATAACCAGAATTTCAGGTCAAAAATGTCTTATATCCTTATAATAAACATCAGAAAATATCTGTTGTTATTATTCAAACGGTTTGTTCTCCAGGTTTTTGTGTTTCGGTTGGACCAACTCTTGGCCATCACCCTAATCTTTAGCTTCTTCCAGAGATTCTCAGTTTAAATTAGTCAGAATCAAAGATTTCAACCAAATTTACCACAAAAGAAGAACAATTTAGATTTTTTTTGCTTTAGATGTTAAAGATCCATCTTTGATTCCCAAAGAATTTTGGTTTCGGAGAAACGAATAAAAAAAAAAAAGAAAACGAAAAACCTGATTTTTCAAAAAACATAGAATGAAAGGAAATAATGTTTTCTCTCTGTAAACTTTTATCCTGGATCTCGTTTCACAGCGTTTCTGTCTGCCAGAGGATCCGCGTTCAGTTTTGTTTCCTGGCCTTCTCGACACGGCGAGCATGAACGCGGCGGCGCCTTTATTCCTCCGTAGTGTCGGGCTCTCTGCTCTTTGTGCCGCACTTTAATACTTCCATATTGTGCTGCTAATTCCGAATTTCACACCTTTTCTCTGGTTCTACCTCCTCCTCCTTCTTTCTTTCTTTCTTTATCTGCCGTCTCGACCCGAAACGAGAGGAAACGACGTGTTAAATCCACCTCTAAGATCCTCTCAGTTCGACATTAGCAGCCGTCATCTGTCTGCTGAACAATAACACAATTTACAGCTACAACTGGAGCGCGGCGCTTTGTTTACCGCGCAGCAGCTAAACATTGTTCCATCAATAATGGACTCCAAACACAGAACCAGGCTTTGACTTGAAGGTAATCCTGAATGTTTTACAGGGATTTTTTCCTCCCGTTTTGCTTTGTTTTATTGTCTCTGCAGCATAATTAGGGTATTTTCTTCATTTGTTTTAGGTTTTAGGAGGAACATGGGCTCCGTGCCTCGTGGATGGAACTCCAGATGCTTTTTTTATTTGTCCAAGGTATTTGAGGAAGTGCTGCCCAAAATCCTCCAGACAAAGACGGCAAGAGATGGTGGCAAAATTATAGAAAACCCAGGGAGGCGACAACAAACGCGCCTTAAAAACAGTTTTTATTTTTGTTTATGGTGCCGTTTCTGCTCCTCGGGTCAGATTGAAACGTTAGATTATATAAACTCAACGTGAATTTTCCTCCAGCTCACGTTGTTGGACTTCGTGACGGAATTAAATGTTTTTAAAACGTGTTTAAAAAAATGTTTTTAATTTTACTTTGTGCTGTTTCACAAAACAAACGAGCTCAAGACTTTAAAAAACATTTTTATGAAATGTTTGTTATTATTTTGACCAGATTAAAACCTGATTTTCCTCCAGCTCACGTTGTTGGACTTCGTGATGAATTAAATCAACTCGCCGTTTTTAAAAACATTTTTTAATCATTTATTTGTTATATTTCCGTTTTCTGGTGGAACTGAAAACAAATTACATAAAGTCGGCGTTTTTAAAACGTGTTTAAGAACATTTTTAAAAAATGTTTTTATGTTCACAAGACTGAAAACGGGGCGAAAAACAAATGAACTCATTGAACGTTTTTATGAAAATGTTTATTATTTTGACCAGATTAAAACCTGAAAACGTGAATTTTCCTCCAGCTCACATTGTTGGACTTCGTGATGGAATTAAATCAGCTCACCGTCTTTAAAACGTGTTTAAGAACATTTACAAAAATGTTTTAAGTTTATGTTCACAAGAGAAAAAACAAATGAACTCAACACTTTTAAGAATTTTATTATGAAATGTTTATTATTTTGACCAGATTAAAATCTGATTTTCCTCGGCTCTCGTGGTGGAATCACACCAACGTTTTGTTACGTCTCCGTTTTCTGCTCTTCTGCCTGAAACGTGAATTTTCTGTGACGTTGGGCGAAAACAAACGACACCAACTCCCTGTTTTTAAAACATTATTTCATTTTTCTGCCCTGTTTCCTGCTCCTCAGATCAGACCGACGTAAAGACAGATTGACAAATTTACGGGTGTCAGAACTCGCCAAGTCGAGTCTGACCTCGGCAAAGTAAACGCCGTGCCACGAAGCGAGAAAGAGAAGAAGAAGAAGAAGAAGAAGAAGAAGAGAAGAAGAAGAGAAGAAGAAGAAGAAGAAGAAGAAGAAGAAGAGAAGAAGAAGAGAAGAAGAAGAAGAAGAAGAAGAAGAGAAGAAGAAGAAGAAGAAGAGAAGAAGAAGAAGAGAAGAAGAAGAAGAGAAGAAGAAGAAGAAGAAGGAGGGAAGCGTTGGGAGGGAGGAGGTTTGGGCTCTAATGCCAGCCTTATGCGTCTTTTAGTCGTTTCCGCCGTCGGGGCTTGGCACCGGCGCAGCATTGTCAGCGCGCCAACAAAATCTGCAGTGGCTGCCGCATTCAGTCTGAGCCCAGCACACAGAAACACACCGTGACGCGCCGCCGTTCGCTGAACAGAAGCTTCGTGAAAGGGGAACGTCTGAAACTCCCACAAATGAATAAATTCACGTTGACTTCTTCTTATTTTACATTAATGGTGAATTTGTGACGTCCCAAACGCAGCATCGCTGTGTGGAGGGAGGTCCTGCTGCACGGCGGCGGCAGCGGCCCGGTTGTTTGTGTTTGTGGGCTGATGCCAGGCTGGAGGAGGGGGGCAGCTTTAGATAATGAAGGTTATTTGGTAAATCGGGGACAGGGGGGGGGGATCATCAAATTCTGGTGCCAGAAGCTTCATTTTCATTCTGTCCGCGGCGAACGGACGGACGGACGGACAGAGTCCCGACCAAACAAAGAACTCTGCCTGGTTCTGCAACGCGCTGCGAATTCATCACTTTCCGTTTTTTGTTTAGCTTCGTCTCTAGCAGCAGAATGAGTAAAATTAGTGTTTTTCATTTTAAAGTCGTCCTTGTGTCTTAAACGCAGCAGTCAGTGTTCCTACTGCATGTCCGTACCTCTGACCTCCATTCATTTGACGTTTGATTTCTAGTTTTTATTTTTCTTTTGTTCTCAGAGTTGAAATTTGTTCAGTGTGTAACTGACGGTTTAATCAAACAAAAGCCACAACATTCGTTGCATTTCATGTCTCAGCATCAGTTATTAGTTTATATAAAACAACTAACTCATGATAATAAAACAGAAAAGGATGAAAACACGTCCAACCCAAACAAAGAGCAAACAGATTCACGGACATTTACTCACAACATCAACGCCGTCTAGAAAGGTGGTTAAAATAAACCATAACAAACGTATTTAACCGCTGTGTTTCATTCATACGAATACATAATTCAGCATATAAAGGAGCATCTACCGCACTGTAAAACAGAATTTATTGGATTTAGGAATTCAGATGAAAATGAACTGATGGAACGTTTTACCAACTTTCACACGTAAACAACTTTATGATTCTGAAGGAGCAGGAAATATATCAGATATATTTTCTTTAATGTGGCTGAAGGTGTTACAGTCATGTTAGAGTAGGAAAAAAAACAAATTATTTACAACAAACCCCAGAACAAACATTTACACATGTGAAATAAACACACTGGAGAATAATAAACTAAATCCACCACATTTAACAATATGAGTTTGAACACTTGGAGCAAATTCACGATTAAACGAGTTGGTGTACTTTTTAAGGATTAAATCAACGTTAACCTGGTTTAGTGCTTTATCTGGTCCATTCAACCGTTTTACAGATTAAACTTATGTCTTTATTAAAACGTTGTACTTTTTTAATTGACTAAAGTACTAAAGTGTTGCAAGCAGCAGATTCAACACATTAATACAGGATTAAACATATAAACAATCATAAACTCTGAAGACGATGTAGAGAAATTAAAAATGTCACCATCTGCATCAAAAAACGTGTTAAAACACGAAGAAGGTTAAAAATAATCCACCTTAAAACAGGATTTCACCAGAAGTGAATCTTTTACAGCACAATTCAAGAGGAAGCAGAGAAACGTTTTAATATTTAAATAATAAAATACAGGAGTTTTACAGTCGTTTTTCTATCTATCTTTTATTAAAACAGCGAAAATAAGATTGTAACCAATATGTTGTTATAAATATGCAATATGTTTATTAATGCAGAAAAAACACCAGAAACTTTGACGGAACGAAAGAAAAATATGAAACAGAAGAAACAAAACCAGTTTAGATATCAAACACATTTTAATCCAAAAAATGGGAAATTTTGTATTTTACAGCTTCAATTAAACTTTGCTCTAATATTTATTTACTCATATTTAGGCTCTCAAGTTCATAAAGGAGTCATGTTTTAACTTTAAAGCCATCAACAGTTGATTTTAATCATTTTATTGTTCTAAAATATGCAAAATAGTGAAATTCAGTGAATTTATTAATGATAATGAATCACAGAAAACAGGTGGGATCTTCTAACGAAGATCTGAAGAACGAGGATAGAGACTGAATAAAAGTCCTGTTGGCTTTAATGTTTTAATATTTAGGTTTATTATCAGGGATGTAAATAAAATGCTTCGGTAAATTAAAGCAGAATAATCAAACGCAGCAGGAATAAAAGGTGGATCTGAAGAAGAAACTAGACGAATAAATTAGTTTTAAAAACAGAAAAACGTCGTGGTTTAAGCAGCACATTGGTTTTTATTGTTTTTATTTTAGATATCAGACAATAGAACAGATTTCACATTATTGTTGAGCCTTACTTTTAAATAACTTAAAAACAGAAAACATTTCATTTACTCCAAGACAGAACATTTAGATCTATGTCGCTGTTAAATAATGTGCCAAGGATCCGACAACAGAGCAGAATTTGACCAAACACTGTAAAAACGGAACTTAAACCCAGAATAAAACATCGTATTTGTTGAATTTACAGCAGGGTTTGAACGCGACGCCGTGCTGAAGGTGGAAGGCGACAGATGTGAGATGGATGCCTCGTCTCTCAAGTTGTTCTCGATGCTCGTATACGTTCATCTGTTGTTTGATGTATTCAGTCGTTCCGGTGCCAAGGAGCCGGTGCCTGCTGGGATTGCAGGGGGGGGATGGCGGCGGCGAGCGGCGGCGGCGGCGGGCATGTCACCAGGAAGACGGTTACTCATCGACTATCTTCTGTTAAATTAACGGCGATCTCCCATTAAAAACGCGGGACGACATGGCCGCCGTATTGAAATGCGGTCGATGCTGTTCATGTATGTATGTGTGTGTGTGTGTGTGTGTGTGTGGCTACCTCTCAGACTTTGTGGAAACTTCTGGACCGGTGCCCGGTGGATGTCATGGAAACGCTTGAATCGCTCAGAATGATTCATGTGGGCTCGGTCCAACCCTCCCCAACCCGCTGCATCAGGAGGAGTTTAACCCTTCTCTCCTCTCATCCCCATCAAATCGCACTATTAGTCATATCTTTTATTAAATGGACTCATTTTATGGGTGTCACTTCTTCCGAGTGCTTCCTCTCGCACAGAGAAAAGGCTTAATGATTCATCCAAACTCGGGCATTTAACCACTTGAACAACAATCTTGTTGTTTTCTTCCTTTGGCGTCTTTGACGGAGCTGAAACTGATCCAGGAGCCGATCTCTGGCAGTCGATCACCGCTGGAAAACACCTGCATCAGGAAACACAAGCAGAATTCAAATTAAACCAAAACGCTCTAAGAAGTGAATCCAGAACTTCTCCACATACAGCTGGTCAAAGTTAGGAGCATCCTGAAAATGTAACAAATGAGAACAGGAGATGCTTCCTGAAGGCTTAATTAGCCTCCAAGACATCAAGAAACGAAGATGGAGGCTGGAAGTTTGTGTTTATTGTTACTGGAATTAAATTGTCTGCATGTTTTATTGTTTTTTTTTCTTTTCTTTAGAAAACCAGTAATTAAAAAAAGCACATTTTCCATTTTAAATACAACTAAATTTTAATTTCTGCTTTACTTTTCATGCTTCACGCTGTAGTTCAGATTGTTTTGGCCAAGCGTTTTGCCCATGATGTCACTGAAATAACTGAATATTTAACGTTTGTTTTGGCATCAAAACCAGCCAACATTTTCATCCTCATCCAACCAGAAATTTATCAGAATTTCAGACGTGCGTTTATTTTAATTATCTGTATTTTTCACCTAAAAAAATGCAGAACGATGTTCTTGCTAGAAATATTAAACATGTTCCCGCCATTTTTTTTTTTTACATTTAACACAAACTTCCAAGTGAAATAGTATTTTAAAAGGATAAAGGACAATAGCAGAGCAGCTTTACTTTAGTTTTCATTACCAGTTTATGAAACATGATCAAACGGGCCAAATTGGAGCAAATGCGTAAATTCAGAAACTGATTAAAAAAGAGAAACCTTTGGATTTATAGTTTGGCAAATAGAAACAATCTCTGTTGTTCCTGGAAGAGCCGTAAACGTGTTGGTTATTGGGTTTTTTTTTGAGCCCATAGAAAAACACACGCAGTCCTGAGAGTTACTGATATTTATAGCTTCACATGTGTAATTTATCGCTTCACATGTGTACGCTTTTAACAAACTCATCATTGAACGCAGACCCAGAAACGTCGTACGGGATTCTCCATGAGGAATCCAGATGCTCTCTGTTGGCCCCCGGGTCCAGCGAAATTAAATTAAAACAATGTTTTGAAATAAAAAGATAAGGTCAAGGTCAAATGAAATCGAGGCATCAAAACCCACATGCGCCTGCTTTATTTAAACGCATGGAGGCTGGTGGACCTGTTGGGTTTTACAGGTTTCTGCTGTTGGACCAACAGGAATCCAGCGTTTTCTTTGTGTTCCTGCTGACCTTTTGTCAGTTTAGCACCTGCCAATGAACCGGCTAATTAAAAAAAACTCCAAAGGAAATGCTAAATAATTTCACTGACCTTTCAAACTTGGCATAATTTCAGACGAACACTAATCACCAGCCGGTTGCGTCTTCAGTTCAAGGTCAGGTTTATAAATCCTGTAGTCTTAGATATTATATTTTTATAATGTAAATTAAACCAGCTTGTATTGTTTTGATAGATTCTGTTCATGTTACATAAATAAGCTAATACGTCGTGTCGTAACAGTGTAAAGCTCAGAAAACACTTGCTAACGACACCAAGCTAGCTAACGTCAGTTACCTCGTTGTAGCAAAAGCAGCTGATGCGCTTTAGTTTTTTTTGTTGCATACTCCGTAGTTTATGTTTCCGAGATAATTTACTGTTCGGAACATAATTGGTTTGAGTTTTTTTTATTTAAAATTTGGTTAATTTGATTGTCAAAGTGAAGCTAGCATACCTTTTCCTCACTCTGTTTCTAATTAAAACTTTTTCCTGACCTTGTTATCTGGTCGTCATGGTGCTGACGAAGCTCTGCGTCCCCTTTTTCTTTTATATGTCATGCACTCATTTCAGATTTAGCGCGATAAAGTGACAGTTTGACTGCTAGAACCAATGCTAGTTGTCGTTAGCTTGCAGGATCTCACGTTGCGATGTGTCTGTAGTTCCAGTTTGTTAAGGTTTTTCCCCATTAATTACAGTTTTTATTTATTTCAGGTAAAAATGTTGCCTCCATTTTAGTTTTTGTTATTTTGTTAGTTTTAGCTAACAATAACAACCTTGGTTGGAATTAGAAAAAGTTTTTCCACCACCACGTGACCAGAATGCTTCCAGTCAATCCGACATAAATCAGCACCAGTTTTAATGCGAGATTATATTGCCGGAGTTTGGAAAAGCATCCCAACTCGACCAAATCCAGAGTGAATTTGGTCTGGTAGGAAGCGGTGTCACGATATCTAATAGCCCAGCTGAGCTTCCTGCTTCCTGTTAGCGCTCAGCTTGTAATGGAGCTGATTTGTGTTTCCTCTGTCTCTCTGCGCTGTGGATTAGCAGGGATTTGGTCCTCCTGGCTCACCGACTTCTCTATGGGCTTTTTATAGCAGAGTGGCTTGAAAAAAAGGGTTTGTGCGGCCGCTCGCTGGCCGGCTGGGCCGCCCCGTCTGGGGAGAACGTCACTCGGGGCTAGCAGGGTGAAATGCCAGCCTTTAAAGTTTGGCTTCTGAGAATTTAGGGAGCCTAATGTTTTCCGTTTGGGATTTTGAGGCTTTCTCTTAAATTCCCAAAGTCACCCAGGTCAAACATTTCTATTAACGGAAATCATTGGATCATTGGTATTCGTTTAATGCTTATAGTTCTATACAACCTGTAAGATTTAAAAGCATTTTAAATAACCAACAACGTCCCTCTTTTTGGTTATTTTAAAGGACGTTTCAGGCAAAAAGAAGCTTTTCTAAAATTGTAACAAGCTTTGAAGCGTCTTCTAGTTTGTAAAATGCTTTTGTTTGTTTCCTTTCCGTCACTCTGATGGTTTGGTTCGCTTCCGCGAAGCGCAATGTGAAAACAAACCGCGCTAAAGGAAAAGTCCGCTTCGGGTCCAGACCAAACAAAACCACTTCCTTCATCTGAGTCAGTCCGAATCGATCCTGAGAGATTCATCGTTTTAGTTTTAACAAAAATGAATGACATCATCAAACTGATAATTATTCAAACCGCTGCTGAAGTAACATTTTAATTGTTAGTCATAGTAGTTTGTTACATTTGCTGCTTTTGATTTCACTGACAAAATCCGCATTAAGGTGTGAAATTTAATATGAGAAAAGAAGCATTATTACATTAAATATAATTTCAGTTTTCAGGTGTTTATAGTGGAGAATATTATTTAAAATATAATATTTTCTAATGTTATTCTGTCAATTGGCTGGTTCAGTTTTTCCTGTAGTGGAGAAAAAGCGTGGCGGCTTTGTTTCAGCTAGCAACAGGTGGGGGAGGGGCGGTGATGCAGACGAAGACGACCACTATGTTTTCTGCGACCTTTAATTTGAAATTCTTTAGTCTGTGGAAACTCTTGACAGGAAGCTGTTGTGGCGACCTTTGACCCGGTGTCTGCTCCATTAATGTCAACATGGCTCCAGTTGTGTACATGGAGGATATTAATCAAGACATTTAATTTAAATCTTTATTTTTATTTTTTTTAAATCTGGTTTTCCGTTTCTGCAGACAGAAATATTTGGATCTCCTGAGAAATGGAGAGTAATAATTAAGGTTGTCCAGCATCAGTTATGTTTTCGAGGGCTCTCTGAAACCAATATTCCACTTTGAAACCATTCAATTAAGATGTGCTCTGTGTAGATGTTTTTTTTGCTGATTGAAGTAAAATGAAGTAATTCATTTTGAGGTAATAATCCCCCCCCCCCCCCCTGACGGTACATCTCCCCTCCAGAGGACGGGGATTTCGGTTCCTGCCCCCGCTCCCTTCTTTCTTCAACAGCCAAATTAAAATACCGAGCATTTTTTTGTTCGTGCTCTCGGCCCGAGGAGACGTGGTTGAGAATTAAAAAAAATTAAAAATCTTGATTTAAAATGTTTTGATAACATTTAAAAGCCCCTTTAGTGGATTTTCTCTTTGATTTGATAGAAATGTGGATGATTAGAAAATAACGCAGTTATTTCATGACGACAGATGATCACAGTCTTCCTGACTCTTTGTGAAAACGAGGCAGCTTCTGTCTCTGCTTCCAGGACCACAGAGAACAAATTTAAAAGAAAAATCTGAGCAAATGAAAAATAAAACATGAACATATTTTCATGGAGCTTTGGAGAATCCCAAACGGATCGGGTCTCGGTGCATGGATGTGTTGACGGATGCGGCTTCCCCTGGGTGTTTTCGCCGCCTGCACATGTGAACTCCAGGTATTTTTACATAAACGCAGAGCTGCTGCTGCTGCTGCTGCTTGGCGATGGGGCGTTTTTATTTAAGGCTGCTGCACCAGACGGGATGGAGCCGCTGCCAGAACCCCCCCCCCCCCCTCCCCCCCAGCCCGGTTCGGTTCGGTCCGGCCAGCGCTGGACCAGGCCTCCACCGGCTCAGACGCCCGTTTATCGTCTTCACTGCTAACTGGAGTTTTGTTTGGATTTCATGTTGTTTTTATTTTTGTAAAAACATTTACAATTAATTCTCTCTTTTCAAGGTATGAAAATATAAATTTTCAGTACCAGAAATGTTGCTTTTTTTTATTTAAAATGATTTATTACAATTATATTAATGGCTTTGGTTGTGTGTGTATCTTTCTATTTGAATTAAATATTTCTATTTTTTACATTTTCAGCATTTTTTATATGTATATAGATACATATATATATATATCAATCTAGCATCATTTATTTAAATTAAATAGATATTTTTTTCACTTTTAGCTGCTTTGGTTCATTTTGGTTGTATGTATATTTACACATATATGAAAATATAAAGATATGTATCAATCTAACATGATCTATTTCAATTAAATAATTAGATTTTTTACATTTTCAGCTGCTATGGTTCGTTTTTTGGACTGTTGGATTCGGGGTTTTTGGTAAACGTGCCCCAGCGTTGCTGCGTGTCGCGGTGTGTGTGTGTGTGTGTGTGTGTGTGTGTGTGTGTGTGTGTGTGTGTGTGTGTGTGTGTGTGTGTGTGTGTGTGTGTGTGTGTGTGTGTGAATGGAGGAGCTCCAGTAAGGTATAAATATAAATACGTAGTGTATTCTACATATTTACATGTGTGTGAGAGGGAAAGCGCACATCTGTGGCGGTAATTTCCTGTACTTTGTGTGTGTGGGGGTGTCTTTGTGTACGTGCCAAACCGGTCCAGCTGGCATCGGTTGTAGCTGAATCCGAGGCCTGTGTATTGGACACACACACACACACACACACACACACACACACACACACACAGACGAGTTTATATGTGTCGTGGGGACTACCAATTTTATCATCACTTGTGGGGACTAGACTTTCTAGTGGTTCTAAAAATCCATAAAAAATATTTTATATTATTTATACCTATATTAACCTAAACACAGCTTAAGATAACTCAATTTCAAAAGTAGAGTCATCAACCTGTCTGAGCCATGCTATATGGGGACTCATGAAATTCCGAAAAAACATGTCAGATGGGGACCAGATTTACATATTATTTGCATAATTTACACTAACTTACCTCGTGGGGACCGTTGTTCCATTTCCTGACATATACGGTCAGCCATTTTAGATTTCAACAAAATGATCAATAACTTATCACCAATATCATGAAATGATTACAGGAGAACAAAGCTTTGCAGAACACCTTTTTTATTTAACTTGTCAAAAGAACACATTGTACAGGCATTTCTGACCTTCAATGTTGCATGTTATTCAAGTCTTTAAATCCAAGTCTGCAGCATCTAAATCCTGGGACAGAAATACAGTAGGTATCCAAAATGTTGAATCTTTGGTAATATTCACTAATCTAGCAAAGCTGCCACTGAGAATCAAAATTATATTGATTTAAACAGAATAATAAGCCAAGAAATGTTAAGTATGTTGCTAAATCTGACACAACTACCAGTTTAGAAGCTCTCTCCTCTTCAGGGTCTCATCAATGTTTCTCTGAGTGCCTGAAGAGAGTGACGGAAGACTGGAATCCATTTCTGTTGGTTCCAAACTTGCACTGGTCAATGTCTGAAATATTTTAAAAAGACTTATTTGTATGTAAACATGTACAACCAAGTGCTTGCTTCAATAACAACTAATTCCTTGAACAAATACAGTGACATTTTTAAAATGAAGTCAAAAATGATGATTAGAAATAGTGAATTAAAGCCCTAAAACATATTAAACACTGTGTCAATGAAATAATTCAAATCTTCTACATTTTTCAGGTGCTGCATCTGGTTTTTGTGTGTTACAAACACCTCAGACATGACTTATGGGGACCCAACACACCTCAGACATGACTTATGGGGACCAACACACAGTTAGTTACAAATCCTTCTGGGGATCAACTTTGTACCAGCATCTAACACACTTGGTAACACTGGTTAATGTGTGTTGTGGGGACTCCGTAAATGTCCAAAGGAGAGCTTTTAATAGCCAATTTGAAAACTACAACAGTGGAATAAGTCTTAGTCAGATGTAGCACTGCAACTGCACTTTGACATACAGGACATTCAACTGTTTGCTGTATTAGTTCTAAGGACTTGTGGCCATAAAATGTCAGTCAGCCACACCGCATGTCAACACAACACATTGCACACGCAATTCTGACCCTCAATGTTACTTTTGATTCAATTAGTTTTGTTATTCAAGTCTTTAAATCCAAGTCTGCAGCATCTAAAACCTGAGACAGGAATATAATAGGTGTCTAAAATGTTGAATCTTTGGTAATATTCACTAATCTAGCAAAGCTGCCACTGA